>NW_023340268.1:4152931-4198788 GCF_004916995.1 Morone saxatilis
AAAAACAAGAAAGGGAAAAAAAAAAGAGGCGTTGGCCACAAAGGTGCTGATGCATGTGGGCATGAAGGGGGCGAGGTGCACACGACATCATGACAGAGATGCAGATAAGGAGACGCATCCGCTCATGCAGAAGTAGGGGGCATTTAGCAGGCACCAGGCTGCCTTAATTGCCCTCTCAGCGGAGGGCAACAGACAGGTAGCATCTGGGCCCTTAAGTGAAATGATTCAGAATAATTCAGCATGTCAGGAAGCACATGGCCATCCCCTTAAAGCTGGGGCTGTCTAAATGAACTGGAGGGCCGGGCAGTGAAGTCATAAATGTGCTGAAGTTGATGGTCGATGCGAGGACAGGATGGGTTGGGCTTTGGGAAACGGTGACTTGTTTCTGGCGCTCCTCGCAGTTTTATGGTTGGAGAATGAGTTGTTTAGTGTGTGTATGTGTGAAAGTGAGTGTGAGAGGAGAGTGGGTGTGCACTGCAAAAGGCTTTTGGTGAAGAAAATGGGGCAGAAAATCACTGGGACTTGTTGCAGAGGCATTTTATTGGAGCAGAATGAGCGTTTTTCCAAGAAAAGCAGACCCGCAGCCGTTGAAAACACAGCTGTTTGATTAGTCTATTGATCCACTGCTCAAAACAAATGTGTGTAGTTACTCCTCTGATATCTAGAAATGAATGTTTGCAAAGTAATGACTACATATTTACCTTATTTATTAGCTGAAGTGAAAGTGACATCGGCACAGCCTTCATTCACCTCATTCACCATATTTTTGTTTTTCAGGAAGCGTCAGGAGGTTGCAGTGGGTATTTTCAACGTGAGGGCCATTCAATTAGTTCCAGATGAACTGGGATCACAAAAACTAGGGATTTTAAGGACACTGGTAGGATTGTCTCAATAATTCATTTTGCTGAATGGCAGTAATCCCATTATCTCTACTACATTTCAGAACGATATATATATTTACCAGAGCAGAAAGCACACCCGTTAACCTGCAATAACTGACGTTTTGGCCAATATCATTACCTTTTAAATGAGGAAAACAGACGCATCCAACAGTTACGGAGCAACATTGTCATTCACTTGGAGTCATGTTTCTGGCCACCTGATGTTCACCCTCTTTTACTTCTGTTTTTGGTCTCCTAAACCAACTCCTGAAGGAAATATATGTGGATCTTTATCTGCTAAATGCTTCACCAGCTAGCCACGAGCTGTGTCTGTGTGCTGTTTGGTGCCGAGCAAGTTGTGTACAAAGGTTCTTTAAAGCTTTTTCACTGAAAACTGCTGTGGCCGAAAAGTGTGGTGAGGGTAAACTAAAACAGTCAATTTAAGCTAAACAATGAGCTGAAACTCACTATAAAACTCTGTAAAGCCGAAGGGGAGCTGCAAATTGTAGGTCACTACGAGCGACCCATTGTTTTTTTATAAAGGAAGATTTATATTATTATGAATTATCCTGATAATTATCAGTCCATAATAATAACAATTAGTTTTGAATTATTATGTAAAATTATAGGTTTTATGCTCCATGAAAGCTAAACAGTTTGTTTGTGAAGTTTTTTGATACTTTACTAGAAAACATAAATTAACATTTGAAGAGTCACAGCTGTTGTTTGTTGTTGTTAACAATAGTGAGTGTTAGATTTGCTTAAATTAGACCTATAGAATAATCAAGCATCCATCTTAGCCTTTCTTGCCATCAGGTGAACATTATGAGCTTTTTTTAAAACTACAAACATGTGAGATTATTAGTTATTTAATCTGTATTGACCATGAGAAACAGCTAATTATCAGTTATTATTATTATCGGCTGAGAAAGAATCCATATCATGCATCACTATTTTTTATGATTCAACTTGTACATAAAGACAAGATTTCAAATAGAAATGTAGTATTTTTTGACAAAACCTAGTGGCTGAGCATCTTAGCAACTTAGATCATTTAGCTAGTGAATTATCTTTTAACTTTAACTTGAAGGAATAAGACTGGGTGCCTCTCACTGTTTGTAATGTGAGTCGAACCATTTCCTGATTTCCAAACGTTCCCTCAATCAACATAATCTCAACCCTCTCGCGCTCACTGTATTATCCTAATGTGGTTTAGTAAAACATCATTGTGAAACAATAAGTGTGCTTGTCTTCAGCGATGAACACTTATTCTAATTTTACTAAGAGCTTTTCTATAACTAACCATATGGTACTGACTATACGGTTCCTTAAAAACAGATTTCTCTCTCTCATCTAAATCCTGCTGCAACTGATACAAAAACATCCATTTAAAGACGTTACAACTGAGGCAGGTGAGATTCAGAGGGCGGGGGTTTATTGTCTGAAGGACCGTGTTTAGTGCGTGTTTACCAGATTTTTTTATCTAAACCGCATATACTGTATGAGTCAAAGTTCACTTCATTATCACCGTCTTCATGCTCCAAACAGCGTCAGTTGATCAAACACTATGACGAGGACAAACAAAGCCATTAAAGCTAATGGTTGATAAAAGTAATGACCCTACCGGACATGAATGTGAGCACTTTTTACCGGTGAATTTTTATGTGCAATTATAAATTATAAAAACAAAAACACAAACTCAAACGCGTAAAATACATTCACATGCCAGAAATATCTTCATGACTAAATGTTTAGTTAAGACTCCGTTAAACAAGCTTAAAATGTACATCTTAAACAGGTAAAGTACCTAATTAATTATTTAACACAACACAACTAAAAGAAAGGAGAATATTTGCAAGATAATGACAGTTTTTGTTGAAACAAATAAATCAAACATAATTGTGTTGTTCTTATGGGGATGATTAATTAATGTCTGAATTAGTATGAACGGAACATTTTAGTGTGATGTCCATTGCTCGTTAGCAACTGCAGAGTTAAAAACATGAAGTGAAAGCTAAAAATGAATGAATCATGCTAATATATATCTGTTAATCCTTTCCCCTTCAAAAAACTGGACACTGCCGTCATCTTACTGGGCCAGCAGCTGCAGGTTGCTCCTCCCGCTGGAGTTTGTGAGTGGAACCAGCAGCACCGGGGTTTTATCAGTGCAGGAGGGGGACGCGAGGCGGGTTCGGGTGTTCATGCTGCGTTGTTCCAGAGACAGAGCTTCCTGTTTTCTGGAAAGATCCTGCAACATGCGGCTGTGATGGAGCTTCATCTTCTGCAGGGAGTGCCTGAGAGTGAGTATAGGACGGGAGCGGGTATTAAAGGTTTAAAGAGATTTCTTTACTTTCTGGTATTTAAAACACTCCTAACTATTATTTGTTCATTTTAACTGTAGGCCTGTAACCTCTATTTTGGATTATTTTTGATTTTTACTTCTGTGGCTTCTTATTGCTTTAATTTGCTGGGTTTAAAACATCATTATGTAAATATATAAAACGTTCCTGAATGACCTTTGTAGATATATTTTTAACACTCCATAATGACTGAATGTTCCTGTTTGAATGTGATGTTTGACTTCCGTGTGTGTGCAAATAAATACAATAAAGTAATAAAATAAATACAATAAACTATTAGCTCTACTTGATGATCATAGTAGCCAAACTGTGACTCACTGAGCCTCAGAAAGCTTCTGTTTCAGAGCCGTGGTTGTGGCCTCCAGCTGATGGACTTCATCTACGAGGCCGTGCTGCACCTGCAAACAAACAGGAAGCAACAGATCAAACAGGACGAAGCCTCTTAAGGAGCCTTTCAAAACATAATAATAATATTCTGTGTTCGATGTATGTGCTTTATTTAAACCTCGTCTCTGCACAGGTCCATCCCAGGTCTGTTGGTCCTGTTCTCTAGGCGGGTGTGAGCTAGTTTCAGGGAGGCTGTTTTCGCCTGCAGATCTGCATCCAGCCCGTGGATGTCACTCTCCATTTCTGCCATTTCATCTTCAGTCTACAGACAGATGGACAAACAGTCAGACACACTTCACTATAAACAATAAACACTTAGCTACTAGGAGGATGGCTGGATGTAAACTGCTGTAACCCCTGCATGCTTGAGCTCAAATCCACAAACCATAAACCACAAAAACCTTCTATTACAAGTTATTGGATATCTTACATTTTTTATTTGCCACTCCAGCTCGTCGCGGGCCTGCTCTTCATGGTGATTACGCTTACGGAGAGCAAACTCTGTGGCCCTGCGCTGAGTGTCCAACTCATTCTGCAGCTAAGAAATAGAGAATAGAGAAAGAAATTATTGCGAATGCACCATATCTTTAGAAAATGAGAACAAGATTGATGCACAACATTCCCAGACTAGTGACAGTGGTTCCCAAACACTTTTTTTAAGGGACCCCTTTTCTATCAGTTAGTAAACTGATGACCCGTTTCAGTGACATATTTTATGGATGTTTCATATTATGTTAAAAACTGTACACTTAACCCAAATAGTGAACTCAGTAACTGAAATAAGTTTGATTTCCTCTTTAGGGAACTTTTAATACAATTATTTGTCTGTATTATGTATTTTTTAAAATAAAAGACCTAACAGGCTTCTTTTTTTTGACAAATTCAGTGTTTTCTTGTCACTGATGCTTGGTCATTGTTCTATTGGACAATTTACATTTACATTACTTCATATAAGTGAGTCAACTGTGGATATTTTAAAAGTTGTCTTCCATCCCTCAAAATCAAGAAGACCTTGTGACACCCCCCACGAAGCTCTGGCGACCCCTAGTGGAGGTCCAGACCACAGGTTGGGAAACCACTGCTTTAAGATCCCCTGCTTTAATGCGTTTCATTCGGTCCTGAGCTAAAGTAACTTACCTGCACCGTACGTGCCTTTTATTGCACTACAAATACTACACATGCAGGTAGTTACATCAAACACACCTGGGCTCTGGTGAGACTCATATCCTCTCTCATTTGCTGGGACACCTGCATGGCCTCCTGGGCTCGAGCCACATTATACTGGCTGAACTGGACCCACTCCTGGGGGGTGGAGGAACTACAACAAAGACGACATTTGTGCATTTTACTTAATGAGGCAGGAGTTAACCAGGAAAGCTGAAACAAGCATTATTTTACTGTATTCTGCTAAGTCAAAATCCCATAAATGTTTTTTGAGCTTAAGCAAAATAATTCAAACTTAGATGTAAAATGTTGTAAACCCTGAAGGTATGCGAGTTGGATTGGTCTTCAGGGAGATCTGAGGGGACGTTATTGTAAGCGAGAGACAGGACATGTCAATGTCCAGGGCGTCCATCTTGTTCTGGAGGTCGGCGGTCAGCTGGTGTCGAGCCTCCTGCAAAACACTGGGAGCAAAAACAAAGAAAGGCGGTCAAACAAAAAGCAAAAACAGAAAATGCATCACACCATAGCGTTCCTTACCACAGCTGCTCAAAGGCCTTGTCTATGTGCTGCTGCAGATCTTGCTGCACTCTTTCAATCAGCTCCACTTCGGTTTTCAGCTGCTCGTGTACGGGGTCGAAGACAAGCTCGTACCCTCGCCGTCCGTCCCTCAGTGTCAAGCACTCGCTGCTGACCTCAAGGGGAACGGCAGTCGCAGCCAGGGCCTGCTCGGTTTGCTCTTTAGACTGTCCCAACACACATCAAGGTAAAGTCACACAGGTATAAAAGTATAAAGCCTTAAATAAATGCTGTTTTAAGACAAGCTCTCAGTTGTTTTAGAGGTTTTTGGACAAATCACCAGGGTCAGAGCCTCCATCTCTTCATCCACTTTCAGCGCACAGGTTTCTAACGCCTCTTTCCAACGGGCAACATCCCAAATCCGGTCACTCAACCTGCGAGAGGTGTCGCTTTCATCCCAGGTTGTCTGCAGAGAAAAGGTGCAAGAAAATAAAAATGGGAGGCTGTTATGAAATATTTTTCATCCTGCAGAATGTGACAGATGTGTTTAGCTTTCTGGTAGACTCCCTCGCAAACAAGAACCCACCTTACAGTTGGTCTCGTTGCGTAGTGACCTCCCTTCCTGCCGAACCACATTAGAAACATATCGCTCGTGTTGTGCCGTGGCAGACAGCTGGTGGTTGTTGGTGTGCCACTCTGACACACTGTGGCGCAGGCCGGGCTTTGCAGGAAGTGCAGACATCCTTCTGTTGCAGTCAATAAATAACCCAATCACTGTATTTGCCAAGTACAGTTAAATGTGTAGAGTGACACTCTCGCAGAAGCATATTGATACCGCTGAGCTTCACAGTAAACACAGACAGAGCCAACAGAGCTACTAAATACAGCACTGAGAGATGATGAAGCACAATCCGCATTGGTAGCCAATATCCGTTTAACACACACCTGCTTTCAAATATTACTAATAACTAAGTTTCCTAAATCATAATGCTCCTTTAAAGAGAGGAAAGAGTTTATTTTGAACCTAGACAGTAAAACTGAGATCACATAATTTCCTCTGCAGTCTGAATCACCCGAAACAACCTAAGCTGATGTATGAGGTTATATATATTATGAGTGAGATTCTATCACTACAGTTCATATAATATTTTAGATTCTATTATTTGGTGCACTATTTGGTGACTACAGACAAAGCCACTGACTCAAAATGCATACATTAGTTAAAACTCTACTGTGTAATGAGTAGTTATACTTAGTCGCTACCACCTGGGCTTCTTCACTGTATTATTGAACATAATAATTTAATATTGTATAACAATACCATTTTTAAGTGACTAAAAGGTGAGTGTTGCGTTACCATTGCATGTAGTTTATGTATATTTAACCAAGCATAAGTTTGAATGCAGCATTAATTTGATGTCTGCTAGCAGGACGCTGGTGGCGAAGGAAATGGAACTTATGACATATAACAGTTATATTAACATGAGGGGAGGCTCTTTGAAGCAATGGGGACAAGCGAACCAGTAAGACCAGCAACTAAAACTGATACTTAAAAAAAACAGGATGAATTAGAGTTTTAAGAACAAAAAAAATTAGAAACACTGTCATTAAATAGCTTTTTTGACTTCTACGACCAGGCTCTTTCTCTGACAAGGCCATAAAGTGTAGCTACGGTTACTCCCACAAACACGAAGCCTCTCATATTAGTTATTGTTGCCGTTAACAAAGCTCCAAATCTCAAATACCGCGACATTTAACACAAAAAAAAAAAAAGATCTCATTCCAAAGTTCTTTCTCGTTGAATTTTACTCACCGGAATTCTAGAACGTTCAGATAGTCGGCGCGTGCTGGTTTCCTATAGCAACAACTACTCGAGCCGTCTCCAGGCAACGGGCCTGACACAACGTTCCACTGAAACTATTTTTAATAATTAAAATAGCAGCTTGGCAACGTTCGTGACGTTTAATTGTCGGTTCGGATCCTGTGACATCATCAGCCAACGGGGGACTTTAAGAAGGTTGAACAACCTCGTGTTAAAAGTTACTTTAAAAACCGACAAACATTTCCTTCATATTTAACAAACGAGGTAAATATATTTGAACAGAAAATAAAAATAGCTTCATTTGACCTCCAAGCTTGCTGCTCAAGGGCAACTTTGAAAAGCACAAAAATGTCTGTGATAAACAGCACTCAGGTATAAACACTTCTGTTTTATTGTAGTATCAGAATTAGTCATGCCAGTGGTTATATTTCCATGCTGTGGTGACTTTCAGTGTAGACAAAAACTGGTTAGTTACAACTATCATCACTCGCATTAACTACCCTCAGCACATTCCTGACCGTGGTTGTTTTGTGGTCTTCTGTCAGCAGCGATGGTTCCCAAAAGTTTTAAAGATTAAGGGAATATTGCAAAAAAAAAGAAAAAAAAAAAAAGAAGCCACCTCAGGTGTTCACCTAAATGCAGCAGGACTAGGGGGCCGTACAGAGGCCGGTCTCAAACAAGACCTCTCATGACTGAACCTCTATTTCAGTGCATCACACCAGTGACCTATTAAGCAGATATACAAACAAACTATATTTTAATGCCCGTTAAAAATGATTCAAAATCATCTTCATACTCTTATCTGTACATTGCACCTAATGGGGACACAACAGAGCTCTAAACTCCATAATGTAAAGACTTCATTGAGTTTGGGAACCACTTGCCAGTGCACTATCCCAATTACCTGAGCTATGTTAACACCTAGATTCTCCAACAGGCTTCTATTAAGGCTTTGCACTAAAAATAAAACCTCCATGCCTGTGCTATCAAAGCTGCTTTTTTACGTTGACTGTCAGAAAAAAGTATTAGTTTACTGATACTGGACTGTGTTTATAAAGTTTGTGAGCTCTGCCCGGTGCTTGGAGTGTCAGTGTAAAGAGGCAAACATTTCAGAACGTTGCCCCAAATTGCACACAAATCAACTAAAAATACCCACGATCCACATCTGTAAAACAATCCTTTGTAGCAGTGATGGGCATGCTCAAAATATTTGATCTGCCCATTATTTGTTTGTTACTGGAGAAAGAGTGAATTCAGAGATCAGCTTTTCTTTTATGTGTACACATTCCTTAAAGACTAATAAATTAAAAAGTAAATGGGAACTATCATTCATGTCACATTTAGTAGTTTCAAACATAGCGAATGTCGACATAAAATAAAAATAAAATTAAAAAGGAACAAGTTTGCGGTAGAAAGGTGAAATCAGAGTAAATTTTCAGTGGCAGGTTCATAATTTAAAGTAAAAAGAAAGTTTGGTGCAAGCGTGGCGGTGCTGTGCAGAGGTCGTTTTCCTTGAAGCAGAGGTGAGAGGTTCAGTTAGCTACACAGTTAACGGATTTCAGAGCGTTCAGCCTTCGAACAGCTGGAGGTGGAGGAGGGGTTTTCACTTTGTAGTCCCTCAGGGTTTATCTTCGAGCCCAGCACGTGTTTTTGTGGTCCAATTTCAGATGGAAATTGTCTCGCACTGTTATTCCTTTCCTGGTATTGTTCAGGTGGGTGGGAGGATGCGACATTGTGTTTGTGATGTTACATGTGTCCACAAGTCCACAATCACTGTGGTGTTGCATCCCCATTGACTTCTACGCCGTGCTGCTGTAGCTGTGCTCGAAGCAGTGCATTATCGTTCTTCAGTTCCTCAATCTAGAAAAATAAAAGATAATTAGACACTGAAAAATACATATAAAAAGACAACAACAGTAGTAAACACGTCATTGTGTGTCTATGTAACAATGTCATAATGACACATTGGGGTAATAACAGTATACTGGCACATTGTATTTTCCTATGTTTTCCACGATTATTTGAGTTATACAGTGTACAAGTCATTTTTGTGACTTACTGTAAAACTTCTAATAATAGCCCGGGCATTTATTTGCTTAAAATCAGGCATTTATACCTTTAGCATAAAACTCTTGCTCAGCTAAGATGGAAATACTCTCTAACTGTGCTGCTTCTCTTGAGTTTTGTTCAGCAAATTTGACAACTAACAGGTAACTTAAATAATTTTCAGGCTGTACTTTTTCCTCTGTGCCTCCGCCACGACACTTGAACGTGAACGTCGTTTTACGGCAGCTGAAGATTTACAGCAGCCAGCATACAGACAGTGAGCACAGTACTTTGGTCATAGTTTCCGTAAAATGAACTGAAGGATTGAATTGTGGAGAATCTAACTGATCTAACGATGTGCAGCATCCATATTGACAAAAGTTGAAACATTTGTATATGTGTAGGCGATCTAAACGGCTTAAAACTCGCTCAAGTGGGCGACCCGGTGGGTTTTAAGAGGTTTTATACATCGAGATAATTTCTATAATATCCACAATAGGCTTGTAAAGGAGACCTGCCTCTATTTGGGACCCTGCTTTTAATGGAAGTTTTGGAGTAAGTAACTGAAATATGAATCTGCGATGTATCCTAACACGTAACTTAAAAGCATCACAAGAAGTCAGTTAAGCAAATCAGTTGCAGTGCAGTATCGAGCTAAAATTAGCTGAGGTTAGCCAACGTTCATAGCATTTAAAAGAAGACTTTGCTAATGCTTCATCCAAATGTAACACAAGCTTGCTTTAAGATCTTTAGTTATTGGTTATTTTATGTTGGATTTGAACGGGTTGTTACCTGCCGAGATGTTTTCTCTACTTATACGACAAATAACATCGACAACCTTATGCTCACATGCCATCTCAAGAGTTTTGTTTCTATCACACAAAATAGAAGGTTAGACATGCACATTCAACTGCACTCAAGGCTTCACAGGTTTAAATGGGAAGTTAACCTGTTGTCTAAGCAGCTCGTTGTCCATCTCGACCCGCTCCACCTCTTTGTAACTCTCCTGCAGTCGCTGGTTACTCTGCCGCAGCTCTCGGATGTAGTCGCAGGCTTTGGACAAGATGCCGCCTTTACTCTGAGAAATGACAGCACATTGAGCTATTAAAAGACCAAATACTTTCTTACAAATACTACTTAATAGAAACTCGTTACGACCGAGACTACGAGTCCTCAGCCTGTGGTTACAAAAAAGTTTCGGTCTGACTGTCAGCGTCAGTTATGCAAGAAGCAAGCATTAGGTGGCAAGACAGAGAGTGCACCGATTCAAGTACGGAAGAGGTCATGTTTATAAGGGCTGGATGCTTAAACATGTATACATTTACAGCCGTGTGACCTAAAAAAAACCCTGATAGATTTAGACAAATTTGTGTTTTTACTGTTCAGCCATCTGACACCATTTTACACACTTATAATACTATAATAATATTATTTTGAAGGCAGCACTCACCGCTCCAGTTCTGCTGTCTACACTGCAGTCGGGGATGATTTTTGAAAGTGTGACAATCCAGTTGTTAATCTTGTCTCTTCTTCTTCTCTCCACTGCAAAGAAAGACATTTTTTGAATTTTCTAACCACCAAGCTGCAGTTCGTATATTTAGTTTTTTTTTTTTTTCAAACAGGAAACTCTCTAAGTTCCCTTCATACTAAAAACTTTCAGGACCTATATGTACACACACACACGTCAACATATGACTACAAAGACAATAGTTTCAAACACTCCTGACAGCGATGACCACATACCTTCATTGTGCTGTGCTCTTCGCCTCTCATCTCTAGGCGCCCGTGGACCCTCCACCTTCCTGTAAAGACACAGCAAAACAACATTTAACATTGAAATTATGAATAAAATGTCAGATTTTCAACATTACACACCTGAACTAGAACCCAGTTAACAAGAAAATCCAAACAAAGTTTCACATTTTTGTCCTTCAGCTATTATTATTATTAATTTATTAATTGGCTGGTTGGCGAGGAGTACCCACATGCACCATTAGTTTAGGCACAGCTGAACCTTCAGGTCCTCTGAAGGGCAAAGGATTGTGGGATCCCGCCACTGAATTAAGATATACAATGTGCTATTAGCCTTAATTGTGCTAATGGGACTCAGGTTTAGTTAACAGCTTTAAGCTAGCAACAACCTATGACTGTCAACATACAATTCACAATACACAAGATGCTAAGGGCTGATTAGTGATCCGCCAAACGTCTGTCTCTACAACACATGATGGGGGCAGGGTGAGGGCGTATGTGAAAGTTCTTCTCACCAGTTTGAACTGCCATGCTGCAACATCTCGCTTTCACCAAGGTCTCTGGGGATGGCAGGTAAGTAGGACAGAGTGTGGTTTTCAGATGTTGGATGTTTTAAACGATGGATATAGAATTTCTTTCTTTTTCTTTATTTTTGTATCTTCATTTGTACACACAATGACAAAAAAAAAAAACTAATCATTTCAAAAAGGGAAGGAAGAGGTAAAGAACATCCGATCCACTGTGAAGTTACAGGGAAAGGGGTGAGAAAATGTGGAGGTGAGAAGTCGGCCAAACACGTGGGGGGGGGGAGAGAGAGATATGTTGATTTGGTAACTTCAGGGATGGGATGGATGTGTGGGGAAGTGTTTAATCATACTCACGCAGTGTAGGTGTGCGTGCGTGGTGCGATGGTGCGAGGAGCCGCCGTCTGTAGTACCTCAGGGGGGCTCATCATCACATAAAACTGACCTGGAGTTTAGGAGGCAAATGGTGGAAGAATAAAATATGGAAAATGGACTCACCGCCGAAAAAATAAACAGTAGTGACTTTACAAATACAACATTGATAAACAGGAATAAAATACACAAAGACAAGAAAAGAAGATGATGAAAAGTCATAATAAATGTAATAAGGACTGTGACGTAATGCAGTTACTGCAGGTAAAATGGGTGTTTCGGAGGGAATTTGTTATGACACATTTGTATTGTTAGCTTGTGATAATAATTTATATAATAATAAATAATATTATAGCCATAATGAACAAACTGGAAATGTTAATAATACGTGTATGGAGAAAGAGAAAAATAAACTGTTTGTCCATACTATGGGGGGTACCAGGGACTCTCTGATCCGCTTTACCAGTCTGGCGTTACGATTCAATGCATTATAAATATATACAATATATTGTGACATACTGCAATTTTGTGAGCATGATATGATATGTTGGAAAACTGTCCACACCATGCATAAAATCTGAGCAAAAAGTCCCTGTAACATAGAACAACATCAGCTATCTAGCTGTTAGGAGTTTAATCACAAAAATCAATAGTGTTTTAGAGAATACAACAAAATAAAATATCGCGATACGATATTTGAATGCTGTCCTGTTCCTCATTTTAGAAGACAAAGTGTCACTTTTCTCCCCCCAGATGATCTTACAGCAGAGCGAATGCTGTTTTCTCACCTCCTGCCTGCGTGATCGTTGGGTCGGTGGTGGCCTGCACCGACACGGCTGTTCCATCGCTGACGGTGGCGGCGGGGAAATAAGCAAAACGCGTCTCTCCTCCCACAGTCTCCCCGCCAGGACTGCCCCCATTGCTGAACGGGTTCTGTATGACAGCCTGGAAGAAGGGAGAGTCAGGGACAAGCTGTTCAACCGGTAAACAACTAATATAGTATACAGTAAGAATGTGCGTGTTAGGGAAGTCCCAATCTGAGTCATCTAATATTGATTATCTGCCGATCTGATACTTTCTTTAGATAATACAGTGCACATTGCACACCTAAAGTCCATTAAAGTCAGTCCAATGTATGCTTGACAACTGAATAGCTCTGCATTGCATCAAGAAAGAAAATGCATGCATCCAAGCTGTTAAGACTATAAAGTATAAAATAACAAACCCTCTGTTATGTTTCTGGTCTGCTCGCTGTCTGGAGGGAGTCTCTCTCTCCAGTGTTTGGTGCAGTCTTGACCTGAATGAACCGTCTGTATTCTGTGTTTATTTCCGTCCTCTCCACATTGCATATTGCATGGACTACATTAATTAATTTGTTTGCAGGGCTTTTTTCTTGAACAGCTCTCTATCGCTGTCTCTGCTCTCTCACACAGAGCTCAGAGTGGAGAGGCAGACAGTAGAGACCGTTGATGATGGCTGCACCGTGCATGAAAGCTCTGTGAGTAATGACTGCTGTGTGACAGCTGACGTAAAACAAAAGATAGGATCAAATGAGTAAAGCTTTGATCGCCTTGATCGGTGCCGATACTGATTACTGAGATCGGATCGGGACATCCCTACTGTGTGTGTTACTCACCTGTGCCACCGCCTGAGGGGCTCCAGCAAACGCTGCGGTAGAGACGACGCTGACGGCTCCAGTCCCATCAGCTGTTGCTTCTAACTGATCGTCTGTTACCTGAACCACACGATAGGTCACCTGAGGACAGAGCAAAGAGTTAAGTTTAAAAAAACTAAAGCAATAGTTTAAAAGAAAACTGAAACAGAGGTGTGATCTCGGTGATCTTTAGACGTTTTATATGTTTTTGTGTGAAGTGAAACCAGGACAAAAACAGCCAACTTCACCTCAGGACACAGTTCTTGACATTTACCTTCACACCACAATCACCCTCTGTCTGTTTCACCTAACCTTTACACCAGGTAGTGCTCATTTTGTTTTCCTAAGCTTCTCGAGTACCAGTAACCGTTATCAGGTGTGAACATCTGTCTCATCTGTTTCCCTACAACACTTTGGGTTTGTGGTTATTTCCAGAATTCAAATCAACCACCACAAAATAACCTGCTGCGAACACATCTAAGAATAATGTGCAGTTTATAACCTCTGTGTCATCCTAACACATTAGCCTTCATCCAACAGCACGCTGGATTTAAATTAGCCGTTAGTTGAACCCTTCTACCGAACAGCAATAGTCCCATCTTAGCTCAGTATTGATAACTAGACACGGCTTTGCTGTGGTAAAAGCAATACTGAGCATTTCTCCTTTCTAGCCTTTCAAAACACACAAGAGTTAAAGTGTAAGGGATGGTTTAAACCAGTGTTTCCCCTTTTTTGGGGGGGGACCCACTTCTCAGAAATGACAGACCATGGCCACCCAATTCATAAACCAACATTTCTGTCCATTTTTACTGCTATTTCTGCATCACGTCATATTTCTATACATGTAAAATACCTTACAAATGAATCAAAATAAAGGCATTTAGGGTTTTTTTCTCAGTAAAAAAAAAAATCTTAGCTCAATCATAGCTCAATCTATGAGCGAACATTCATGCATTGAGGAAAAGTCTTTTTAAGTAAAAACAATGTACACACTTTAAAAACTTTATAAATGAAACTAAATAAATGCATTTAGGGTTAACAGGCTTTCATTGTTTACCCTCACAGTAGAGGCAGTTTGTAGAGCCCATCTCCTTCTGACAGAATGTACACTCACTTTATAAACGAGACAATTTAATTTGCATTTTGCAGCAGTAAAGGATCTTGTTTTGCCATCAGAAACAAAACACTGAACACATTTTAAATACTTAATAATAAGTGCATTTAGCAGGAGGAAGAAATTAGCATACACGTATCTCCATAAAATATATTTTCTGTTCCTTCCTTTGAAGTTTCTACTAAGTGATATCTTTGAATACTATCAGTGTGTGTGTGATAACTGCTTAATGTGCCTGAACTGTGCATTTTGCAGTCCTGTCTCAAAAAATAGATCTTTATCTAAACTAAACTTCCTGGATGTGCTTAGCTACCATGACAAACACACTTGCTGTGCAGAAGTGAGGTTCTCCGTGCTCACCTGTCCTCCGCTGTTCTCTGTGCGGAACTGGTACTGAACATTGTGGTCAGTGAACGCAGCCTGCGGGACACCAGTGATGGTCACTGCAGTCTGCTCCTCCGTCCCCACCGTCTCTCCTGCAACACACACACAAACACACACACACACAGGTCAACATGTTTCAAATCTGTGACTCTGCACCGGAAAAACGAGATATGAGTGGATGCATCTCTGAAGCAGACACACAAAGTACGTTTGTTCAAAATCAACTCTTAAAATGCGTCGTAAAGAAAGCAAAACCTGACTTTGCATCACAGATTCTCCTTTTAGAAAAGAAGTAGATTATTTGCTTCACTTGTCAGGATTATAAGAAATGAGGCTCCCACCTTCCTGTAACTGCACCACTTCTTCTGTTTCCTGTTTGTCGTGACTGAAA
Organism: Morone saxatilis; assembly: GCF_004916995.1. Lineage (NCBI taxonomy): Eukaryota > Metazoa > Chordata > Actinopteri > Moronidae > Morone > Morone saxatilis. Next base: position 4,168,299 of record NW_023340268.1, read on the forward strand.
ACCAAAAAAAAAAAAAGTCAATTTCAAGCTGAACCCAACATGCACATTTCTCAGAAATAAGATCATTATTTATCATCAATATATTGAGCGAGCTCTTATAGGCAGTTGTGGGTGAGGGGCGCCCCCAAGTGGTCGCATGAGGGGGCTATAAATAAGATATAAATAAAAGTGAGAGATAACTGGCGTGCAAACGAGACAGAAATCATGTTTTCTGCAACTTCCAGGAGGGAAATCACAATTTCTTGAGAATTAAAACTTTAGTTTGAGTGGTTTGATTAGCTGCACAGGGCGAGACAAACTTCACAAATAACTATAATACTCCTAACACCGCCCCTCCTAGTTAGATTTAAGCATTTAAACCTTAAAAGAGCCGCATCAGGTACAACAAGAGCACAGTGCAATTAAATGCATCCCCGAAAAATAGTCACAACCCGCTGCTGTGCGTTTGCCTCTCTTGGCAAGTAAATAAAACAGCAATCGTGATGTTACACATTTACAAAAAAAAGGGCGCACAAATTCTACTGAAAATGTCTTAATGGATGCAGAAACTCATCATCCGCGCAGGCTGCACTGCCACTCATCCAACCACAGGGAGTTAAAGAAAAACAACAAAACCACACAATGTACGAATATTAAAAGTATGAGCAGCGTGCGGGTTATTAACAGCATTGCGTTGCGAGGAGAAATCGGGTTTCAGGCCCTCGGTCGGAGCCATGGCTGAGCAGGAAGCGGACAGCAGCCTCTCACCTCGCCGAGCTGTCCAGACTCTGCTCCAGCATATCCATGAAGCTTTTGCGGGTGTAAAACGCCGATATTCAACGACACTGATTTACGGAGATGGAAGCGCTGATCACGGGGACAAACACACGGGTCATGTGAGGAAGACAGTCCAGGACACGTGAGGCACCGACCGGGCAAGGAGCTAAAATGGAGGCCGCTGCCGAGCAGGACGGAGCCGTCTGCGTCTGTGCGGAAAACCAAAAAAAACAAAACCAAACAGAAAACAGTCCGGGTTTTTACGCAGCTTCACGGAGGCGACGGTGCTCCGGTGTTGGGGGTTTTTACTCGTTAAACTCTTTAATCATAACCACTTGATGCGCAGATAGGAGGTTTATTTCCTTTTTAAGGTCGTTGGATATGTTTTTTTGTCCTTGGTTTCCTTTTTGTTGCTCTGCTGCGCACGGCCGCTGTTTATCCGCGCAAAGCTGCGGCGGCGACATGCGCTCAATAAGATGTGGAGTGGACTAGTTAGTGAGGTGTGTTACTTCATGAAAACAGCCTCTTTTGTTGTTGTTGTTGTTGTTGTTGCTTTTAACTGTAATGTCGTTTTGTTTTTGTAACAATTTTCAGACATTGCAACCCAGTATTCACGTGACTCCTCTGGCGCAAAGAGTTGAATGGACACAAACGGATTATTCTCGGTTTATAAGCTTTAATGTTTGCGCACACATGGATTGTTTCTCTTGCGCCTTTGTGACATTGCTGTAGATATTTTCCCGAAGCTGTTTTATCCATCTGTACAGTATTATTGACAATCTGCTACTCAACGGCACTTTTTTTCAGGTCCTTTTGCCCAGGTGACCACAGCGATCCAATACGGGTTTTCCCACAAACCACATGACAAAAACGGTTCCTGTCGAGCCACAAACCGACGCGCAGCGCTCACACGCTTCTCGTAATTCAGTTTTATGTCATGTTGGAAGAGACAGGACCGATTTTTGTAGTGTGTGTCTTCAAAATCATCAGACAGATTGGCGTTGGAGACAGTTTATAGAGGATAATGTTGTCTTTCTGCGGCCGGTGTCAGTCTCTCAATCAGACTCAGAGTGTGGAGGCGATGGTGCAGCATGTCCTCTGCAGGAAATACAGCAAATAACCCAACAGCGACTGAGATCAACACGTTTTCTCACCTCTTTAAATGTTTTATCAAATTCACAGATTAAGGTTTTTAATTAACATCCGGGTTCTAATTGTGTTTTTCATTTGGTGACAGTGAGATTTTTCATTACACGCAGAGTCACTGCAGAGCTGAACAAATGCACTTAAATAGCTTTAAAGGTATTAATTAATAAAAATCAAGAATATATTGAGAGTTTAATATAATGTGAAATAAATACAATACAATATGTAGCACAGTACAGGGGTTAGGATTCAATATGTTGTGATACTGTAACCAAGGTGATTTATTGTGATTTAAATATATATATATATATATACACACACACACAAAAAGTTTACTTTCTTATGCAACCAGAACAGTAGGATCTGCATTTATCACAGTCCTTGTCTAGAGGTTGGGTGTTTAAACACAAAAATCAATACAGTGTGTTTGAAGAATTGAGACAATATCACAAAATAAAATATAAAATAAAATACCCCAATATGATATTTTTCAGTATTTTCTTACAGTCCTACTTAATACACCTTTAAAATCTTAACAATATAAGATAAAAAAGACTTAATAGATTATATAATAGGGTTGTACTGCTTGTTACAGCAGTTAAAGAAAACACAAATAAGAAAACACACATTAAATAAAGGTAAAAACCTTTTTATGTCTGATGGAATAGAGAAAATTGTGTGTACACATAATGTGTAGCATTATAATAAATATATATATATATATTAAAGAATATTGCTTTTAAAGATGGATGAAATTTACACAGCTATTAGAGCAGGAGGTAGAGACACAGTGTAAAACTATATCTAATTGCACAGGACAAAATTATGTGTAATTCGGAGGAAATATAAGCTATAAATATAAGAAATAGAGCCAGATAATTGCACAGTACAGTTTATATAATCTAAGGCAGTGTGTCATCAATCACAATGTCACAGGTTTAAGTTAGACCTCATTCCCCATCTGCCTCTATCCTCATTTCCTTTCTGCTTACTCTCAATAAATGTATAAAATGCCCTCAAAAGAAAACTCTCTCTCGTGTCATCTTGCACACATATTGCCTTATTTTAAGGGCTCACAAACCAAAATGTTTGGGATCCACTGATGCACCCTCACAACAGCAGGGTCCAACATATCCAAAAACTAATACTGGTAATTGTGTTGTTAGAAAAAAAACAAATGAAGTCCTTCGAGTATCCAAAAACCTTTTATAAGCCATTAGCATCCAGTTTTCCCCCTTTTACTTCCTGTTAAGAAGCTTTCAGGTTGCAAAGAAATCCAGATGTAGTTTAGTTGCTGTTTGCCATCAAATGTAAATACGTATTTTAGATGTTCTTTTATAGACATTTCCCCCAAATTCAGCCTGACCTTGTTCTTTGCTCACCATCAGGCCACCAGGTTAAAAATGAGTCATATAAGCTTATGTTTGCAACCAGCAATTCATTACTGCTGCTAGTTTTCAAACTGAGGTCAGGGGACCAACATGTGACCTTGAGTGGGTTGTAGGGGGTCCCCAGTAAAAGTAGGAATAGAATGTTTTAACTTTTATTTGTAGTGATCCCAGTTTGATTATTGATTGAGACTTAATCTTCAAAACTTAAAACTTGAAAAAGATTCTCAGAAGGAATTCCTTATGACAAAATCCTCTCAAACTGGGGGTCTGTGGTCTAATGTGTAACTATTGAAAGGTTTGAGAACCCTTTACTACTAGAGCAGTGGATCCCAACCTGCGGGTCGGGACCCCCACTACGGGTTGCCAAAGCATCACAGAGGCCTTGTAGATTTGAAGGAAACTTAGACTATACCTCAACATTTTATTATTTTTCTATGAAGAAAACTAAATGATTTCTTTTTTTTTTTAAAGTTAGGATTATAATTTAAGATATAAACTTTAAAGTCCTGAACTAAAGATGTTTTTACAGAAACTTGGACTGAACAATGGCCATGTGTCAGTGAATTTAGTATGATTACAAAATAAGACAAAATACATAATATAGATTGTATAAAGTTATCTAAAAATATCAGGAAAACTCATCTCTGACGCAACATTTACAGGAAATCTCAAAATTCATCCGAATCACTTGTTTTACACAAATCTTCTGCAGTTATTTTGTTCCCTGTTTGAGTTCATTGTACAGTTTATTAGTTGTTCTGTAATGGTATTGTTATGCATTGAATATAATGTGAAATATCCATAAAATATGTCACTTTAATCAGGGGTTGACAGTTTACTCAGTTGCAGAAAAGGGGTCACTTGAGGAAAACATTTGGGAACCACAGTGCGAAAAAATGTTTAAGTTTCTGTGTTTAATTTATATGAAGCAGCTGAAAATCTCCTGAGTCAGAGACGTTTTTATCAAAGCTAAAACTGAACCGACCAATCGAAGAATAAGGAAGTCATTTAGATTTTGAGTCAGTGTGCAGTAATTAAGGGTTTAAAACAATCTAAAATCTCTCATATAACATTTCAGCTTCATGGAGAAGTATGAAGAGTGTGGTTTTAGTCAAACAAACTCAACTCTCAGGCAACAGATCTGCTTAAAATTAGCCCTTGTATCACATAGCTCTGTGGTGTTTCTTTGAGTAGAGGGTGACTCATTCATTCAGACTGCACACCCATTACAGTGGGAGAGAGACAGACAGAGAGAGAGAGAGAGAGGAACAACCACCTACCAAGTGCCAAACTGGAGGCCAACCTCTCTCCTCTCCTCCCATCTCATTCTTTCCTATATGGGCACTCAGATGGGTTTGCAGACAGTGCAGTAACAGACTGAACAGTGCTGGAGAACCAAGAGAGGCCACCCTCATTACAAGATAACAAAGGCAATTAACAGAGTCAAAGTCCAAAGAACAAAGTCCACGAATATCCTCGGAGCAGCGTTTTTCTCCTTATCCAACGAGCTCTAAAAAAGGTAAATCTTCCCGACAATGTTGGGATTTTTTTGTGCAGAGACTTTTCTTTGATTTTTGGGTGGAGTCGATAACCCCTCCCATGTCTTTTGATTAATTATACTCTTTTGTATGTCTGTTTTATGCCATTGCACTCAAAAGATTCGGCCATTTTCTGGAAACGTTGGATATTTTACAGTGGATTATGGTTTCAATTTGAAAATAAACTTGCAGTTATGACTTTGTTATACTCATATGGAAATTTCCAGATCCACACTTTTCCTTAAAAGTCAAAATCTTGCTTTTATGAATAAGTTAGGTATGTTTTTAATCATAGTTTAATGAATTTATGTTGATTAACAACTAGTTACAATAGTTCATGTTTAATGTAGATTTATAGACTGAACTGCAGTCAACTTTCTCCGTCCTCCCGTGTAAAGTCCTGTTTTTATTGCACAGCTACACAAAAGATAGATATAATAATCATGTCTGTTTTTTGAAAAGATAGCAGACAATGGCGACACCCAAAAACACTCCCCGAGGTGCAAACATGTCCATGTCCCCCAACCGTATCACCCGGCTCCAGGAGAAAGAGGACCTGTCCAACCTCAACGACCGGCTGGCCGTCTACATCGACAAGGTGCGCTTTCTGGAGGCTGAGAACGCCGGCCTGCGTCTGCGCATCACAGAGTCAGAGACAGAGGTCAGCCGGGAGCTGACAGGCCTGAAGGCTGCCTATGAGACCGAGCTGGCCGATGCCCGTCAGACTCTGGACTCTGTGGCCAAAGAGAGAGCACGTCTGCAGCTGGAGCTGGGCAAGCTGCGGGAGGACCACAAAGAGCTGAAAGCAAGGTGGGCTGCAGCACATTCAATCTAAATCTGACAGGATTTAGTGTTTTCTATGTGTGTGTGTGTGTGTGTGGAGAAAAAAACAGTGATAAACTACATTGACCAGAGAGGGGTGGGGGGTGTTTTTTAAGGGGGTCACAGCACATTTGAGGCCCTGAATTCCTTAAAAGCACCCATGTATGATTGTGAGATGTAGTTTCTTCACAGTTAAAGCTCAGCTAGGTATGAAATATCATTCATAATACTGAATAATAATGTGATAATAATATATTGAGCTCATAAGCAATAAAATTAACGTGGTTTGCTGCTATAGCCTCACATGGTCTGATATGATCGGTAGCTAATGGTGGCTAATGTTAGCAAACTTGCTGTGTAACTGACATTACTGAGTCAGTCTGCCGTCTTTATGAATCTTTCCTACTTGTAATTTTAGCATTTACTATTATCCCTTAATTATCCAAGTGGCTCAGCTAAAGTATCATAGCTAGCTTTAAAGTTACAATTACCAAACTCTTTTGAAAGTACTTACAATATAACTGTAGACATCAAGCATTAAGATTATTTTTTCTCAGGTTGTTATAGGAGAACACATAATACAGCAAAAATTGTGTAACTACTTGCTTTTATTTCCAAGATTAAAAAGATTTTTGGTCATAATCAGCCTGGTGTACCCTTTAATTAAAATGAAAAGACACTTCTGATCCAGATATTTTGTTAATCTGATAATCATGAGCTGAAACAGCTGCCCCGAGGCGTCCGAAATCCCCATTTCCAAACAAGTCATTCTCAGTCAAAGGCGTCCACTTGTCCATTGGTGTGTGAGTGAGAGGGTTTTGTGATTGTAGTGTTAGTATCTAAAACACTTCTGCACGTGCTTCCGCAGCAGCAGAACACACTTACTCATTAGCTCTTAATAGCTGTAGCTTGTATAACTCTTGCTCGCACTCTGAGAGCAGCGTTGGCCTGCTCCCGGGGGCCACTCCCTAGCTTTAGCATACCCTCCTCATTGCTCACTGCAGTTTTGACGTTGGACCTCGACGCCGACTCCTTCCCATGCTGCCACATCCAGGACCTGATGACTAACTCTTTCCCCAGTTTCTCCTCCTTCACCAAAGTAATCATTATGCACACAATACGTGGCAGTGTTTAGAGGGCTCCACTCTTTCCTCCATTATTTTTCCATAAATATTGAGACGAGGGCAGTTGTGTGTTTGGCAAGGCCAAGCCGTTGCCATGGCAGCGTCTCAGCTAAACACCAACGGCTGTGGTTTGTGGCTACCATGATACATGGGATTGAACGCAGATTGCTGTGGCCTATGAGTCATATGCACCGAGGTCTTTCCCCTGTTCCTATTCCATCCAGGCTCCATCCTTATTTAAAAATAGCTCATATTTGTTTCACTAGACTGTGTAAAGAAAACTATAGTAATTCAGTTTCCACTTGGTTAAGTTATAAAGCAAAATGGACCTATGCCTATTCTATTTACTGGAACATCCTCTATCAGTTACTACAAACACATCCAGGAAAAATGCAGCTTAACATCTGAGACTCTTTTGTGTCTTTGTAGGAATGCCAAAAAGGAGTCAGACTTGGCTGGAGCGTTGCAGAGGCTCAAAGACCTGGAGGCTCTGCTGAACTCGAAGGATGCATCCCTGACTACAGCTCTGGGAGAGAAGCGAAACCTCGAGGTGGAAAACAGGGACCTGAAGACGCAGGTGGCCAAGGTAAACTCAAACCCACGCTCAATTTAAAACTCAGTGGAAACACATCTGGGCTCCATCTTTCTGCAGTTCGCCTCACCAGCTCACCAGCTCCCAGTTTGTCCCTCACAATCCTCTGTGCTTTCCACTTTGTGATAATAAATGTCAGCCTATCAAAGACCGAGTTATAACCCTGTGTTTGCCTTGAACACTAGCTGTTGAGTTTTTTTCAGTGGAGTTTTGAAAGGGCCTTGGGCCTTGAGTGAAAATAAAATATGAAATATGTGTCTGTGTGAGAAAATGACAGTTCTTTGCTTCTTTCAGACCTTTCTCTTTCTGTCATGGCTGCTTGAGCTCAGAAATTTTGATTAAAGAGCAGCCTCCCTACTCTCCTGCCCTCTTATTATATTTACTGCACATTTCTGCCCTCTGTGGCGTGTTTATGCGAATGTCTGTGTATTGCTTTGTATTAATATTCATTTCCTGTTGTGCTTTGATAGCTGGACACCAGTTTGAACGATGCCAGGAAGCAGCTGCAGGATGAGATGCTGAGGAGGGTGGATGGAGAGAATCGCATCCAGACCCTCAAAGAGGAGCTGGAGTTTCAGAGGAATCTCCACTCGGAGGTCAGACTCCCAGAGAAAAGTTTTTATCATCATCAATGAATCACCTTTCCTTTTCTTCACTTCACTTTTTCCCTTTACAGCCTCTGCCTGTTATTTAAAAAACACTCCCAGTTGATGATTTTGGTCGTTCTCAAACAGGAACTGCGGGAGACAAAGCGGCGCCACGAGTCTCGTATGGTTGAGTTGGACAATGGCATCCAGCAGGACTTTGAAAGCAAGTTGTCGGAGGCGCTGATGGAGATGCGTAACCAGCACGAACTGCAGATCAAAATGTACAAGGATGAGATTGAGAAGACCTACAATAACAAGGTTTGCTTTACAAAACATGTTTTCTCTTGTGGTCTTCTGTGGAAGATAAAATATCAGAAACCTGACAAACAGCACAGAAAAAACATCATAAGATTGGTTATTAATTTTCTATCTTGCTCTGTCAGCTGGAAAATGCTCGCCAGTCAGCGGACAGGAGCAGTAACCTGGTTGGAGCAGCACACGAGGAGCTCCAGCAGACACGAATCCGCTTGGAGTCCATGTCCTCTCAGCTCAGCCAGCTGCAGAAACAGGTGATCTGAAAGGAGCAGCTCACACAGATCACATTCAGGGATCTAATCCAAGATGCTTGTATCAATAATGCACTGCATCATCATGAACATGTGCCCTTTAAGATTCATAGCTAAAGGGGTATTAAGTGACGTTTTCCTAAAAGTAACTGTGTGACTCTTCTGTCTGATCTAGCTGGCGGCCCGCGAGGCGAAGGTGAGGGACCTGGAGGAAGCTCTGTCTCGGGAGCGGGACACCACACGTCGTCTGCTGGGAGACAAAGACAGAGAAATGGCCGAGATGAGGCAGCAAATGCAGCAGCAGCTGGATGAGTACCAGGAGCTCCTGGATGTCAAGCTGGCTCTGGATATGGAGATATGTGCTTACAGGAAGCTGCTGGAGGGAGAGGAGCAGAGGTGTGTTGTCTCACAATGAGGTTATTGAATAAAGTGTTTTGCAGTGACCCATGAGCCTCACACACGTTTTCCCATGTTTGTCCCTGCAGGCTGCGTCTCTCCCCCAGCCCCCCGCCCACCAAAATGACAGGAAGTCGTTCCTCTACTTCCGGAGCTCACTCTCGATCAGTCCACTACGGCACTCAGAACTCTCCGGCCAAGAGGCGCCGCCCCAACGACACCGACAGCGAGGCTTCGAGCTTTGCAGGTGGAGCTGTGGCCCGCACTCGCATCACCCAGCAGGCCTCAGCCAGCGGACGGGTCACCGTGGACGAGGTGGACCTGGAGGGGAAATATGTCAAACTCAGCAACAAATCAGATGAGGTGAGAAGAAAATGGTGGGGCGATTAAATATTATCTGAGGAATCCTGTGATGGAAACAAACTGCTCTCTGCTACAGTTGCACACTGTGTGTTTGGTCAATATAAAAATATTATCTACAGTTTTCTGACAATAGACTTCTCACCTTCATTAGAAGCCAAAGACACAAATTCCCATCAAGTGTATAACATTTAGGAGGATCTATTGGCAGAAAATGTATTATAATAGTCATAGGTATGTTTTCATGAGTGTATAATAAGGCTGAGATGTATTCAAATGGTTGCAATATGCAGCTTCACCACTAGATGCCACTAAATCTTACACATTGGTCCTTTAATTCATCACCTGTTGAGGGAGAACATAACTCAGATCATTTCAGACTATAAAAAATAACCACTTGCTTTTTTTCCCCAATCCTCAGGATCAGAATTTGGGGAACTGGCAGGTGAAGCGACAGGTGGGATCTGGTGCTCCCATTATCTTTAAGTTCCCGGTGAAATTCACCTTGAAGGCGGGACAGAGGGTCACGGTAAGCAGCACCTTTAATCAGCAGAAACACACATCAGCACAGTGAGGAACACAGTTACTGATACAATACTGTACCTCTAGATCTGGGCCTCTGGTGCTGGTGGAACCCACAGTCCTCCCTCTGACCTGGTGTGGAAGACTCAGCCCTCTTGGGGCACCGGAGACATGTTGCAGACCACCCTGATCAGTGCCAATGGAGAGGTATTTTACATTTACCAGTCAAACATGTGGTATTTGGACACTTTATTTAAGTGTCAGAAATGGACATAAATTAATAAATAAAACTTTTTCCTCCAGGAAATGGCAATGAGGAAGGTCATCCGCACACACCTTGAAGAAGACGATGATGACATGGTGAGAGAAACTGTATTAATAACATACAGACAACCTATTTTGTTTTTGCTTTTTGGGGCAAACATGGCTCCTTTGATGTTAAAGGTTGCTTTATGATGTTGGGTTTATGTAGTGTAACCGTACTGTAATATCCCTTTGACAAAATCAGGATCAACTCAGAATTCATACATGCCACAGAGCATGATTGGATGTTAATTGCTTAATTGTACCATGCAGTTCACTTTGTGGAAGCATCTGCATTTGTTTTTCCACTAATTTTTCCCTTTTAATTTCATCCATCAGTATCTGTATGTACAAGCATAGCATAGGAATCTGCAACACTAAAAGGAAGTTAGCAGCATTCAGTTGCCTAATTTTAATGATAAATGGAGCTGAAGTACATCAAATTACACCTATAACACATTAGGAACGCCTTCTGGGATGCTGAAAAGCATTAGCTATTTTACCACTCAGACAATCAATATGATTGTTGGAGTGGTACAATATATCAGATAGAGAGTGGTTTGTTATCAGAATGCAGAAACATATAAACAACCTGTAACTCTGTATTGAAATGTTGAATTCTTTGCTCTATGATGGTCTAAAGAGTGTAACAACAACCAGATTTTGGGGGAAATTAATAATGTTTCAGCAAAATAACACAAGATGTAAACACATCATTATCGATTCATTTACTACTCACTATTTTATGGATTAACTAATGTCTATAAAATGTAAGAAAAAGGCCCTCACAGTTTCCCACAGCCCAAACAGACTAATAAGATTCAATTTGTTGTCATAGAAATCCAAGAAAAGAAGCTATGACCACTAATATGAAATGAATACTACATCTGTTTGCCTCAGCAGGTGGCTCACAGCACCTGTGGAGACAGTGAGTACAACCTGCGGAGCCGGACGGTCGTCTGCGGCTCCTGCGGACTTCCATCAGACAAATCCAGCAGCTGCTCCGTGACCTCAGGTTCCCGCTCCTTCCGCAGCGGAGGCATCTCCGAGGGTTTGCTGCCCCACTCCTACGTGTTCAGCACCAGCACTCCTCGCAAGGTGGGCACTGCAACACCTACAGCTGATATATGATGACTTTTTTCACTTTTAAAAGGTCTTTTTAGAAAGCAAACAAACAATTCAGCTTCTCTTGGAGCTTTTTAATTTTTTTTATTTAAAGATCAAGGTGTTTAATTGACGTTTTTTTCTGTCTTATGATCATTGTAACTTTGTCGATCTTTCCTCTTAGACTGGAGGCAGAATGGAGAGCTGTCCAATTATGTGAGCCCCTGGATCCACGCTGAAACACTTTCAACTATTCAATTAGTTTTTAGTTATCAGTTCTTTAGTTACCAGCTGTAGTTAGTTCACTTCATGTACTCTGGAATATTTTTTCAAGATATTGTATGCAATGAAATTTTATACTGCTTTTTTTTTTTTAATAATGTACATAGGCATGCTTATGAAATATTTTCTTAGATTGAAATCATGATTAAAGCAGGCAGTTTTGTTTGTATCTGTGACATTAAGAGTTTTAGATTTCTCCCAGGCTTCCTGCCAAGCAGTAACATATGAGCCTAGCAGCTACTTTAACAGTTTAAAACAACTAAAAGTTGACGATGCAATAAATTAGATTAAAATCATACTTTCTTGTGCTTTTCATAACACAGTTCAATCAGATTTGCATTACACTCTGTAATGATGCAGCAGGGTTGCATTAAAATTATTTTTGTTCATGTATTTCGAAAAACACTTTGAATTTTATTCTGGAAAGTAAATTGAGATCAACTTTGCTACAGATCCACAGAATATTATGTATTTTTTAATGATATCAATAAACATGTTTTCCTAATTCTGCCATATTTTGTCTTGTTCAACAATAGTGGGACCGTCTAAGTACTAATCGTGGGGTTAAATCTCTTTGAATGTAGCAGTCTGACAAGTTTACATGGATGATAATTTGTGTTGAAAATCTGAAAGAGAAGAACAAGTTAATTAAAAAATGAACTGTATATTTAAAACCACCAACATTTTAAAAACATAAACACAACACAAAATGTTCACCTCAGATTATTTCATCCATACACCACCTTAATTCAAAACACGAGATCAGAAATCAGAGTAGAATATTTCAGGTGTAAAGTGTTGAATGCTGAACACCATTTCAAGTTACTTTTCATTACTTATATTTCTATGGAGCTTTATACTATTATGTCATTACATTTCAGAGGAAAATGTAGTTTTTTCTCCACTACATTTATCTGCCAACTATAGTTACGATTAAGATTTTAGCTCATTAAAATGCTGCTTACTAATCCAGCAATAATTATATTAATAATAAATATGATATATAACAATAAAACAATCCAAAAGAGGCCATTCTGTGTAATAAGTACCTTTGTGTAAATTTTAAGTGCATTCTGCAAGTACGCAGGAGGATTATTATGGTGTAATATTTATATTTTTACTTCAGTAAGTGGTTAAAATACTTCTTTCGCTACTGAAAAAGAACAGTACTCAACCCAATGACTCCTCCTGTCACAGTACTCTCTTCCATATCAGTATGCTTTACAGATAGGGCTTTTATTTGTCTCCTTCCTTTGGGTTCCTGCTCATGTAGGAGTGGAAGGAAATGAAAAGAATATGGATATATTGGCAAAACGAGAGCAAATGAAGTTAAAACGACCATAAAGGATCATATATGAAAAACTTGGCAGGGATACTGGGACTTATGTGACACTGGAAGACCTTTATATCTTTATAATCTATAGATCTTTATAATATACAACAACATGTAGCATGTAGGCACAGAGCAGGAGCCCAAAGGAAGAGATTGAGAACAGGACACACAGCATTAAATCACACACTCCAAATCATAGGCAAGACCCCTAATGCACCAAACTGTCAAACATATATTAACAGACTGCAGAAAACATGATCCAGAAAGGAGAAAATGAATATAGAGACATACTATTACAGGGGCTTTTATTTTGAAATTCGAGCAGTGTTGTTATTTTTTCCAAACCAGGAAGTGGTTGTCAGCGTTGTGCTGTTGTTGCACCTTTAATCGGTTTATTATCGACCTGTAAGTTGTGTTTAACAGGACAAACGTGCATGTGAAGTTGTTTTTAGCGACAAAAGCTCGTTAACATGTGGTGAGTGTCGCTCATACCTAAACGTAAAAGCTCATAGCTCCAGTGCTAAACGTTAGCCAGCTAAGTCTCAACTAACAGCCTTTAAACTGAAGCTGAAGTTCGACTTTATGTTTGTGTTTGTTTGTGTTTATAAACTCTAAAAACAACCCTCTGTAATCAGCATACATGAGTCCTGCTGTAATGTCCTTAAAGGGTTGGTTATCTAGCTGGCTGAGCTTAGCTGCTACAGTTACATTTAATACAGCAGCAAATGAAACAGAGAAAATAAACAAAATATAAAATAATATCAGCATTACGTCTGCTTATATCAACTGATTATTGGCACAATCACTTCATTAATCAAGTTTAGTTCGTTAAATAGAGTTGCACGTATCAGATTGTATCATTTCCTTTTGTGGCAGATTTTAATTAATATTTATTTTTATGTTTAACAGAGTTGTTCATTGTTTTTTCTTAATGTTCTTACTAAAACCACTGGTAAATAAAACATATTAGGTGATTGACATTTGAATAATTTGTCTTTTATTGTGTAAAAATGCTAAATATTTACTTCTCATATGTGACAATTTGTTGCTTTTCTTTGTTTTGCATCACTGCAAATGTCATAGTTTGGGATTTTGGGCCGTCAATTAACTATAATTTTCATGATCAATAGATATACGATTGATTTTACAAATTGATTTAGTGTGTAAAATGTCAGAAAAGAGTTAAAACTATCACAGTTGTTCAAATGAACGTCTTCAAATAGCGTTTTTATTCAGTTTACATCGATATAAAACAAAGATAATAAGTATGTCCTCACATCTGAGCAGCAAATGTCTGCTGTTTTTCCTTGTTAGATTTAAATTTAGAGTGTAATAATTAGTTGCGGGCAGCTCTACTTCAGTGCAGTGTGGTTGTGTTTGATGACTCAGCCATAAATACAAGTTTAGACTTAAAATGCAAAGTTCACAGAAAAAAGAAAACACTCAGTTTACTTTAAGAATCGTTGTGTCATCTCTTCCTGTAAAGCACATTGAGCAGGAGTTGAGAGCGCAGGGATGATTGATGCAAACCCCCTTCTGGGACTGTGAGTACGCAGCCTGCAGGTGGATGGAGGGGAGCAAAGAAAAATTGCAAGCAAGCGAGCGGTGAAAGCAACGTAGCAGCTGCAGGAGTCAGTGGCGTCAGCAGCCCGAGCAGCAGTGGCGTCTGATGTCTGAACTATAGCTCGCAGGCTTTCCTCATGTAAAAGTTTCTTCTTTTGGCTCTACAGTTACACTTCTGTCGGTTCATGAAGTCATGGGATCGATGTGGGTGCTGACTTCCTTCAGTTCAGGGTAGATCACTGTGGCCTCTTCTGTTCCAGGAGTTTGGATCCAGCTGGATGTTGAGCGTTCGGGCTCTGTTTGGGATCGGATTCCTGGTGACCTCAAGGGCCGCGACAGTCCTCGCTCAGACAGGGACATGTTCGCTGTCCGCTGCGGCTAACAACCACAAGAAGGACTGTTTCAGCAGCAGAGCAGCGTCCACCATGGCCCAGACCATCAAATATCTCGGGTGAGGTTTTAAAAAAGTGTCCACAGAGCAGTAAAACTTACAGACTGAATGTGTGTAGTTGTCCAGACTGTGCTCTCGATGCTCCACAGGCAGGAGGAGGCCCAGCACATTGATGAGGAGCTCTTCAGTGAGTACGGCTTCAGTGTGGACCAGCTGATGGAGCTGGCTGGACTCAGCTGTGCCACAGCCATTGCCAGGGTGAGATGTCAATCCGGGCTCTTATTTTGACATAAAAATGTTTAATGTAGATTATTATTTTGAAATATTCATTTTTTTTTAAGCAAAAACGTTTCTTAAATGTGAAGATTTGATGCTTTTCTTTCTCATAAATAATTATAAACTGAATATCTTTGATCAGACAAAACAAGAAGTTTGAAGTCGTCGCCTTGAGCGATGGGAAATTCTAATTTTCTTAACATTTTTCCTTCTTTCTTACATTTTATGGACAAAAACGATTGATGAATTAATGAAGAAAACAAGATTAATTGATAATGAGAATATGTGTTAGTTGCAGCCCATTAAACTCTACTGGTGAACAACCAGTTTAGGGCAGGAATGTGTTGTATTTGTCTGATTACTATTATTATACACTCGTCAGTTATCGGCTAACCATTGTTATCAAAGATGAACCGCTTTAAACAAACAAAGTTTTTATTCCCCTTATTTTTGAATTTCTTTTCACTTATCAGTCAACTTTATTTGTATAGCACCTATCATATATCATATATTTGTAAATTTAAGTAGAATTATTAAACCATTAAGTCAAAGTAAGTGACTAAAGATACAAAACAACAATAGTAACCACTTCGGTATTATAATATAATATAAAACACTGCAGAATGATCTTATTTTGATATTATTTTGATATTATTGATCTTATTTTCCATAATTTTGAACATCATAAAAGGTCTATGTGTGTTACCAGGAAACCAGGTTTTGCATTAACAGAAATCCGATTACTGCCTGAAGATGGAAATAATCAGATTACTCCGTCTTCTCAGTCTGCATCACTGGAAGCATTTCTGTAGAGTAGCTGCTGTAAAAGAAAATCCTCTTTTCCATGTCAAACAGTTGTGGTGCAGCGTGTATAGATTTTCTTCTGCCTGCAGGCGTATCCGGTTACTTCCCTCGTCAAGGCCAGACCTTCTCTGCTGGTGATTTGTGGACCAGGTAACAACGGAGGCGACGGCCTGGTCTGTGCCCGACATCTTAAACTCTTTGTGAGTGTCCTTGTGTGACAGTAAGAAACTCTGCAGCCGTGGTGGAAAGTAACTGATTTCCTCAAGTACCGCACTTGAGTATCTCTATTTTATGGTGTTTTATACTTCTACTCCACTATAAAGATATTGTACTTTTTACTCCACTATATTTCATGCGACAGCTTCTAAACCGTATTCTTAAGTAAGTAATTGAGTCCTTAAAGGCACATTTTTTAATGGAAAGTGAGAAAACTGTTTTTAAATGCAAATCAAGTTGTTTTAAGACGTTTATAAGTCAACTTTTTCATAATTTGAGTGCAGAAATTGTGCCTTATTTCAAATATTTAAAATTCATTCTTTTAATTAAAATTAATTGAAATGAATAAATATTATTTGAAGGACTCAATTATTAACTTAAATCAACAGATTGTAGATTATTAAATGGATAATAATCCTATAATATACAGTATATAACACTAGAAAAGGGTCCTTTTGGAACAAGAAGTCTTTTACTTTTGTTACTTTTGTTCATTTTTTAAAAATACTTTTGTACTGCCCGTACTGTACAGCACACTAGATTAATGCTAGCGTATTTAGACTTCGACGCGTTCACAGACAGTCTGTGTGTGCTACATAAAAACCTCCAGTGGCAGCATTGAACCAATCTGAAGGCATTCTTTACTGGACATTTGCTGCGAGGAATGATTTCTACCACTTTGTTTGTCCTCGTTCAGGGTTATGAGCCGACCATCCTTTACCCGAAGAGGCCAAACAAACCTCTGTTCCAGGGCCTGACCACACAGTGCCAGAAAATGGAGATCCCCTTCCTGACTGAGATGCCTGAGGTTTGGTGTCTGTCAATTATGTAGCAGCATTATCTTCAGTGGTATTGTGTTTATGAGCGTGCATTTAATTTCTAGCTATGTGAGTGCTACATTACACAATATTAGCTCTTGCTAAATGAGGCTGCAGTTTAGATTACAAGTCAGAATCATCCCTGTGGGGGAATTGGGGTTTCTATTGCAACAAACAGCCCAGTCAATTATATAATTGACTGAAATGATGCAGAGTCTGGATTACTGGCTTCACTAAAGTTACAATTTATAACACGTTTTGAGTGTTTTTACAAAAGTGCTCTTTGATTAGTAGATTAAGTAGTTTGTTGGTCTTTTGAATCAATGTAAAAGAAAATATATGTTGGAAAAAAAAAATTTTCTCAGGCTAAAGTGATTGACGAGGCTTACAACCTGGTGATAGACGCCATCTTCGGCTTCAGCTTCAAGGGGGCCGTACGAGAGCCTTTTGGTTCCATCCTAAACGTGCTGAAGAAGACGACAGTCCCCTTAGCCAGCATCGACATCCCCTCAGGTCAGTCCTTCCTACCTTTTTGGTGAATTTTAATACTGCTACTGAATAGATTGCTCTAGATAGATTTGCACTATTATTTATTACTACATCCAGTTCCTCTAGTAAACCTTGGTAGTTGTGGGAAACATGAACTCATATTATTGTCTAAAAGTGCTCTGCTCAGTTGAGTACAACAGACTGTTTCCAGTGAATTAAATGTGAATTAGGCAGTGGCAAACATGGTGTTTAAGACATAAAATATACAGGAATTTTGAAGTTATTATATGAGTATAATTGTCCTGATAGTCAATGTGTCCTCTGTGGATATTCACCCTCAATGATAATAATAAGAAGAGGAAGCCTGGACTGAACCGTGACATCCCGTTTGTTTTTTTTAAAGGTTGGGATGTGGAGCAGGGCAGTGCAGACGGACTGCAGCCCGACATGCTCATCTCTCTCACCGCTCCCAAGAAGTCGGCCTCCCTCTTCAGAGGACGTTACCACTTCCTGGGAGGCCGCTTTGTGCCACCGGGCCTAGAGAGGAAGTACCAACTCAACCTTCCTCAGTACCCCGACACGGACTGTGTGCTACAACTGTAGGGGGACGTAGGTTCGATGAGATTTTTCAGTGTCGTCTTTAAAGGTATAGTTCAACATTCTGGGGAGAAAATTTACCACAAATACCATTTTTATGTCTGTGATAATTGAGCTTGAGTGTGGAGGCGGATCTAGCCGGGGTCACAATCACAACCTTTTCATCTACTATGGGGCAGGTTTGATACGATGACTGTACAGAGCAGCGATGTTTAGCTCAGTGCTACGTCGTGTTTTGTTGCTCTGATTGGTTGTACGTCTGTCCTGCATCCAGAGGCAGTTGGGGCTACGCCCGTCGATAACGCCCCCTGGAAATAAATAAAAAATGAACTGAGAGCTTCCGTTGCCAGATACAATACCACCATGTTTGTACAGAGACCTGCACTTAAATCTATCTGGCAGATACATCGTGGTCATTTGTAATCGTTAGAGGAGCTAGTTGCCATATTTTTTAACTTTAAACAGAGCCTGCTTCCATTCTTCATGCTAAGCTATGCTAACCATTTCCTGACTCCACCTCTGTACTCAACACACAGCCATCAGAGTGGTATCAGTCTTTACATCTAACCTTCTGGGGTGGAAATAAATCAAATAATAAATAATTATAATAAATAAATAAGGGAATTTGATTGGTTCCCATTGTTGTGGAGGATGGTGGATGCTGTAAATCCACTAAGGTGAATAAAATAACTGTATTTAAGCTCTAACATTGTGTTTGCTTCAGCTACATGAAAATAAAAAATAAATAAATACCGGAAGTTGTCTGCATTATGTTTTCTTGCAGCGACAGCCATCCATTTAAAAGCTCTAAAATATTTATAAGACACATCAGCAGTTTCCATGGTGACATGCGTTCGTTATTACCATCAACAGAAGACTTCTCCATCACGTGTACTTTTTTTCAGTTTTTTATTAGTACATCTTTAGATTTCATTGAATGTACTGTACAACTAGCAACTGGAAAGACAGTCTATCATAGTCCATGACATTCTATTTTATAAACAACTTTACCATACGTGTTGTGTGTCTCATTATTTATACATTAGGTGGCGATGATGTAGTAAAAAGCTTTCTTTCGCAATCAGCCTCTTGGAGTCTTAACAGGCCATCATAGTACCACTTAACATTTTATAGAAATGTGTGACTACATATACTTAGAGAAATACTGTATGTACAGTATATGCTTTTGACAATGTGGCTCATTAATGCATAATGTTTTTCTCATGTAAGTGCAGGACATGCGCGCAGAATACTATATACAGTGCTGGTACCATGCTGTCTTTGTAAGTCATATCCATTTGTGGTCTTTGTCAAGGAAAAGGTAAAATAGAGACTTGAGATGAAGAGGAGCTTTTCTCCTAAGTTGTCTACATGCAGGTCAGAGGGTGGAAGGATGTTTTTAGTCCACGGAAGAAGCCTGAAGACAAAAGACAACGCGTATTAATGCATTTAATGGCACAGTTTTTATAGAAAATCTAGTTCATTAATAAACATTAGAACCTCTAAAATATACATTAAGTTGTTAGTTTTTAGGTCCGTTTAACTAAAGCTAATACAGTCTAATATAAAAACTCATAAATGGTGTTGATTCAACTTTATGATAATTTTGGAGGATGTAGTTTGTGGTGCTATCCAATTGTTTGGTGTTAAGCTGACAGGTTTTTCTAATATTTAGTCTACCATCATTGATATAAATGATAAAATCTGAACATTAAAACCATCATGAAGGTCAAAAGTATTGCAGGACAGTTGTATTAGACATCAGCTTTAGCTAAAAAACTGGCAACTTAAAGTAGATACAAGAGTTTAGGTACTTTTTTTTCCAGAAATATATAACAAAAAACTTTTTTCATTTAACAAACGACACCATACCTCTCGTATATTTAACAAACAATTTTCTTAACATACAGTTTTTCTTGACAATACAGGACAGCACTTGCTTACAAATGGTCACATAAGATGCAGTTTTGGGCAAATTTTTGGAGTCAGGACGTCCAAAATAGCGACGATCAGAGCCAATCTCAGAAACCTAGGGTTGACATCATTAGGCTCTGTCCATAGTAAGATCCACCTACACCTTACTTATTAAAACTATCTCTTTTATGGGTAACAAATTGACTAATAAAATCTGAAGCATCGTTATTTTAGCTGATCTTGTTTTCTGATGGAGGCATTTTATATTTTGTGTAAATGTGCTTGTGGATTTCAGGACTATGTTGTTTTTAGAGAGCTCAGTTGGGAGGTTCGATACCCAGAACTAGGCTAGAATTGGTCAATAAGGGACTCTATGTACCCTAAATCCACCAATACATTTGATTTTAGAAGCATAAAGGTTGTAAAAGGCTTCATTAAATGGTAGATATCTCATTGTGGAAAGATCCTGCTGACATGCATTTAAAGATCACAACGTACCTGTGCTATTCTCCGACCTGCACTCCCGCACAGTTATCTTTACTTTCCGAAGCTATCGCTAAATATTCAGCATTTCTAGAAAGAAAACAAACAACCGTCAGTGGTGATCAGAGTGTTAAACGTTAGCACATTAGCACAATGAAATGGGTGGAAAAATGCAAAAACAAAACATCATAGCTAGTTGTATGACAGTCTTTTTTGTTCTTTTTTTGACTTACAGGAGGAGGAGGAGGAGGAGGAGGGAGGTTTTGATTTTTACTAAGGAGGAGGATGACAGGATGGGACGGACAAGACGAAAACATGACAAGTAGTCACAGGGAGCGTGAGACGTTAGACAAAGAGACACAAGTGAAAACACACAAACACAATGGAAACATTGATAATCTTAAAATAAGTAAGAGGGCAGGTAAAGTGGGAGAAATATGAACCAAAGAGAGGATGTAACAAAGTAAAAGTCTGAATTATAGGTGTGTAATTTCAGCAGTAGTATATGAATACAGCATGGCAGTATTCATGAGGAAATACACAGCTTATTTTAAACACATCGAGTTTGGGAGTAGGGCTGCACAATTAATAGAAGTGCAACAACCAAAACACAGAAGCTGCAATTGTTTGTTTAAAGTGTGACAAACAGCATTATAATTAATATTTTAATTATTATTAATAATAATAATAATAATAATAATAATAATAATAAGTACTGTAGTGTGATTTTGCCACAAAATCTCATATTCATCATCATTCTATATCATATTAAATGCTTTGTGTGACCCTAACCCTACCCCAGATGTGTTTACATTATCGACATTTAGAAAGATGGACGACATGACAGCTCTCCCAAAGTGAAGCCAAAATATCTCGACTAAAAAAGATCAAAGTACACGTCAAATAATTTTTTCCCAAAGATGGTTTATGTAATTTTAGGTTGTTCTTAGTGTTAATTTTTGTTATAAGCTTTGGTTTTAATTAGGTATTTAAAGCTATAAACAGGGGATTACAGGTCATCGTCCGTATCCGGGATATTTTGGCTTATGTGTGTTTAGTGGAGAACGAGACGCAATGTCCATCTTTTTATGTCCATGCTTTACATGCACCAGAGCCAGACCAATATATCTTTATCTTGTTCTGGCCAAAAACACTTTGAGTTAATGTAGAAACACTGCTTCCATTACATAGTTTGTCCAGTTATTTATTAACCAAATTCTTCTAAAACTTAGTTGCATATGTTTTGTGTTCACGTTAATGGTCGATATATCGTTACTGGATTTTTTTTAGACTCTCAAATATCTCTGTAGGTATTTGTCTTAAAAATGCAGTACTCTGTTTGAGGTCTACAACATTACTTATATAACATTTTAATGCTATTGGAGGAACACCTTGTATCTTCATAGTGTCTGTTTTTCAACTACTGACAAATGCAGCAATATTTTTAGTTTGATTGCTATTCTTTCTCTATAAGAAAGAATCTTCTCATCTATTAAAAAAAGCAAGCAAATGCACTTTAATCTTTCAGTAAACGTAAAAAACAAATCACCAAAGCTGGAGATACAAGGTTTTAACATGTCGTGAGCGACACGACATGAATGTGCAAACAGACTTACGCTGCTTCTCTTAATGCTTCTTCCCCGGCTGCTGATATTTTCCTGTAGCAGTAAATCATCTCTATGAGGAGCCAGACCTGAAGGCCGATGATGGACACGTACATCATGACCTCGGACACGATGGAAGCTGTTCCTCTGGTGGCTGCACACAGGAAGTCAGGAAATCAAGAATCAGACAGATACCAAACACAACAACGCTCTTACAAAGCAGGAAATATTTAGAATTCAGCCGTTATCAGGTAAAATCCAACTTGTTAAGATGGGATTTACAAAGTGTTACTTACTGTATTAACCACAACAACAACAAAATTCACCATCGGGCTTTCGTAAAAATTCTGTTAGTGGCTCCTGGAAGAAATAGACTTGGCACCAAAATGATTGATGCAGGACAACGTGGATTATTTCCAGAATATTTGGTCCTTTTAATGAATTTCCAGGTGTTTCCAAAGACTGGAAAACTACTCTAATGTGTGAAGGGTTCACTATATTAAGAACTGTTGAAGACTTATTAGTGTGCAGTCAAAATAAACAATAAGACCCTCTGACAAGGAGTCTGTACTGCTGCTTCTAAAACATTATTTTGGTTAATTTCCTCTTAAAGGTTTAAAATCACACAATTTGCATAAAATTGTGAGGAACCATCACATTGTTCCTACATTTGTCTTTCCAAATGCAAAGTTAAAGAAGACTGTCTCTATTTTAGAGCATATGCTGACTGTTTTGGGGTCAGTACGCTTATATAAAGAATATAATACATAATATAAACAAGCAGCTGAATGAGCAAGTTGTCTCTCTCTCTGTCTATGGTCAGGGAGGTTTTTCCTGCTCCTGCTGCAGAGACATTTATTTAAACACTTTAATGCAGACTGTCCTTATAAGCTGCAAGTCTGACTTCATGCATACAGACAATCCATATTAAGTGCTTTTGAGCTTTCACTCATTAAGATCTGGAAACCACTTGCACCACACATTTTAGTCTATTCATGCTTCTAGGGCAGATCGAATAGCTATTGGATTCTTAAAAAAGTGTAATTGCATTTGAGACAGATTGAAATTGGAGGCAGTTTTATGTTTAAATGCTTTAGGTCCAAGATCTCCTGACCCAGTAGGAACCTTTCAGACCTCTCAGGTCGGCTGGTTCTGGATTACTGTTCCCAGAATCAAGACTAAGCTGCGTTTAGTTTCTGTGCTGCTCAAATAACTTAAAACAATACTTCCAAATCCAAGCTCAAGGCTGACCTGTTTACCATTGCTTTTAATTATTTCATCTTTTTAATCAAATTCAGTCTGTCTGATTTGATTTTATGTGCTTGTGCTTGCTTACTGTTGTTGTTTTTATTGTCTGTTTCTTGTTCTGCTTTTGCTTTTGCTTGTGTAAAGAACTTACATTACATTTGGCCATCCATTAAATGCTTATCGTTACAGAGCAATGCACAGTTAGAGCGCTGCAGTTGATTTTATCCTACCTTTAGCCACCACACTGAGGTGGACCACCTTGGTGACAACAGTGTTGTACTCGTAGTTAGCGTAGAAGAGGATGCGGTTGAAGAAGCAGCTGTAGGTGCCTGTGTCGTTGAAGGTGACGTTGAGCAGGTATATGGACCCATCTTGGATGTCGTGGCTCCTCTTACTGCCGTTCCAGTCCAATCGGTCCAAAAACTGGTCGTGTTCAATGGTGGGGCCATCCTCGTTGTAGGTGTAGATCTGGTTGCCACGGAGAAATCAAGGTTAATCAAAGTGCTGCTGTGACAGAAAAATATGGCTGCACAGTTCATCGAAACATTATTGAGATCGCAATGTGGCCAAGTGTAAGAAAACAGTATTATAGTATAAATATAAGTATTGTAGCTCTGAAGAGATGCCCTGGACTATAAATCTTGTTTATCAGATTTAAGATTGTTCGGAGGAGACCCCAAAAGATTTAAGTATTTTCAGGTAAGATTTTAATTTGTGATCAAAAATGATCATTCTCTCACTAATCGTGAATCAAATCCCAAAATCTGTCAAAATAATCACAATGTGGTGTTTTTAGCTACCGTGCAGCCCCACAGAAAACTCATCACTTCTGTACATGTTTGTTTTATATTTTGAATGTAATTTCTGTACTTTCTTTTGTTGTATGTATTATTCCAAATTATTATTTATGTTTCCTGCCTCCTTGGACTGTTTCTTGTACTGTGGCAAAATGAGAGTTTCCCCTATGGAGATCAATTAAGTTTGATCTTTTTTTAAAGGGTCCAGCGCGTAGGATTTAGTGGCGTCTAGCAGTGTAGTTGCAGATCTCTCGCTTCACCCTCCCCTTCCAAACACCCAGGAGAAACTACATCTAGAGCCGGTGTTTGGTTTGTCTGTTCTGGGCCACTGTAGAAACATGGCGGCATCCGTAGATTAAAACAGCTCATTCTAAGGTAACAAAAACATAATAATTCCTATATTCAGATGATTATACACTAATGTAAACACACCTATGAATGCTGTATTAAATGTTACACACTGGACCTTTAACACCTTTTGCACTCCAGTGGCAAACAATCATCTCTGGCGCTTTAATAATCTCTGTGGTGTAAAATATCACAATTGATTCCATATGAACCTCGTGATGACCTCAGCACTGGGTGCCATTGTGTAATCGAGGACGTATGTGTGTGTGCGTGTGTGAGACAGCGAAAGAGAGGAAGAAAGAGAGCTTGGGTGTGCACTATATATATGCATATATAAATAGCTTGTGACTTGAGGAATGTAGCCTAGGACAAGTCTGATTTTAAGGATGCTTGCACGACTAAAACTCCTCCGGAAGCACGAAGCCTTCCTGTACTCCGGTCTGCTGTGTCAGTTACATTTTGTGCTGGCATAGATATTCTTCAGCAGCACCAGTGGCAGATTTGTACTCACATGAACAAAATCGGCCTCTCCTTTGGGCCTGAAGTACCACTCAATGGTGGCGCGACCATCCACCTCACTCCTCCTCTTGCAGGAGATGCAGCCCAGTTTGAAGCCCCTGCCGGCCACTGCCTCTGTGTCAGAGTCCACCTCTGCACAGGCCCCATGACACTGGTACCCTGTTGAGAACAAAAAGATACATAAGCTCATTACTCTGGGCTAACATGATGTAGCAACACATTATGAAGGCCACAGTCAATCAGCTCAAACTCACCAAACAGGCTGCAGAGAAGAGAAAGGATCAGTAGGTATGATGTCGACATGTCACCGGATATTAGAGTAGCTGTTTTATTTGACGAGAGGCCTCGAGAAGCACAAACTTTGACACCAACGCTCCAAGTATGGAGCTCGAAAGGATGACACTCATAAACTGAGCACCTCCGAGTTTGTAGTAACTGAATGGATGCTTGCAAGACCTACGTGAGCTTACGTGTAAATCTGTGCGTCAGTAAAGGGCAGGCTAATATCATACGTGTGTGTCAGGAAGCATGCAGCTAAACATGCACTGGAAAGTGCCTCAAAAGCCTACACACACTCTAAATCTGTTTCTGATGCCCTAACAGTCCTATGGAGCAAACTGTTGGTGTCTTTGGCTCAAGCCAGCAACAGTCTCCTGTTGGTTGCAGAATTTTATTGCCACAAATTATTGCTGCTTTTTCAGACAGCCCTCCCCCTCCCTCTTCTAAATTATCTCTATTCAAAGCTGTGGACTTTTCTGCTTTTAATTATCAAGCAGCATATGAAGCAATCCAGATATCTGGTGACTCACAGTATCCCCCAGATAAACACCCTGAGATTTGATTGTCTTCTTCCCTGAGGTCCTAATGTGAGATGCACAGAGCAATCATTACACCTGCCTGCGGCCACATGCTCTGCTTCTTCTATTTTTGTTTATATATTTATCTGTTGGCAAATTACAGACAGCACTGGGTACACACAGGTTATAATGTTTATATAATGTGCAACATGCCAGCTACTGACTGAACGTCTACATTAGATTAACACGCCAGTGCATATATCATTAATTTTGCATGCTCTATGATAAGAAATCAAATAGCTACCTCTTAACAGGCTACACGCTACCAATATTTAATGCAGACCAGTCTAATGGTCTAAAGATAGTTATCCATAATCGGATTCGGATCACTGAAATCAGAGCCTACGGTCCTGAATTAGAGGCCTCCTCTCCTCGAGTCGTCTCTCCGGACACACAGGAAAAAAAACATATAAAATCCTCTCCTGCGATGGCAGCTGAATGTAGAAATAGGTTGCTTGTAATTTCACCTATCTAATAGCCCTGTGCTCGTGGAAGAGATGCTTCAGTCTCGCTGGCATTGCAGATCAAACTGAGCGACACATTAAAAATAAAAAATAAATCCCGCACAGAATAAATAAAATAAGATATAAGAAATGCGTCCTGTTCCAGTTAATGGTGTCTTTTCTGTTTTTTTTCCTCCCTGCGCCACAGCAGCACCCCTGTCGCTCCGATCAGAGGATGCTGCAGATGCACTGCGGTAAAAACCGGCTGTGCGCGTTATGACCGAGCAGATGCTGAATGTGACGACTGCTTTTTAAGCTTCTGCCCGCTGGTTTTAAACTTAAAGCTCTGTCTGCTGCGAGGAGGGGAGGTGGTGGAGGAAGCGAAGGGATGGAAGGAGGGCCTCACCTAGTTTACAGCACATTTACCGAGGAAGAAAGAAAGAAAGAGGGGCTTTAATAGATGTGGTAGTAGCGGCGCACTGATATTTTGGGTGAACTGGCCCTTTAATTGGAGCTCAGGAGGGGCGGGGTGATCAATGATGGAATCTGTCAACACAAGTTGATCACATAACGCTGATCAGTCAATAACCTCCAGTGTGGTTATGGCAGAGGTCTACACAGCTGGTTAAATAATTATTATTTAGTTATTTAATTCATTTTCAGCTTTGGACTTTTTATGGATCCAAACAGACGTGGGGAGTAATGGATTACTTGTAACTGAATTATGTAATCAGGATACAATATATATAGGTAACAGTGACATTTAGTAAAAAAAAAGTGATTGTTTAGCAAATACTGCAATTTTAAAATACATATTTCTTTATAAATTCACTGGGCAGAGGTCACATGTCCATTGTTCTGTTGTCTTATAGAAATATGCTTGTATCAGTATTTCTTGATTTATTGACATATTTGGTGTTGTTTTTATTTATATATTTTGTGTTACGGTAATCCAAAAGTAACGGAAAGTTATGTTACTTTAATATTGTAATACTTGGATTAGGTTGCTAACTACCTTTTTTAAACAGTTTTTTAAACACAGTTACCCTCTCAACTAACGCTTGGTTTTAAACATGGTAAACATAATTATCATTATGAGTAAATATCATAAGATGTTCCTTTATTGATCCCCCGTAGGAGAATGATCAAATATAAATGGAAGAATAGTAAACCCTCCATAATTTGCTTTAAAAATTAATTTAAAATCTATTGGTTAAGAATAATCCACTCATTAATGAATTAAAAGACTTATAATTAACATATATAAGTCGTGTGCAAGGTTGGGAGAGGTAACTTTAAAAATGTAATCTGATACAGTAACTAATTACCTGTTAAATAAATGTAGGCAGTAACCTAATACAAGTATCACAATAGTAAAGTAACATAACTTGATTACTTTCCATTACCTTTGGATTACCTTCACACCAAATATACAAATAAAAACAAGAGAAAATAAATGTCAGTAAGAAGTATTGATGAAAGTTTATTCTATAAGACAACAGAACAACGTAACCTTAGAAAGAAAATAACAAGATTTAGCCTCAAACATGTGACCTCTGGCCTGTGAATGTTTTTAAAGAAAAACTTATTATAAATTATTATCCTGCTAAATAATCCACATTTTTACTAAATGTGACTGTAATCTTTTTTTCCCCCCTTGTAACTATAATGGATTACCAGTTAATTTTTTGAAAATCCTGATTACATAATTTACATGTAATCCCTTATCCTAATCCCAAAACATCATTTTAAATTATATTCCTTTTTGCTTTTGTGTGGCCACAATAGTGTTTATTTAAATTTAAATATGTATTTATTTTTTTCTGTGCTTTCCTCCCAATATGTCACACAATTATATACAATAATGTCATACAATAATTCACTAACACTAAAGGACTGTGTGTACTTCTGTTGTTCCCTTTTTGAGTTTGTAATGTTCAATAAAGAGGTGGAGAAAGTCAATAACTTCCCATCAACTGTCCATACAGTTATAGATTCAGCTTTTATAATATTAAATCGATATTCTTACAGCAGACAGTGTGGTGGTATTTCATAATAATTAAAAAAAATAATATATAAATTATACCTACGCCTAAAACCTATACCACATTTATTATAAATCCATAAAGTAAATTCATTTTTTTCCCCCTATGAAATTATAGCAACTAATAATCCTACCCTCTAAAAATCTATTAAAGAGTATAACATGTTAACATTGTTCATTCCTGATTATAACAATAAAATTTACAAGTTGCTATATCTCCATTATCACCTACCACAGAATCCAAAACATATATCATTTTAAATTTATAATAATTAATCCTTATTTTGGCTATATCATCCAATAGCATGCTACACCCTACGATAATATGTTTAAAGAAAAATACAATTTAAGAAGAAATTGATCAATTATAAATGTCAAATTATATATTATTTTTATACTGTGAGCACTGAACAGAATATATTATCTCCAAATAACAAATTCGTCCACTACAATTATTACTATCAATAATCAAGGATAAGTTCTTTATTCAATAATAAAATAATCACTAACAACTACAATAAACATATAACTGTGGATATGGTACATTAAACCAATCTACATATTACTGTCGTGATCCCATTATCATATAGGAGATATACATAGTATATGGTCTTATTTAACAAATATGACATTGTAGAGTGAAAAGACAAAGATCAAACTACCCAAATTCCCCATAACAGACACGATGTCCATACCCAGTTATACTAATGTTCAGCTCTAGCCAATTTAAAAATATAAGTTAATTTAATCTGAATAGAATTAAAATTACTAATTCAAGTCTGACAGTTGGATGGTATGAGTAAAAGGTCATATATCTATAAAAATCCCTACAACATAAACAGAATAATTTAAGGCGTCACACATACACACATTCTTATCTGAAGTATGTACGTCGGCACGGTCTATCAGACTGTGATACAACCGCATCGCGCTAGTTGCTCTGTGTAGGTTTAGACGACGCTAGTGTTATAGTGTGAAAAGTATAGTTTCCAGTGAAGCTTGGTGTAGGTGCCACTGAGATTCAATCCAATATCGTCTTTTTATACATAGCTAAACTCACAGAGTGTTATCGAGAAGATATAGTTGAGAGGAAGATTGAGATGAAGTGTTAGTCCGTTCATTGCGTAGTGTGAGACGCGCGCTCTTTTCTGTGTGTGGTGTCGGATGGCACTGTTAATATACACAATTTGATGTCCACATGTGCATGTTTCGTTGGGTTGTGCGGGGTTTGACTCTGTATAGCCTCTGTAGCTGGATATAATCGTATTGTATCTCGGAGAATATGTGAACATAAATTTACTATGTGTGTGTCAATCTGTGTGGAGTATCTGATATCTATATAAACTGAATTGTGTGTGTTGTGGTGTATCTGTATCTGTGTGTAATTCTGTGTGTGTGTATCGTGTATCTATGATGTGTGTGCTGTTGTGTGTGGTGTTGTGTGTGTGTATCTCTGTGGCTGTCATCGTGATATCGTGGGTGTATTTGTGTGTGTGTGTGGTGTACTGTGTGTATTGTATCCGTGGTTGTGCTGTTGTGTGTGCTGGTGTTGTGGTGTTGTGCTGGTGTGGTTGTGTCTGCTCTGTCCTTGTCATCCATATGTGTTGTGGTGCTGTGTGTGTGTGTGTGAGTATGTGCTGTGGTTGTGTGTGTGGTGGTGTTGGGCAGTGAGTGTAAGAGACGTTGAAACTGGTGATGAAATCCACCTCGATTGACCGCTGACTCCTGGTTACCAGTTACACTTCAAGCTACGCTCCGGGAGCAAGCTGTGTGGCTAGCATCCGCTTACTGGAGGCGTGGTTTTTCTTGTAAACGAACAACAAACACAGCATTGTCACTTCGCGTATCCCGGAAACAGAACCGACAATAATGTGGCGCTGCAAATAAACCAGCGACGTTCTCCTCCAACAAGCAAAACAGCTTCGACACACCGAACATTTAAAAAAGGTAAAGTTAAATAAACATAAACGTCGGCCAGCCTTAAGCGCGCGCTGTTAGCCGGGTGCTTAAAACGGCAGAAGATTGGTTTTACAACACGAGAAAGCAAAATCCGGTTTCCTGTTCCCACAAAACATAATAAGTAAGTAACTTTAATGTGACCTAATAAACTGTGTTCAAAAGACAACAGGTTATGCCTATAAAAAGACGGGGCTTGCCGCTGGGTTGAATCAAAGTGCTCCGTGCATTGGGAAGCTCATATCTGGATAGCATCAGGTGGAAGCTGCACCTTCTAATTTTTCCAATATTAAAATCCAAA
>NW_023340268.1:4198813-4246456 GCF_004916995.1 Morone saxatilis
TCAAAACATTCATCATTTAATGTCTCTGTCCGCAGTTTGACACCGTGAATCGATCAATCGACAGAAAAGTGATTGGCATGTGATTGAGACTGGAGTTGTTAACGATCAGTGGCGCAGAGAACTGGGTTTACTTTTAATGTATGGGCTTTTATTTTTATTTAAAGTGTTATAAATAGTGACTTTAAAAAGCTGTAATTAGCACGATCGATAAAAAATATTAAAATCATGATGATGTGACGTGTTTTCTTAAATCTGGAGAATAAGATTTAAAGGCCAGTGCATCTCTACACAACATTATACATTTAACCTTTTATAACTGCCAGTAGTATTTACACATTGTCACTTAACTTAAAGGAGTAAGGTTATTTATTTACTACACAATAACTACATAATTACACATTATGAGTGAAGTAATAATAATAATAATGCTTTAGCCATCCAAGAAAAACAAATTCAGCTTGCAGCAGCTTACTGAATGATGAGCAATATATCAATATATGCTGACTTTACTCTGTTTACCTGTGTATGCCCTGCAGCCACTGATTAGGTGGTAGTTAATCAGTGAATTGATTTCAAGCAAACAGAACATTGTCCCAGCTTCGTAGTTTGAGGATTTGCTGCTTTCGTTTCTCTTCTTTGATAGTTAATCAGGAAACCTACCGTTTAACTGACTGATGATTTAAACCTCTAAACATTAATCAAAAATGAAAATAATACTTTTTCTCATGTCCTTTTTACGTAGAGAGTCTTGCTGCCAATATACTTTGACTTCAGGTTGCTTTGGTTTGGTTCAAACCCCCAGAAGATTAAATTTATTATCATACAAGACCAACAGAAGCAGTAAGTCTCTTTTTCCAGGCTGAAAACAAGCTTCTCTGGTTATCAGTTCTCGAAATGATTTCAGCTCTGAATGAGAAAATGTATTCATGTATGTAAACGGGGGAAACTTTAATCCTCTTCTGTTAATGAATTTAGAATATATTTCTCCTCACTGAGAATGTTTATTGTAAGAAACAAGTGCATGATTCAGTTTATTCTTATTTAAATGTCACTTACTGTTGATATGTTCTCTTTTGTTTAGTTTGGTCTTGGCTCTGCCTCCATTAACCTTTAACCTTTTGTTACTTGTAGTCTCACTTGTATTGTAAATGTCAATATAAATGCACAGCCCAGCATCGCTAACACATACTGTGCTTTGAAGTGTCTTTAATACAAACGACAGTGCCCTTAAATATGAATAATCTGCCCAACAGAAAAAGAATACGGAAGATTAAATAAATGTTTTTTACACCATGCAAGGAAATGCTTTGAAAGGAAGTATCACATCTGCACACGGAAGTAACAGATGCCTAGTGTAGATAAGTATTCATACTTCATGTGTGATCTGGATACAAGACCAAGCGTTAAGAATACTGAGACACAAAATATAACACTTTGTTTTAACCTCCTCTACAGTTTTGTTGTGACCATGGATCCGACCTGCAGTGCTTCTGCGGCTCCAGCTGGTTTGACTGTGCAGGTGTGTTTCCCCGGTGCCCGCGCTGCAGTTTTGGACAATCTGAACCGGCAGCGGGAAGAGGGCCGGCTGTGTGACCTCTCTATCCAGGTGCAAGGTCAGGTGTTCAGGGCCCACCGCTGCGTGCTCGCCGCGTCCTCGCCTTACTTTCATGACCAGGTGGGCCGGGGTACATCAGTGTACGATAAACATCTGTGTGATGTAATGAGTTATTAATGTTTGGTGGTGACTTCCCTCAACAGGTGTTACTGAAGAATGTGACAACCGTCTCCCTGCCGTCAGTTATGGACCCGGTGGCCTTTGAGAGCGTCCTGAGCTCTGCCTACACAGGCCAGCTCAGCATCGTGCACGATGACATCGTTAACTACGTCACTGTGGCCAGTTTCCTCCAGATGTGGCACATCGTGGACAAATGCACCGAGATCCTGAAGAGGCCCCGGCCCTCGGCAGAAGTGACCCCTGGAGAGGCGGCTGTAGCTCACCCGGGCACTGCATCTCGCCAGCAGTCCCCAAGCAGCACAGACTGCCTGTATCTGGAGAGGGAGGGACGACGGAAGGAGAGAAAGCCTGATGCCTTGCCTCCGTTAGCCACGTGGAGACGCCCGCAGCAGTTCCCGAGATGGGGGCGCCCGCGGCCCTCATCAGCCCAGCACTTAGCAGACTCTCAACTGGACACCCTCCCTGGCTATGCGGATGGTGATTACACCAGCTGTGAGGAGGCATGGGTATCGAACCATGCCAAAACTAGCCACTTTGCTCATGATGGACCCGGACACAATACCCGGCACCACGGGGGGTTCCCCGGTGGTGAAGCATTGAAGCAGAAAGGCAGGTTTCAACAGCGGGGAGCGCCGCCGAGCGCTGATAGACTGCTTGATAAGAATAGAGAGAGCGGGGACAGTGATGAGACACGAGAGAAGAGGAAGAATGAGAAAAGAGAGATTGAGGCTGATGAGGGAGTGGGAGAAGAGGCGGAGGAGAAGAAGGAAGCCTTTGCACAAATGGGACACTGTGGTAAGACACAAAAGCCCCCTTTTACTACAGATATGTATACGATAGATATATGTATATGTCTCTGACAGAACGACAAGAAACAGTTAAAAACTACGTTAACTTAAAAGTTTGAAGTAAGTTGAATTACACAGTTTGTTTAAATGAGTGTCTTATTGCCGGAGGAAACTGAGAACAAAAAGGCTGTAGCTGTACGACTGTAGCTACCTGCATGTGATTTTGTTTTTTCATTTCTCCAACAGACTTCCACCCAGTTTCAAATGAGAGTGTAGGTGCCGGACAAGCCACGGGGAAGGTGAGTGTGGAGGAGATGAAGGACAAAGTGCAGAGAAACGTGGTGGGGAGTGATCCCTCCTCAGGCCTGCCCAGTGTTCATGCTTGCCAAACCAGTGATGGCGTTCCAGGACCGTCCTGTCCAGTTTCAGCCCGGCTGCAGTGGCAGACGGGTCCCTGGTCTCAGCAGGAGCAGAGGCCGCAGGAAGGAGAGGCTGGCAGCTGCAGTAAAGACGAGGACGAAGATGAGGAGGAGGATGTGGACTTTGAATGTTTCACAGAAGGGACCTTTAGCAGAGACACATACGATGAGATTGAAGAGGGCACAGGACAGGTTTCCCAGAGGCCTTTAGTGCCTGTATCTCCCGATTTCACCATGGCGGGCTCGGAGGTGAACTGGCCCTCCACCAGCGTGGGACAGGGTGGCTCACTGACCCCCACCTCAAATCACCATTTGTCTCCATCCTCCGCTGCCTTTCCGCCGCCCTCTTCACCCCCGACCCCATCTTCGTCATCCTCAGTGTCCCTCGCTGGCGCCCCCTACACGGGCAAAGTCCACTTCTGCCACTGCGGCAAAGCCTACACCCTGAAGAGCATGCGCGACCGCCACGTGAAGATGCAGCACCTCAATCTAAGGCCCTTCGGCTGTCCCGTTTGCACAAAGTCCTTCAAGATGAAGCACCACCTAACCAAGCACCTTAAGACTCACGGAGGGCTGCGGCCTTATGAGTGCGGCCTGTGTGGGAAGAAAGTCATTTGGAGAGACAGCTTCCTCAGGCATCAGGCTCGGTGTGAGAGACTTGCCTCCACCTCCTCGGCTAACAGCAACAACGCAAGCACACCGGCGGCGGACGTGGATGACAGCTACAGTTATGGATTTGAAGACGGCGAGGCTTTTCTTGCGACGGGAGGTCAGGTGAAAGTGGAGGAGGTGGATTTTCACGGGGAGATGGAGGACGGGATGCGTGGCCTGTTGGGCGGCGTGTCTGGGATTGTGGATCAGCTAAGAACTCAGTCACAAAGTTTGGACACCGGTAATCACGTTTTCAAAGAGGAGGCGAGTGAGAGCTTTAGCGGAAATTAAATGTGAAACAGGTTTACAGCACTTAAACTGTATGTAAATAAATACATACAAGAATAAAAAATGAATTACATGATGACTTTAAAAGTCTATGGAGTCAAATAATTGAAGGCTTCTATGAGCAGCCGCTTTTGTTTCATCCTTTTTATGTGCATTATTTTCCTGTTATAGGTATTATGAAAAGAAAAAGGAACAATTTTTTTTGTGCAGTGCCATTTGCTCAGTTCTTGTATAGTGATGCTGTGAACTGTACATTTGTAAAAGGCAGTGTTGTGAATGTACTTCTCGAGCCCCACTGAAGTTAATATTGCACATAAATTATTTGCCATTGATCTGCATTAGAAAATAAATGCAACATTTTTTTTTTCTGTGCCATATTGATGTCTCTTCAGACTATGTAAAAGAAATAAATCTTGGTATATATGGTAATAAAAACCGCTTTGAGTTTTCTGATTGTAGAATGTTGGGATTTATTCTAGAACACTGAGGCTTGTTGCCGCTGGGTCATTCTAGAACACTGGAGGCTTGTTGGCCGTGGGTCATTCTACGAACACTGGAGGCTTGTTGCCGTGGAGTCAGTTCTAGAACACTGAGGCTTTGTTGCCGTGGATCATTCTAGGACACTAATCTCATTGTAGAATACTGTTGGTTTGGGTTTTAAAACAGTTCCTTTGCAGCACATTGGTGGAGCACCAGAGGTCTCTGTTGCTCAACACTGCAGCACCCCTTTATTGTGATTAAATTGTGCAAAAAGTCTTCCCTGTGTTCCTCCTCCATCAATTGTGAAAGACCCTGAGAGATGGCGAGCTAATGAATGGAGCTGTCAGTTAATGTATTCGGGTGTATTCAGGGGACAGCCTATAGAAATTTCCCTTTTCAGTGAAAAAAAAACATGAGGCTGTGATAGTGAAAGAGAAACTCTAAAAAGAGGTGCATTAAGGAACAAAGGTTTTATATACGGCCCTATATATATATAATACACAGTATAGGAAAATACACGACAGCATGTTCATATTAACTTCTTTTTTCTATCAAAGTAAGGTTGATAGGGGTTGAACAAACGGTTAAAGCACATTAAAAGGATGTTTTTTGGGTTAAGCGTTAAAGGTTGTATCTCAGAATTCTTTTTGAGGTTTTAATTTGTAGGTATAATTTATCATACCAGACATCTGTATGGCCTGAATCATTGTTAAGACAAAACCATAGCAACAGGCTTAGCCCTTTATGTGAATGTGACAATGAGTCAAGCAAAGGAAACATTTCCTTTCACCTCCTGTTTGTGTGATGCTGATTATTGCAAGAACATTGCATTGCAGGAGAGACAGAACTCTTTGCTAATTGTGGTTTTTGTTGCGGTTGTCCAAAAGTTCTGTCTCAGCGTTACTTCTAATGATGAGAAACACTGTTTTCTATTTCTGTGTTTTATCCTTATTAAGTGTTCAATTAAATGTGGGACAAAATGTACAGTTGATGTAGTTGATATAAGGATTATTGTCTGAGATAGATGATTGAACTCTAGGGGATATTTGGAGAGTGTGTGGGAGTCTTCTCAGTGGTTGAGTTAAAGGCTAATGCAGTACATACTTTGTGTCTTCCCTCCTCAGTTATTCAGAGCTCGGTAAACCTTGAAGCTGGTTAGGACATGATGTCGCAATGTCCAGTATTGTCATCATTAACAGAATCAGAAAAAAGAAAAGAAGCTCAGACGAGAAGCATGATACGCTTCAAGTCTGTGTGGTAAATATGTGGCTGGAGCCACTAGTTAGTTAGTGTAGCTTAGCATGAAGACAGAGAGCAAGAGGAAACAGCAAACCTGGCTCTAGTTTGGCACATAAATTGTTTTTACACTAAACAAATGAGATATGGCTTGTTAATTACTGAGCTTTAGAGGTGCAAAGAGGCGGTTTGTTCACAGACTAGCTGTTTCCCTCTATGCTAAGCTAACTGTCTCATGGCTCCAACTACATATTCACTATACAGACAAGTAGAAAGTATTATCGAATTATTATTGTGAATAAGTATTTTTCATTTTAAATGTAGGCCTGTAAATGTAGATCATTATGTTTTGGATACAAAAAGCTCTAAAACATGACACATTGACAACAAAATTGTCAGATTTTAAAACATTTAATAACAGAGAGGACATAACATGTTTATTTCCAGTTAGAGTTTTACATTAAGAGGAAACAAAACACTCAGTTTTCTAAGTATCAGCTCTAATTCCTGTAGCACCACCACATGTCAGCAACCCCAGAAACAAAAACACCTTTACAGTTCTTTTTGACTGTTCTGTTAAAGGGAACATACAAACAGAGCATGTACAAATAAGAGAGGCAATGTCATTTATCACGAGCGAAAGAAAATCGACAAATTATGCGTCAGAACATTTGAAATCAACATACGGTCCTTCCTCATACCATCTCGGTGCTTCTGCCGTAAACCTTTGAACCACTTACTATCTGACCATCAGATAAAACGAACATTTGTCTGTCATCTCTGAAATTCACGAATAACATTAAAACCTCAAACTTAATTTAAGATGCAAACAGAAACTCACAATAAATAAGGTAGATATAACATAGAAAAGAGAGCAGACCAGTTTAGTTGTATTATTTAGCTGCAACAGTGCAATGGAAAAGGGCGTTTTATTTTTTGATAGACTTGAATGACATCATACTGTACATGTTTATTACTTACACAGAAGCATAATGACGCAAAACTGTTACATTAAAACAATATTAGAGTCCACACTACTCATATACTGTAGGTTTCCAGTTGTGTTTCTTTGCAACATGCATTTCACTCGAGCACAACAGCCACACACAGGACCACTCTCCGTCTATACTTCACATATGAAACAAAAACAATGCTTTGTTTGGCGTGTAAGTTCAAGCATCAAGCAGCGAGATACATAAAGCGGTGCTCATGTACAAAATGCAGATGACGGGAGACAAATAGAAAAACAAACATCTGCCATGAACGAACCTCAGACAGCAGACAGCAGACACTAGCACCATCAGACCAAGATACTCGAATGGGTGATTTTTACAGTGAGACATTCTACTAAAAGCAAACCTCTTATAAACACCTAAATAATGACTGAGACAGGATGTGCTTGGGAGTAGGATTAAAAAGAAAACTAGCACGGTGACTGCCTACATCCCCTGGAGAGTGGATTTCATACTGCGTCAATGTGAAATGAGTCGCGGTCTAAACATAAAGGAGGCTTGTGTTAGTGGGTTAACATTTCTTGAGGTTGTGAGTCCGCCGCTTGCAGATCTGTTCCTCCTCCTTCGTCTTGTCCCGTAGGCGTTGGATCTGTTGTTTGGTCCTCGGCGGAGAGCTTAGAAGATGGTGCTCCAGCGTTTAGGGGGTGGACGGGACTTGGTGTCTCCCTGCAGAGGAGAAAGAGGATGAGAAGAAATGTCTATCTGTCCAGAGATGGCCTCTAAGAGCAATGTGGGGTGGTTTTCTGTTAAAACTGTACTGAAAGTTCATGAAATATTTGATTGTCAAGTGCTTCACATTTATCGGGATGGGAGGAGGTCCTCCACACTGAAAATAAGGCCACAAAAGAGTCGAGGTAGATGGCATTTGCAGAAAATGAATCAATGAATACGTGTATGAGACATTTTATATTTGGGTTTACATGTAGTGTCACTGTAAAAATGGAAATGTTGCTCTTAAGCCCATTAGTTTATTATGATGACGGGCTGCTGTGAAAGCGTGTTGAATGGCGATGAATGAAAAGCATCACAACTGAAATGGTGAACCGTTATTAATGTGTTTATTTATTACTCACTGATCTCTGATGAGAGCATCACTGTTGCATTTTGGGCAAACACAGACAGGAAACAGTGTTCATGAAGCCCAGTTGTACAGATAGAAAAGAGGTCATTGTGAGTAGAAGGAGGCAAACGTGCGGTAAGCTCACCAGGTTGAAGATTCTGGACAGTGTGCTTTGGTCTCTGCGTCTTCTGACCGGTGACTTTGTGCTCTCGGCACGCGGCGACGAGGCCTAGAAAAAGATGCTCTATAAGCACAGGTGGAGACCTGAAACCAGGGCCTGCTTTGCTGCTTTGTCATGGTATAACCTTTTAACCAGACGTTTAATTCATTTTACATTGATGGCCTCTTCTCTTTACAAGATGAGACACATTTTACCTCAGAGCATAAGAGATGTCTTGCTACTTTAACAAAATGCCAGACGTAAAACAATTGCTTAAAAATGTTATAGGGGCACAATTATTGCTGTTGTTGGACAAAAAACACATATCCACAAATAATATGTCCTTTAGAAATAAAGACAAGACTGCATACTTCCTTATTAGTACCCTAACTTTTTGCATTTTTTGGACATTTTGCACATATATCTCTTTGTTTACCATCCATCCTTTTAAATTGCATTGGGACCGACCTTTTGGTGTTTGGATCCATGTTTTCATTGAGTATGTGATGCTCTTTGCCAAAAGTTGAATTTTCCTTGTGGACAATCAAGGTGGACTGATGTGAGGTTTTTGTAATCATATAACTTTTAGAAAATTATATACAAGTTATTAAAGTCTACGGGGTCGTAAAATTGTCTCAATACCATTAACATTAATTTCAGTCTTACTGCATGTAAGCTGTGGGAAAAACAACAGAACTGCAGGTATGTGGTTTCTCTGCAACAGCAGCAGTGTGGAGTGGAAGAAGCAGTTGTTTCTGTTCTGTGGTCTGTTATTGTGAGAGAATAACATGACCGAGATGTGGAGGAAGACACGAACACGTGACAGGACCAGATTCAGATAACAGCAACCTTCAGGGGAAAGAAGATGGATGACAAGGACAAGGTAAAGTCCGCGGTGAACTGACACACAAACTCGGATAATCACCGTCAAATGACAGACAGATGTGAAGACACAAAGAAGGTGAAAGGCCTGAACAGATGGATCAGTGAGTCATCTCTGCCACAGAGGGGATGAAGGTGTTACAAAGAACAAGAGGTGAGAATAATAAGAGGAACAGGAGGAAGAGGAGGGTGATGCAGGCCAAGAGGTCCTAAGAGAAAATGTTTACCGGTTGTGGTTCATAAATAGTTGAGCTGTTTCAAAGTCATCCAGAAGCAGCGAGTCGCTCTGGATTGAAGCAAAGACAATAAATTTACCAATAAGCCAATACTCGCTGGTGTCAAAGATGAATAAATCCATCTCTCCGACTGATGTGAATGAAAGTGATTTTCTGTGGCACCCATTAAGAGTGAGCTGCTGGGAGCTTTGCCTTTCAGCTACTGTATGTACATGCTGGTGAATCAGCTCTCGGCTTTTGAATATGTCTTGATTCTGCACGCTGAGGTATAAAAGATATTTCTCTTCAGGGAGCAAAGCAGTGAAACACACAGTGAGAGAGAGACGAGCGTGTAGGTTAGGTAACAGGTGCGCTGCAGACAAAGGACACATTGCGGAGGAGCTCTCTGCAGACAGAAATGGGATCATTGCACACACACAGAGAGACAGAGAGCGGCGCAGGCAGCAGTGGGGCTTTTGTTTGGTTCGAGGAGGAAAGATTGTGTGACGTACCAAGCCCAAGACGTCTCTCCACTGGACATGAAAAAGAAACAGACAGTGACATGATGAGATGAGAGTGCAGTGACACCTGCATCCGCCTTAACACATCTGACAACCATCCAGTTAGAGATGTCAGATGGCAAGATTAACTGTGATGTGGTCGTAAATTAGAATTAAAGGTGGGTAATTTTGAGCTAATTAAAACTTTTTAATCTAATTTAACTATTTCTGTGATTTTTTAAAACAATTACCAATACAGATAAATACTTCATCCAGCCAATTCTCTTTCTGGTGTTGCTTAAAATGAAGCACAAATGTTGCACAAAAGAGTAACGTGCCCTCTTTTTGGTGCACAGGAAAGGTAAAACTCTCCAAATTATGTTTGAGCAGAACAATGTTTTTTTTGTTTTTATCTTCTCCCAGTTGTCCTCTTGTGACCCCTAATATTTATTATGTGAACCATTGCAGGGGTCCCGACCCACAGATTATTTAACCTGCATTGACCTCAATATATAGTAGAATTATTAATTAGAAACTAAAGGCCACTATGTGTTGACATTTTAGCCATGCTAGCAGTATTGGCCAACTTTTGGATGGATTGCAATGAAATTTGGTGGAGCCATTCACGCTCCCCAGAGGAGGACGCCTACTGACTTTTTATCTAGTGCCAAACAGGTCAAAGTGTTTGATTATCTAGTGAAATTTTACAACATCTACGAGTTGCATTACCATTAACGTTGGTACATTTATGGTCCCCCAGGATGTATTTTAATAGGTTTGGTGACCCCTGGATTCGACTCTAGTGCCATCAACAGGTCAATTTCAGTTTGTCCAATAGGCCTATTTTGGTTTATGACAATGAAATACCTGCTTAACTAATGACATTCTCAGATGTACTAGTGTTTAGTGCTAAATAACTAAACATTAGCTAAAAAAAACAGTGTTTAGCACTTATTAGCAAATGTTAGCATGCTAACTCAAAAACTATCATGAACATCCATTATACCGGCTAAATTAATGACAATCAGTCTCAGATGTACTGGTAGTGTTAGTGTTAAACAGCTAAATAGCTAAACCTTTGCTAAAAACTATGTTTAGTGCTAACTAGGTGAACTAGCTTTAAGTGCTTATTAGGAAATGTTAGCATGCTAACTTAAAAAACTATCATGAACGTGCATTAAACCAGCTAAACAGCGTGTTAGGATTGTCATTGTGAACATATTAGTCTTGTTATTTGACATTAACATCTTTCAAATTATTTGGTGTCATATATTGACATTTTATTTGCAAGAAAATATGAGACTCTCTGGGTCCCAAGGGAAATTCAAGATCCACAGGAAGAGGGGCTAGCGGCATGCGTTGCTGTCTGTGATATTACCACTGGATGGTGCCAAAGTTATAAAATCCCCAACATAACATGACACAGAGAAATTTAATGTAGGACCATTAGTATAGATAAGGAGATCATGTGAACAGCGTTTAGAAGTCCTTTGAAAAACACTTTAAATGAACAATAAATTTAATTTCATCAGTGCACCTCTGCAGCTTCAACGTGCAGCTCCTCTGAAATGATCTACAGAACTGATATTGTGGAGAAATAACACTCACCCTGGATTTAGGACGAGGAGAGGAAACCTGAGAAACACCAAGCAACAAACAACAACAACAGAGTGACTGATTGCACAGGGCAGGAAAGTAGTACAACAAACTCTGTTCTGAAATAAACAAATGATTGA
The DNA here is from genome assembly GCF_004916995.1 of Morone saxatilis. Lineage (NCBI taxonomy): Eukaryota > Metazoa > Chordata > Actinopteri > Moronidae > Morone > Morone saxatilis. The sequence goes on from NW_023340268.1 coordinate 4,209,977, forward strand.
GCTGCTGATTTTTTAAGTATGTAAATGAAGGAGTCACGCAGCTTTGTAATCAGTGAGGGAGCTGAAGGAAACAGTTTAGCGTGCTGTTTTTGAAATGCTGCCGCGATATTGATGCCAGGAGTTGGATCCAAAGTAAATCAAAAGAAAACACTGACAGTTCAACTCGCACACAGTATGAATTGAAGGAAATTGGTTTGTTCTGTGTTGTGATTTATGCAACTCATGGCCGTCTCGGAGTAATACATCAAACTCTGTTGAGCTCAAAATCCGTTGGAATACATTTGAATAAAACTCTTAGCAATGGCGCAACAAAAAGTGACTCCATGTACGTGGTTAAGTGTATGTGAAACACATGATGTACACAGTATAACACCATTTAATTTAAAAAAACTTACAAAGCTCCTGAAGAAATGCACCACAGCATTTTCATTGGTCCGGCGGCGAGTGGAGGATTGCTGGGGCGAGGAGGCCAGGTGACCCCGGAACGACCCCTGTGAGGATCAACAGAAGTGAATGTGTTTAAATTACCACAAGATCAATCAAATTGGAATCAGATCAAATGGCATCAGATTTTCAGTATGTAACACAGCAGCATTGAAAAAATCTTTTTATGAAATATATTCATGACGGATTAGCTTGGCATGAGCTTGAATAGACGTCAGTTATTTCCTGAAAGTTGGTCTCAGCTGCACCATACCTCCTAATATTATAATTACAATAATTATAATAGCTTCAAGGCCCTACTGGCTGTCGAGTCTCACAATGCGAGAGAGAATCCAAATTAAGTAGACAAGAAGTACAACAAAGGACTAAAGCCATGTTCTATGATGTAAAATCTGCAAATTGAGTCAATTAAAGTCACCCAAAAGGCTAAAAGGAAACTGCAGTATGAAACCAAGAGATTTATCAGATGAAGCTGGTCTCTACCTTTTTTGTGAGCATATTTAGAACAACCTCACACATCTGACCTCTGCCTGCACTGCTGACAGCTGATTCATCCTACAGTCTCTCAAAAAATGTAGAAAAAAATACACTAACAATAAAAAATATACAGTTGATATAGATTCCACAGAAGGGATAGAAAGCCTGTAACATATGAGGGAAAAGATCTAAGAACAAACTTTTCTTCATCTATCTAAAAAATTGTAAAGACACAAAAATCTGAGATCCGGTGTTGCACCTACTCAGAAAAAGAGACTTGGATGTTAAGATGAAAGGGTTTCTGTATGAGAGCAGCTCTGACTCCTGAAGGCCCCTCCCATCACACAACATTGAATCTGGAACTTGAAAAGAGGTTTTATCTGAGGTTTTCAATCTGCAGCTCACATCCTACATTTACCTGCACTGTGGAGGCTTAGTGCATCCACTGTAAATGTATCTAAGGCTTATGTTTTCCTATACAACATTCAGTGGGTGTACACTTTTAACTTAATGTACTATATAAGTTCATCACAAAGTTGTGAGTCAAAACAACGGCAGAGGTCACATACTGACACAATCTACTGAAAGAAGTTAAAACTCAGATAAAAGAGTTTTTGATGAAGTTCTGAACTGAAGAATAACTGCAGTTTATAAAAGTGTTAATGCTTTAATAAATATGTTTTCGGGTTAACTGTAATGTGATATTATAGTAATTTTACAACTGTTACATACATACATTGAAAATTTTAAGTAAAACAAACTCTTTTAAGTAAAAAAGATTCTTGGTTTAGCAGCTTTTACTAGTAGTTTTAAGTGACACTAACTTCTTATAAGTTACAGAAACATTCCTGATTGAACTACTTTTTTAAATTTTGTTCTCACAGTACAAGTAAAAATCATAAAATTAAATCTGTAACTTAACATTACTAAAGCTACTTGATCAATAATAAGCTTACAACTTTAGCTAGTTTGACTTAAAATTGGATAGAGTTTCAACATTCTTTTTAGTTAAGCTTTACTTTTCTTGGTTTTATTTTGTATAACATGTTCAAGTACACTAAAGTGTCCCCTTAAAATTCAGTATCTAAACAACACTCAACCAACATGTTGGTCCCAGTCAACACTCAAAATAATAAGTAAAAAAAGAGTATGAATTCTTTTTTTCATTAAAATCATATAGCATTCTGCTTCTCGCAAAATATATGTAATGCAGGCCAGATGGGATTTTTGCCTGAATATTAATTTAAAACAGGCCCAAAATAAGAGAACTACTGATTTAAATCTCAATTCAAGCATGTCACATTGGTGAAATGAGCAATCAGTGCTCTATGCTCCTTTAAAGGAGGATAAAACATTTGAAATGTACTTTTCTCTCTCTTTAAAATTAGTAACTGCTCTTGCATACTGTAACTGAATTTGTTTTTTAATTTTTTTTATGTTCCTTAATGGGTTGAGGAAATGCCTACATTTTAAACTTTATAGTAACTTTTACAAACCCAGTGGATAGACCTAAAAGTACATTGTCACAACCCTGAAAATTTTGGAAATTTATAGTTTTCAAAGGACAGCAAGAAAACGATGAACAACTAATCAACAGGTAATTATGGAGGAACTGTTTTTTTTGAGTTTTGGTTTAAGCAACACTGACTGGAATTGCTAACTAATGTTTCCAAATTCAACAAAGCACTAAAAACAAGAACAATAGAACAGCATAGTGAGGAAAAATGATCAAATATTAGAGTTTTCTAACATCAAATTAAAGTTTTAGCTGCAAAATCCCTGAACTATCCGCATTAAATGCATCAGCGCTCACCTTGCTCCGTTTCTTTTTGTCTCCTCCAAAGAACTTGCTAATCTGATCCATGAGACCAGGAGTCTTCTTTTTCCTTCCAAGCCCGAAGGTGCTCTGCCCTGAGGTGCTCGCTGTAGCCATGCTAGTATTTGCTGAGGCTGGGTGGGGTTGACCTTTCTTTATCTACTCAGTAGTCCTCTTCCAAGACAGTCCACAGTGCCAACGCTCGGCTCTGCTGCTTCTTCTGTTGGTTTGCACTTCTTCTGACGTGCAGGGGCCGTCTTTGAAGGTGTTGTCCCCTCAGTCCCAGAGCACCATGGGACATGAGGGGGGTCAGGTGGGGTTGGGTGGTGGTGGTTGCGGTGTGGCTGGAGTGGCAGTGAGGTCCATGGCTCTGGCTCGGTTCCAGGCATTCTTTGGAGCTTCAGTGGCTGTGTCAGTCACTGCCGCCCTCCGCATGGGCCTGACCATTGTTCCTCTACCCATCTGCTTCACCCCGGCCGCAGGGACAACAAGGGTTATCTCTGAGTCTGCACTCACACCCTGATGCAAAGCAGCCCGCAGCACTGTGAGGCCATTGTTGAATGGGTCTCATATATTTTCTTAATGGATTGTCTTTAAATTAGATGTACAGTCACCCAGATTAACATACGTAGAGGCCCAGAAGAAAGGAAATGCTTGTTGTGTGAAAACCTGTGAACACGAGCCAAGAAGTAACTGTGTCTGCAGAGTAATACGATAAACTTGTGGTGACTTTGCATGTTTGGATTTTTCTCCATTTTTGTATTTTCAAATTAAAAAACAATGAGATCTATACAGTCCCTTCTATTACTGGATGTTTATGAATAATGGAGATTCAAAAGTTGTGTTTTGGACATGAAATAAACATGGCGATGCTGGCCAACGTTACGGAAGCTGAGAAAGGCCATTTTTGCAATTCATTTTTTATATTCTCAAGATGACAAAATAATCAACCTGTTATCACGACTTATAATGTTTGTCAGATATCAGGAGTGCCATGCCAACATGCATATGTGGCGTATTATAAAAAATGAATGGAGAAATGACACAACGTGAACCCAAAACCCAGGAAAAAGTGCATTAAAAGCATCTGAACATTGCAGAGATCTTAAATCTTCACTACTGCATCACATTGCCATGAAATTAGCTTTCAGATGTTCATTCTGGTAACAATTCTGTTCAGTTGAGTTATAAATCCTCCCCGACAGTCATGACAGTTATCTTGAAGGCTGAAATCAGGTCTGATCAAATGGACCAGACTGCACTGTAATTACTGTTTTTTATATGAATCTATTTTATTTTGTATTACTGTGCAAAACAAATGAAACTACATAAAAACTCATGATAAATTATGTTGTTATCTCAAGAAATCTTTCTTGGCTTCCGTACAAAATAATGTACTAATCCAAAACCAATTTAATGTGAAAAATCAGCAATGATTTATTTCGTTTTTGGTGTCATGACAGCTCACCTGGCTGGCGCCTCATGTGCAGAGGCTGTGTCCCTGCTGCGGCAGCTGTGGGTTTGAGTCCAACCTGTGGCCCTTTGCTGCGTGTCCTCCCTTATCTCTCTTTCCCCCTTTTCCTGTCTATCTTCAGCTGTCATCTATCTATCTAAGCTCCTGTCATGCTAACATTAAAGCTAACATGGACAAAAAGTGCTAAAAGTAAGAAAAATGCAAAGTTTAAACGTCTACAGTTTCATGACAACTGAGTAAACTTCATGTGTGATACTTGACTTCAAACACTTCCAAATGTTTGTGTAACTTTTCATTTATTCTGCCATTGTACGGCATTACAGCACTACCACTGCATGTGTAGTTTCACTCGCAGTGGCTGCAGCAGCCGGTGAACAAAGCCGGATCTGTTGCAGGATAAGTTGTGTTAGAAAACACCCATGCAGCATCAGAATATTAATATTTTTAGAACAGATGCCTTTTTGTTACAGCAGTTTTATTTCAAGTCAGAAAGTAAGTCAGGGAAAAAACTGTTAACTGAAGGAATGTGTCAACAGAAAAATCTGTTTTAATGTCACAGAACATTTGACAAATCAAAGATCAATCTCCCAGAGGTGCAGTGTGTCAGAAATAAGATTTCATTCTGGAAATTTAAATATTGACAAACCAATATAAACTTATTTAAAGTTCTGACTCATATTCAAGTGGAAAAAATTGAGATTGAGCTACATTGGACTAAAATAACTATCAAAATGCTAATTTAAATTAATTCACGTGGCACCATTTCTATATAAAACAGGGTATGAGAAGACTGTGAGCAGTCCCACAGATCGAAATCTTTTTCTTACAAAGAAATCCAACAAGATGAGAGTGAAAGAGACACAGGAGAGATTATTCTGGTGACCGAGCCCATGTTTCCTCAGATGTGAACAGCCGCATGATCTGAGACACATCCGCTTTCCACTTCTCACAGACAATGTGTTAATGAGAAAAAAAATAGAAAGTTTCATGTTAAAGACACAAAATGGCTGTGAACTAAGGGAAGTTTCTCCACTGCCATGCTGAGGTATTGCTAAGCTTCATTACAGGATAATGTTTGTGGGGTCTAATCATGTTTCTCTCTTTTCCAGTCCCCCTGCTGATGTCTGCACAGTCACTGGAGTCAGATATATCAGGACCCTTTTGTCTCCCTTCAAATTAATCCCTCGTCCTTGTGCGGTAAAACCACCACAACAACCAATAAGCTGAAGATATCCATGTTACATAACACATCAGTGTAGGCTCAAAATTTCAATTTGCTTTTCTTATTACTTACTGCATCACTTTATTATGCCTGAGGTGACTGTTTTCATATTATTTTCTTACATTATTTAGCGACAACAGAGGGGAAATGAAAATCCCAGAAGGCTATAATCGCAAAAATCTCACCAAAAAACATAATGTTCATATCTACATCACCCACTGAGTGTTTTTTGTTATTCTCTGATAAACAAGGCTGTTTATCAGAGAATCTGTTTGTCACCAAGGTAAAAACTAAAAACTAACCTTCTACTTTACTGTCAATCTAAGTTACAGGAACCTATGAATCTAATTAGAATCTATAGATGAGTCCCAACCTTTTCCCTTTAGAGACCCCTTTTCCAAGTGACTTATATATTATATATATATTTTATGGATATTTCATATTATGTTCGATTAATAATAACAGCACAGAACAACTGATAAACTGTATAACCCAAATAGTGAACACAATAACTGCGGGAAGTTTGTGTAAACCGGGTAGAGATGGCGCCCCATGTACCCGGGCCGAGTCCTTGCTGAGCTTCATATTTTAATTTTAGATTATTTGGCACCCAAAAAAGGACATGAAACGTTCTTGTCTAAAAAACTAAATGTTATATCCACATCTTGTCATTTTAGGCATTTTGTCAGCCTGGAAACAACACAAATGTTCATTTCAAGCAAAGTTTGACAAAAAAGATTAATTTAAAAAAAACAGTTAAAACTATATAAAAGTATGCATTTGGAGTAAATCTATAAATGTGATCATTTACGACATGCTTTGCAGAATTTCAGGGAGAAATCTAAGTTACACATTAATTGAATTTAATAGACTTAAGTGGGAAATTGCTCACATTTAGCCTCAATAATGTTGTTCATGTATTTTTAGTTTGTTGAACTGTTCTCTCTATAATACCAGCACAAGTACGAGTTATTTATCTTTTTTAATGTGGGTCAAATACGAGCTCATTCAGCAGTGATTCAGAGAAAATCAAAATCCTTGTAAAAGTGGAGAAACTCGTGGCCTTTATTTGAACTCATCCGCTGAGGAATCCTGAAAATGAAAGTGGGTGAAAACTCTCATCTAAACATGATAGCCCATAGCAGTGAAGTGTATGGAGCCAACATGGCTGCCCAGTTTCCTGTATAAAGAGAGTAAAATGGGGATACACTCAGAGGGAGACATGTTTGTCCACTCTGGCCTCGTACACAGAGCTCTGTCTGTTTGTCCTGCCAGGGCCGAGCCTCAGCGCAGCACCCACGGGCCTGACAGAGGTAGGGTACAGGAATGCAGAAAGTGGGCTGACCACACTGCTTGTGCCCTCGTGTCCAGAAGAGTCTTGGATTTGTTCCTGCTGCTGGAAGGTCGAGGCTGAGTGCAGTGGAAACAATGGCGGCCATGCAACAAAGCTGTGGGACACAAACACGGGAGATATCCTTGAACCCCGGCAAGAATGTTGATCTAGACCAAGACGCCCACCCAGAGAGGCAGCTGAATATCTATCAGCTACTGGAGAGAGGGAGAAAGAAAGCCTTCCTCTGTTCCATCACATGTGCAGAAAATGAACATATGAGACAGTTGGCTTGTTTTGCAGTCAATCAGTTAAGACAGTTTGTTTGAATACAGACACTTGTTAATAAAAATGGTCAAAGAGGAGCAAAGATTTTGCTTCCCTTTGCATAAATTATTACTTTTCAAGACCAGTCAGTTCAAGTAAAACTTCATGTTTGTCATCTGCACCACTGGGAATTTAAGACATTCCTGTATTGATTCACCATCTTGACTCCTATCGGTCTGAAATTGTAGAGACATAATTTTAATGTAGAGAAATTAAATCAAGAAACAAGCAAAATGTAGTAGCCATTTTTTACCCATGCAAGCACCATGGTCAGTCCATCTCTTTGGTCCAGACTGAAATATCTCAACAACTACTGGGTGGACTGTAATAAAATTGTTTCCTGTGGTTGAAAGATCTCAACTTCATCTATAAACACTGATGTCCCCATTCAGGGTGAATTTTAATAGAGCTGAGCTGCTAGCAAACACTCAAATGCTTCGAGCTACGCAAGATTGATTTCACGAGTTAATGCAAAGCAAGTCAGATGGTACGTGTCCACAGGGGAGCATTTTTTGTGAGTTAACAGAGACGGTGAGATGCCCAATGTGACGGCCTGTCTCTTGCAATGCCTTACCAGATCATATTATCAGACACAATTACATATAGTAGAGTCCTATTCTCTAATCATCTTGTTCTGGTTCTTCATTTATGCTTCTTTTTATCCACCCACAATCCATCTCTGGAGCCACATTCATTTAGATTACACAGGTATACTCAGGGATGGTGTAGCTATTAAAAGAAACCATTTGTCCACCAAACAATGTGTTCAAATGCGTCAAACTTGTTCAAAACCAAAAACACAGGGTTGCTTTTCCTTTCATGGGCATGTTTTCTGTCATTGAAGAAGCATATTTGTCTCATGAAAACATCAACATCAGTATAATATCAGACAGTAGGCTTACATAAGTTGCTGTGCTGTAGTCAGTTCAAGGTTATTTCTCTCATCCAGCAGGGATGAAAGTGACTCAAGGGAAAAAAGGAATACTCGATTTTATCATGTTCCACTAATTGGCTTTGAGAGTGAAAAGCCTTTGTGTCGTTGTGTCTTTGTTACCCTGGATGACCTCTTTGTGTCGCATCCAGTCCCTGTAGCCTATAGATGACAACATAGCTATGATGCTCGGCAGCTGATGTCACCATCCAGTGGACACTCGGGGCCAAGAAGAGTCTCTGCACTTCCTCCTTTCGATGGAACAACGCTTAATTGTGTCTCATTTTACGTGTTATACTTGTTAAATAATGCTACATGAAGAACCGGGGCCATTAAAGCTGATATGTCGTTTAAAAACTAGATTTTTGTGTCTTCATTGTGTCTGAAAATTCCCATTGTTTGAAGTAATAGGATCAACTGTGAGATGTGAATGGTTTCTTTTCCCACTGTACGTCCTCACAGCGATTCTCTTGGCTAGTAAACAACTCAATGCAAATGCCTTGGTGGTCGAAAGCCAATGATTCCATCAACATTTGGCAGGAGCTGCCGCGCTGGGCTCGAGCATAATACTATCATTTGTTTAGCATCTCAACAATATTATGCTCTCTTGTTTCAAACGGAGGACTGGAGGATATTTTTGAGGCGCTGCTGCTGTAAGAGTGAAAGACAGAAATTACTTCTTCTGATTTTAAATGTCAGAAAAGAGGAGAAGTGATGATCTTTAATCATTTTACACTTCTTTTGAGCTATTTTTTTCCTTTTTCCCTGTTCTTTGTCTTTGCATCCTCCTCTGGAGGTTCACTGTACCATCAGATATGTGAAATAAAAGCATGGGACTTGGTGCACTACAAAATAGATGTAATTTTGGCATTTTGGGGTAATACGAGCATCATAGTCACATCTTTGGCAGCCTGAAAACGATCACGACTTTCTCTATGATACAATGTAATTTTGACATAGATCATCATAATATACTTCTAGTTATCTGTCACTTTTAATATTTGTTTCAGAACATTCTTAAATAATATTTTTTTAATTGATCATAATTCTTTAAAAACAATTAAAGTCTCTGCAGGAAAATATCTATACTAACTTTTATTCAAAGCTCCATCCGACTTGATTAATCTTCCATTTTTGTTGAGATCTTTCAGGACCTCTATTCGTTGCTTCAGGATTATTTTCTCACCTGAAAACAATTTGTATTAGCTTTTGATTTTTGTGTACTTAACAATCTTCAGTGCTCTTAAGGTCACTGTTTCAACTTTCTTGTTCAACAACTGAAGGTTGTAGTTGGGAAAGGGTGAGCAGTGCATATGTATCTGCAGTGTATGTTTGTTATGTAATGCAGTTTATATGTGTCTTGTGTTGTATTTGTGTCTTTAAGACCTCCTTGAAAACGAAATGCTGCATCTCAAGGGCCTATCCTTTCAATAAATTCAATGTTACTTCTATCAGTCTAAGTGACTGAATCATATATGTCATTACTCACTTTACAGTAATTGGCCCTTCTCTTTCTTTTTCTTTTCTCATTCTTCTGCCTCCCACTTGTGAAATAATGTGCAAATGAGAATTTCTCACAGACATTCACAGCGTCCTTTGATTATCACACATGTGACAGAGCTTAAAGTCACCCATGGTGCTTCATATTCATTAGATTCACCGATTTCAAAAATCTCCTGCGGTGGGTAGAAATGGCCTGGTTCTATTTCGGCATCCTGGATCGGAGGGATGTTCAGTAAATCTCTTTGTCTTTGTGGTCGTGATGACTTTCGTATCAGAGCTTCCTGTCATATATGAACACAGTAAATCTCTCGGTATTGGAGGCACATCCCATGCTCAAGGTTCAATGAGATTTGTTGAGGCATTGCTGGGGTGTTCCAGTGTGATTCAGTCCCTAAGAGCTGAAACATGTTGGTAGGCAACCGAGGTCACCGAATACAGCAAGATGCTTCACAGCTGCACTGAATTAATCAATGAAATGATGTCGGGCAGCTCGGTTTTCCAGCTGCATCTTTGTGGCAGAATCAACAGAATTAATCAAAACAACCATAAATGTTCTGTACTGTGTTTTGCCGAAAGATTTCATCACATTTGTGAGATTGGCATGTTCTGAAACAAAGTGCTGCCTTATTGTTTTAGTAATAATACAACTTGGCAATATTTTCCATTTTCATGCCAAAAAACATTTCACAGATTTCACTCACTGTGCTGGCGATGATTTTCTGGGCTCTTGTGAAGTGTAGTTGGAAGTACTCGGCCAACTGTTGTTTTTATTAATTCAACAAACATCTTCAGCATCCTGGCATTTGCAGCGACCTTGTCATTTTTACTGAAGAGGGGTGGGGGAATATATTCAAGTGTTTGTCCAAAGAACAGATTTGGGAAATTCTTAAAACATAACCAACAGCATTTACTGTAAAAGATAAGAAAATAATCTTTAATAAATCTTTAATTTAGCATGTTAGCATGTTAATTATATGGTAATAATTAGCACTAAGCAAAAAGTACATCTTTAAATTAGATACAGAAACATTTTTGACCTGGTGGTGGAGCCAGATTAAAAGTTCACCAAAGGTATTACAGTTCATCCTGAGTGGGACATGAATGTTTTTAGCATCTATGAAATGGGTGGTGAGATATTTTCCAGGATGAAGTAAAAGCTTCAAAGTCGGTAGGATTCATCCTTTGGGGACGATGCATATCTGCACAATACTTTACTGGCAATCCGTCTAGTAGCTGTTCAGATATTTAAGCCTGGACCAAAGTGGTAGATTGACCGGTACTGCCTCCCTAAACTCACCCTGCTAGCGTGGCTGAATAACAGAACCTGTAAAAAAAACATTTCTTCACCAGGAGTATAAAACCTTTTCTGAATTTGCTTTTGCATCAGAGATGCTGGAAAATTGTTTCAGAGACATGCAGTTAAAAATGTATTTTTAGCAAAGAAGGTGGGTAGTGAGCACATCTAACTGTAGCTGGTTACAGTCGTTTCTTTGGGGTATTTGTTTTCTCTGTGCATAGTTTTTGGGGATAAGGGTTATTTTGTATCCTGTGATCTCCTCATTGTATCCCCTAATTGTAGGTGGAGCATTTTGCCTGATGAGGTAGAAATACTGTAATACATAATTGTACATATAGAATATTGCATTTAATGTCTCATCTTTATCTAAAACCTAATAATTTTAAGTGAACAGTGCAACCTCTTGTGAAACAGTTGTTTAAGTGCTGATAAAATACACTAAGCATGTAATTTTCTTTCCCATTAAAGAGCACAGTGTGCTACGTATTTATTTAATGTACCTCCAGTCAAACGCTGTGAACATGCTGCTACCTTCACTATTAACTATTGATTTTCATATGAATCTTTCAGATCTTTAACATTTTGAACAAGTAACCTCAGATGCCATGTTTGAATATGTTTCCAGCACAAATTAATAGTCCACTGAAATACTTTATGAACTTCCTACAGTATGTTGCATGTGCAGGATATGGAAGCATGTGTGTGTGTGACTGAGTAAACAACCGGTAGAGCTCGGCTTGTGCCGGGCTGCTTCCGGAGTGTGTGACTGTTGAATTTGCACTGAACATGTTCAACACGTTTATTTGTGCAAATAAAAGTATAAAATGAAACCGCCGTCTGGCTCCAGACAACATCTGATAACAGACCTGTTTGTCTTTGCACTTGACACAGTGTCACTAACAGGAGATAAATCACATTGTAATGACACTGAATGCAGAGGCAAACCTCCCTCGCTCCCTCTACTGCTGGTGTGAGGAACTGCGCTCTGCAGGAAGAGTACAGCAGGTATAAATATCAGAAACACCTCAGGATTTAATAAACACTCTCTGTGTCCCACTGAGACTGTGTTAGAGGGGTGTTAATTGGACTTGATGGTAATTAATGCCTCTCTGACTCCAGAGTAAGTAATTTTTAACTTTTAAGTATCCGTACTTGAGCTAACTAACTAACTAACTAACTTTTTTTTATATTGCACACATATACAACAGCATGTAACCAGATAATAGAAATAACAGGCCACTTAGGCAGAGATGGCGGGAACCATAGATGTGATTACCAGCCACCCTTCAGTCCACAGCTAACAGCTGGACACAGATATGAGAGGAGATAGACGTACGGCTGACCTCTCCTCAACTTGAGAGACAACAAAACAAAGGGAAAATATATTAATAATAATAAAAACAACGCGACTTGGAAACTACAAACATAGTAAATGTCAATAAGTAACAAACAAAATGAACAGTGGAGTTATCTGATTTCCCAGTAGAAAATAATAATATAAAAATACAAGAAATACATGTATTTAAAACTACATTGCAAAAAAGAAAGAAGAGTGATATATATTTAAGAATTAATTAGACATTAAATGTGATGTGTACACTGCAATATGTTTTCTTTTGCAAAAAGAAAGATCTGTCTGGTATAATGAGAATAAAACTGGAAATTAAATTAAATATATTTATTACAAAAAATACTTTTTTTGATGCCAACAGGAAGAGAAACAGACTTTAAGTGACATTATCATCCTCTGCATCTCCCACACTCATAACCAATATCATTATCTGAAGACTTACTGTTAAAAAAAGGAAAATGAAAGCAAACGACAAAAACAAAACAGAACAAACGCTGCTGTCTGCCAATGCAAATCACCCTAATGGCAATCTGTGGCTCCCAGCTATTTAGCAGGCAAGCTAAGTCCATTTCAAATTATTGGGATAAATGGACGTGTTGTTGCTGTGCTCTCCGCTCATGGGCCAGTGTCATGGTAACAACAGGTCTGACTCCAGGGTGAGCTAAAGGGCTAAACACCTGAGAGGAAGAGCAGCGGGGTTCAAAGCTGCTTATCTACTTTAGTGTATGTCTCTAATAAGGTTGGTAAAGTAACTCACAGAGGCTGTGGGGGGAGAAGATGCAGTGAAAGTGGGGTTGTACCATGATATCACTGTGTATTAAAGCTGAAACACAAATTGAGAGGAAGACTTCAAACTCACAGCTTCGTGATTCTGCCCTTTAAGACTTCATTAGTCTGTGCTGACATTAAGACCTTAAATGGATTCTTTGTGATTTCTAATCTCCGCTTCTCAGACTGTCGACGGCAACAAAAGCAGATCTCTTTGTCTAGTCGAGATAATAAAGTACCAGATCTTAATTTGTGAAGTCTTTTATAAAATGATGGTTAAAAATGTAAAGGTCCAGTGTAAGGGCTGTCCCTGACAAAAGATTTTCTTTGTCGACTAGTACTCATCACTAAATCACTTTAAGCCTGGCAGTCCAATATCATTAACTTTAGATCAGAAAGTATAAAATATATCCCTCCATAACAGTAGAAAAAGTGAGCTCCCCCCTTCCTGCACTTGTTGTCATTGTGTCCTGATTAGTCCCACCTGTCTTTCCCTCCCTGGTGTATTTAGTCCATCTGTTCCTCTGTCTCTTAGCCAGTTTGTCTTTATTCTTTGTATCAAGCGTTCCAGCTTCTAGTGTTCTTGGTCATTATCTTTCTCTGAGTGTTTCCTGGATTTGTTTCCTTATTCCTGGATCTGTGTACCAACCCTGTTTGTGGCAAGCAAATACTGTTTTCATTCTAGTCCCACTGAGATGTGCTATTATAAGTCTGTTTGCCTAAGTACTCCACTTGTTACAGAATGTCTGGACAAAATATTCATGGCAATCCACTCAGTTGTTGTCGAGATATTTCTCTGGACAGACAGACCTACATTGCAATCCCTAGAGCCATACAGCTAACATGTCTTGACTCATAAAAAAAAGAAAAAAAAAAAAGAAACAGTAATCAGACGTATTAGAGCGGTTACATCAACTGCTGCCCCAGCTGTGTTCATTAGGAGACAGATCTCTCCTACCACAGCGTGCATCCAAACAGGAATTTGGACTGGCATTGGCAGGCTTTATTGGTGCTTCAAGGATGGTTCTCCATCACTGAATGAGTCAGATAAAGATCTGGTTCAGCAGAATGGGTTGAATCTCTTTCGCAAGGACAAACAATTTGAAAACTGGTCTGTGTTTGTGAAGAAGAGAACATAATAGAAAGAAACTACTCCTTTGTTGTGAAATGTTAAATACAGAACAATTGCACGTTGCCTGTATTTTCATCATTAAAAAGATAATTATATTGAAAAAATAATTTTAGTTTGAAAATATGCATGTATGAAATGACTCGAATGCCCCATCTAGAGCCAGTGTTTGGTTTGTCTGTTTGGGCTTCTGTAGAAGCTCCTACAGCATATCTAGATAGACACGTCTCTTTTTAAGGTAACAAAAACACAGCGACTCCTATATTCACTTGATTATACATAATGAAAACATATCTGTGAATAATATATTCAATTTCTGCCAACAGATCCTCCTAAATGTTACACACTGCACCTTTTTAAATGAACCTATGTAACTTCAAAAACAAGTGATTTGGATGAATATTGAGCAGATTATTTCCTGTGAATGTTGATCAGAGATAAGTTTTCCTGATATTTTTATTAACTTTTTATACAATTCTCTGTCTGTACTAGGCTTTTTTTAAACAATCATACATTTAATCTAACCTTATCTAAACATAAAGGGAAAAAAAACTATTAAATTTAGTTTACTTCACAGAAATGACCAAAATGCAGAGATATCGGCCTACTGTGTATATCTTGAAAGTTTTCTTACACCCCTTAAAATTAAGAAGGCCTTGCGACCCCCTGTGAAGCTCTGGCGACCACTAGTGGTCTTTACTGCTCATTAGTTCAACTTATCATCCTGAATTTCTTCTTTCAAGGTAGACACTCTACATGTGAAATGAAGGACTTGACTTTTGCACTGTATTTTTAAATTAATTACACACATTTGAGTGCACACACTGATGAAGAAGATGATTGTTTTCAGCATCAAACTGTTTTATCAACCTTGTATCCTGATACACGCGATCATAACTGTTGTCTGGGGAAACAACCCATCAGGAGAATAAAGTACGGATAAAGTATAAAACCATCTCTGTGTGTGTTTGAGGGTGAGCTGAGTGAGTTTTACAGGTTAAAAGATGAGCTGTCCGTGGTGCTGAATGTGGACAGCAGCAGGACAAGTCACTCGATCTGTTTTTCTGAAGGCAGATATCACATTGTCAAGATTCTGCAGGAAAATACTTGATATATTTCTTGAAAAATTAGACGCTGCCCCCGAGGATTCATTCATTGTGCCCTTTCTTCTCCCCAGCAGAAAGAGGGATAACGTCTCGGTCGATGGAATAAAAAGTCGCCATGGAAACTTCAGGCTGCTTCAGGACATTAACTGAGAAACCAATTACAAAACAACATGCTCTCAAAAGTATAATAACTCTGTGAAGGGGGAAAAAAGAGTAATATAATAACCACTATTAATTTTCATGAAGGCTAAGTTGGAGAATTGGTCCTAATACTCTTCATCATCAGTATCATTATACCATCATCATCCTCATAAGGTTTTTTAGCACTGAGAGAGTGTAGCTTCTGAGTTGAATTCACTTAATTAACACCAGCAAATTAACAGGACGTATAAAAAATAAAAGCTTCAAATGTGTACAGTCGTCTGAGGCTTAGCGGACCCCAAGATAGCATCGCTCTCTGCTCTCAGGTTACATAGCGTGTGCATCATCCTTGTCGTCATTTCCAGATGGTTATCCCCCTGGCAGATCTCCCAGCATTGGTTTGTCTGAGGCTCACATGCTTGCATAATGATAATACAGCTGTTCCCAGACCTGGTCAGAGCAGATCAATAACGCAGACAGAAGGCCGAGGACGATTGATGGAAATGAGGAAAAACAATAAACTATTTCCTTGCTGAGTCTGTGGACTTTCACTTAGAGTATTTGACTCTAAAGAAAAAGACATTTTAGAAGTGTGTAACATGGAAGAGGATCTATTGACAGAAATGTAATATAATATTCATAGATATGTTTTTATTAATGTATAATCACCTGAAAATAGGAATTATTGTGTTTTTGTTACCTTAGAATGAGACGTTTTTATCTACAGACACAAAGGGTCCTCCTCCATGGAGTCCGCCACGTTGAACCGCCATGTTTTTACAGTAGCCCAGAAAGGACATACCAAACACTGGCTGTTGTTTCTTATTCATACTTCAAAGCCTGTTCACATTTCCAGTTCCTCAGATACAGACGCGAGTGGTGTTTAGTTAGTATGCAACTTCACCATTAGATGCCACTAAATCCTACAAACTGGTCCTTTAAATCAAAATGTTCCAGCAAACTGAAATATTTATGGAAAATTAAAAGGCAAGTTTACTGATTTAATTTTGCACTTCCATGTATTTGTAGGACCTCCGAGAGACAGATTGTAGCAGCATAACTCGACGGAGGACAACGCCACCACTTATCTCAACAACTATTGGATTGGCATGAAATTTCGTTCCCACATTCATTGTTCACAGAGGATGGACTGTGATGACTTTGGTGATCCTTTTACTTTTCATCTAGCTTCATCATTAGGTAAAAACAGTTTGTCCACTACTTTGGTTTATGACCAAATACTTAATCAACTAATGAAGTACTTTGTGACCAGATAACCAGTGTTATATGTATGTAATATTTCTATACTTTGGCCTTTTTGATTTAGTACCACTCATTAGCCTCTATATAAGTAATTAAAATACATATGTATATTGTAATCAATGAATTGCTGATGTATTCAGTGAGAAATGACAAGACCAAGAACCTCAGAGGTCTCTGAGGAGCAGAATGAATTTTATACACAGTATCTTCCTCAGACAATGACAGAATCCATTCATTATATTACAGACTGAAGTGGACTCTTCTGCTTCTGTTTGATCTTGACAGACAGGTTCATTACTCTTCAGAAAAAGTGTATTGTAATGAACTATGATGCATTGTGGGATACATTGACAATGTAAAAATAATATATATAATAAAAATATATATGAATGTATGATACACTATGTTTGGTGACACAAAAATAATAATAATAATATAGTGGATGTATGTCCTGCCACACAACATACTGCATCATATTTACTTGTTTTAATAAAGGAAGACTGGATGCTGGATGAACTCAGGATTTAAGCAGTGTTTTATAGGCTTGCTGTTTATTCCCATTTCACTGGCTGCAGGTCACTGGAAACAGTGGAAAGGTATTGGTGGGATCGGCTTCGCACAGCATGGTGACGTTGCCTCGGAAGGCAGGGAGCACACCCTGCAAATGCAGCTCCATCCCATCTTTATTCAAGAGAAACCCATCCTCAACCCGAGCTACATGTGGAGGATATGCATCTTTAATATACAACATGTAACTTTTTCTTGAATAGTGGGAAAAGATGGAGCTACAGGTGGAGAATCAGAGTCAGTCTTTCAACACCAACACCGTGAGGCTGCCGGCGAAACACATACTGGGGATGGGTGTAGATAACTTTATTTCTCTTCTGATATTTGGACTTATTTTCATCCTCGGTGTGCTTGGGAACA
The DNA here is from genome assembly GCF_004916995.1 of Morone saxatilis. Classification (NCBI taxonomy): domain Eukaryota; kingdom Metazoa; phylum Chordata; class Actinopteri; family Moronidae; genus Morone; species Morone saxatilis. The sequence goes on from NW_023340268.1 coordinate 4,227,483, forward strand.
CCATGGTGATCACGGTGCTGGCGCGCAGCAAACCGGGACAACCGAGGAGCACAACCAACATCTTCATCCTCAACCTGAGCGTGGCGGACCTGTCCTACCTCCTCTTCTGCGTCCCCTTCCAGTCCACCATCTACATGCTGCCCACATGGGTGCTGGGGGCTTTCATCTGCAAGTTTATCCACTATTTCTTCACCGTGTCCATGCTGGTCAGTATTTTCACTCTGTCGGCGATGTCCGTGGACCGCTACGTGGCCATCGTCCACGCCAGGAAATCCTCGTCGATCCGGGTGGTGAGGCACGCCATGCTCGGAGTGGTGCTGATCTGGATCCTGTCTCTGGTCATGGCATCTCCCGTTGCGCACTACCAGAACATCGTGGAGCGGGACGAGAACAACACCTACTGCTGGGAGGTTTGGCCGGAACACCAGAGGAAAGTCTACGTGATGTGCACCTTTGTTTTCGGATACCTCCTGCCTCTCACTCTGATATCTGTCTGCTATGCAAAGGTGGGTGCGCATGAATCACAGTGAATCAATGCGTAAAAAAAGCATTAATGGTAAATATATTGTGTTCACAGTTTGGAATGAATACATAGTAAATTCAGATGACAGCAAAATTAAACATAATGATAAAATGTGGCTTTAATCCAAATAAAAGACAATTTTTTGTTTATTCTTTGAATGTAAAAAAGATATAAACACAAATATTCACTGAGACATTATCTGTCCAAGCAGCTAACATGAGTCTGTAATGCATCCTCAATGTGCACAAGCGTTGTTATTGCATTACAGGAAACATTTAAGGTCTTTTTCAAAATGGCACAATGGAGAAAAAAGATGCAGAACTAATTCAGGTTTTTGTGTTTCATAATATTTTTGTTGTTGCAGGTTTTAAACCATCTGCACAAAAAGCTGAAGAATGTCTCCAAAAAATCTGAGCTCTCCAAAAAGAAGGTTGGTGGGAGTTTATTTCTGTCTCTTTATTTGGCAGGTCTGGGGTGGTTGAAAGGTAGGTGGGCACAGTGGCTATAGACTTGCATATAGAGCTGGAATGATTAAAAAACAATTGAATCTGCATCTGTTTTGATAATCGAATATTTGTTTCAGTCATTTTTCAAGCAAATATACCAAACATTTTCTGGTTCTAGCTTCTGAAATGTGAGGATTTCTGCTTTCCTTGTCATTTATGATAGTCACGACATTTGAAGGTGTTCTAAGAAACTGGGTGGTTTTACTACTTTTTGACATTTCACACACGACAGAGAAGATAATTGGCAGATTGATAGCTGTTAGCTACAGCAGTTCTTGCGTACATTCTGCTCTATTTCACTGAAGATATTGTGAAAAGTGGCTTTCTAGTTGGGGAATAACATTCAGTCATTAGAAATGTAAAAACTATGGATATTACCAATCATTACCTCCTCTGTGCTCCTTCCACAGACTGCTCAGACAGTCCTGGTTGTGGTCGTGGTCTTCTGTCTGTCCTGGTTGCCTCACCACGTCGTCCACCTGTGGGTGGAGTTTGGCTCCTTCCCCCTCAACCAGGCCTCCTTCGTGTTCAGGATGGTGGCTCACTGCTTGGCCTACAGCAACTCCTCCGTCAACCCCATCATCTACGCGTTCCTGTCGGAGAACTTCAGGAATTCCTACAAGCAGGTTTTCTGGTGCCGGGTGCCCAGCAAGTGTCCTGTGAACGACAACAGGGACCTACGCAGCAGAGTGGAGACGGCACCATCCACCAATATCAGCTTGACTTGCAAAGGTCATGACTCTCAGACCAGTAAAATGCTTTGATGTCACTGCTGGTGTTGAGAGCATCTCCTGTTTTCTGTATATATAACCTGACCGATACTGGATTTTGGAAGCCAATACATATATTGATATTTGAGATTGAGAAAATACTGCTATACCAGCCATGTATTTGTTTTTTTAAACTGTAAATAGCGGTGCTTGAATTGGACCTCTAATCGCTGGTACAGAGGTCTATCAAACTCAGTAACATTATCTATTATTCAGTGCCACTTGACATTTTAAACATTTTATAACAATCTATAACACACGTTTACATTTATGAATAAGTACTCCTGATTATTGTGATTATTGTTTCCTGCTCGATCCAGGAGAGGAGGAAACTCTGCAGCTGTGTGAGGTACAATCAGTGACTGTATTTGAAATGTATTAAACCTGAATTTATTCTACCGGCCAGCAGGGGGCGGCTCCATTGGCTGCAAAAAAACTCAGATAGTATGAAGTCTTATGGAGCAATGAGCCAACTTCTCACTTCATTTATTAGCTTAGTAAACTGTTTCCTAATGAGTTTATGGTCTCAATCGCTAGTTTCGTACAGCATGTTGTTTATTTTGTAAATTATAGTCCAGTTTAGAGTAAAATAGTTGAAAAAGTAGGGTATGCTTTAGAGTGTTGCTACCTTGTGATTGACAAGTCATCTCTGTCAGTCCGTCCAGTGCAATGTACGAAACTCAGATTAAACTGTCAAACTAGGCAGTGCTGATCAAATACAAATCAAGATTCTGTTACTGCGTTGACTATTTCTCACCTAAAATCATTTTAGAAACATCTTGAGACCTGACACAGGGACAAGAACCTCTCTGAGCAGCAGAATACATTTTCATGCGACACAGTATCTGCCTCAGTCAATGTCAGAATCCATTCATTATATTACAGACTGAAGTGGACTCTTCTGCTTCTGTTTGATCTTGACAGACAGATTCATTACACTGCAGAAAAAGTCCATTGTAATGAACTATGAAGCATGTGTACTATATGTTTCCTGCTATGGACAAAACAAAGCTAAGCTTAGCTTGACATACCATATGTCACCGCCGCTTGCTCCAAAAAACTGACATTTTCACAACCATATCATATTGCCAACTTGAAGCTTTTAAACAGAACTAATTCAGGAAGAAAGATAAGAGTTTAGATGCCCAAATTCAAATTCAATGTTCGATATTTTGGGAAACACCCTTTTTTGCTGAGGGCTAGATTATAATTAGATCAAATTGATTATCTTAGTTTAGCACAAAGACTGGAAACTGTCTAAAATCAAAATTTAAAATAAAACAGTTGGCATGCAGGAAGTTACTGCTCCTTATACATACATGTATTCTAACATCATGGTATGTGTACCATGTGTAGATTATGTCATGTAACTCTCTGTAAGAAAGCCAGTTAAGCATATTTCCCAGATTGTTACACTATTACTTTAAGACTTTAATTTGTACCTTCAAAAGAATATTTTTTGCGTACAACCTGTGCCTTCAAATGCTACAAATTAGACAAATTATCTAATAACACTGTTTTTTCTATACTGAAATTTCATTCCTATTGGCAGAAAATAACACAAATTGTTAATACAGTTAATAAAAGGTCTGGTCTGTGATGGGACTCCAGTCTCCTGCTTTAAAGTCAGATACACTATGGACGCATCCACCACATTAACCTCCGCACCCTGATGTAAACTGCTTCCTGCATTGGAGCTAATTTATGAGATGCAGAATCATCCAATATGGACGTAATTCTCTGTGACACTGGGCTGGACGTGTACTGCAATAGACCTTTTTTACACAGCAGCCATTTTGACATGAAATAATAGGGTAAACACGCTAATTAAGGTTTCGTTATATTTAGTGTAGCATTTCCGGTGAGCTAACATGCACAACAGCAGCATCCTGAAGCCAAACAGCATCCGTTTGTGACAAACGCAAAAGTTTTTCCTTTGTGTTTTAAAAAAAATTCAGCTTGTTTTGAAAATGATCCTCATGCACACGGATCTGCAAAAATTATTGAAGGCGTTGTAGTATGCATGCTATACCAGTAGGTGGTGGTGTAACTTTGTATTTTGACTTATTTCTTGTCCAAAAACATCCTTTAGTTGCCCTCCACCCACGTAGAGGTGGAGTGAGTAACATGCAGACCTAATTAATGTGTCTCTGCTGATCACAGTAATGGTGCAGCAACACTTTACTGGAGGAGCAGTAATAAACTCAGCAGAGCCTGCAGCACAAACACAGCTCGATAGTTCGCCATTGTTGTTCTGTGGCTATTTGGCTGAAAATGTAATAGCCATGCGTGTCGTTTCCAACAGACTGCACTCTGGAACAAAATTGTGTTTTTTCAGGCCTCCAAAATGACAAACAAAGGGCCAATCTACAACAAAAAAATTTTACAAACAAAAATGTAACCATTTTATATAAAAAGCATTGAATGGAATGGAACCTTAATTTGTTAACTATTCATCAATGTTAACTATTCATCAATGTTTACCGATATGCTGTGAGCAGCTAACATCTACCTATAATATATATATATATATATACATATAATATCAGCCATGTTGATGTATTAGTCAAGCTGTAGTTTGGTGATATACGCTGTTGGTGCCATAAAGCCATTTGAAATGTAATTTTCAAAGGCCTAGTTTGAAGTGGAATGTAATGTGCTTAAATTGAGCTCTTGAGAAAAGGTCTAACTGCTGCAGCCAGTAACAAATACTCCATCTGTAATGTGGTTTCTGGTCTGTGGCTGCAGACTTTCTAATGAATTCTCCCCCATTGAAGGTGAAACTGAGACAACAACAAGCCTCAGCTGAGCTCGCCAAGACGGACTGAAGCTTTGCTGAGTTTTTGAATGCATTCAATTTCTTTACCTTACATTCAGGTCTATGCATTAATGCCCCGACAAACACAGAAAGGCACTGTTCTCTTCCCATATAGGGATCGTCAGGGGATTGGACTCTTGATTGTTTGGTATATCTGAAGGCTGAGTTACTATGTACATATGCTGGCTTTATTCCAGAGAACATCAGGTACATGTACATGAGAGTAAATAACAATGCAGCATTTAAATGACGTTGCAGATAACCATTCTGCCCCTAAAGACAAAAGGATAAACAAAGTCCCTCGCTAGTTCACACCTGAGCTATCAGAGACTGTTCTCAAAAGGAAAAAAGAGTCCATGTCTAAAGGAAGAGAGCCAGAAGGAGGTTTAGAACATGTTAATTTGCATATTCTGTCCAGTTTTTTTAAAATGTATAATAATATAACCACACTCACAGTCCACACACACACACACACACACACACTTTAAACCTTCTGTACATTTCTGTTAATGAGAACTTCTGATGTTTGTACTCTTAAAGTTAATGTCACTGTAAAATGTTTTCACTTGTGCTGATGTTCGCAAAAAAAGCAACGAACTGCATAAGTGTACAATCTGTTTGTGAATTATACAGAGAGATTAATAAATGATATTACAAACAAATCAATGATTTATAAATATTTTTCTTTAAATATAGCTCCTACATGCGTGAACCACAGCAGTAATGCATGAATGGTACGGTTTGTTCAGGATGTAATCAGTTGTTTTACCAGAGCAGTGTTGAGCTGGTTTACATGCTTTCTGATGGCACAGATTACATACTGCTTCCTGTTTATCCCCAAGGCTGAATTTGATTAAAATTAAACAGGTAATGCTGCACGCTCCTCTCCACGCCCTGCAGCCATCGTTGAAGCCTTTTCATACTGCCTTAGAAAAGAGAGAAAAATGGATTTGCATATGAATATTGGTATTTTATGTATAGCATGGGTGGATTTCATGTTTAAAAATTAGATTTACTGTAGAGAAACAGAGCAGATAATGTTTGGTGAGGTGTCTTTAATACATTACATTTGTATTCAGGTCTCATTGGAAATATTATGTTCATATGTGACGTCCTGCTGGCAAATGCTCGAACTACTGTTCTTATTACTGAAAAGGAAGCTTATGAGACAGTCAAGTTTAAATTGAAGATTGTTTAAACAGCAGAGTTATCAGGTATACGTTCACATATGCTGAGAGCTGTCACATCCTCTATGTATGTCAATATTTGAACAGCAGCTGAATCTTTTTGCTCAAGGGAACTGTTAATACAAGCAGCAGATATATGATGCAAAAAATCCCTTTAAAGGATGTTGGATGTCCAGTATGTCTAAATGAAGATATTAAAGGACCAGTGTGTAGGATTTGGTGGCATCTTGTGTGGTGTCTGTGAAGTTACAGATTACAAGTAACTGAACGCTGTTCGTGTCTACATTTGACGATCTGGGATTCCCACATGTAACATCAGTGCCGGTTGTAAAGCTACGTTTTCGGTATATACCAGTAATCCTTGTTTTTCTTTTTGACATCACTACAACACAAGGATATGGCGACTCTGTGTGTATGGTATTGCGCTGCCACACTTCAATAGTGATGGCAGGAATAGCATGCTTGTATCTTTATTAAAGCAAATTAGTGGTGAATCACTCTCATGCACGAATCATCCATCAATAGTAGCCTAATTTTACATATGATCCATGATGATGAAGACACTGAAAAATAGAAATGCAGAGCAAAAATAGCGTATAATACCATGTTTTCAGGGGAGCTCATGTCTTATTAAGAGAAGCCAAGATCCCTTATTGTCTGCACCCTGTGCAAACACATGCAGTTTACAGCCAGTGTTTGGTTTGTCCCCTCTGGGCTACTGTAGAAACATGGCGGTTCGGACTCCATGGAAGAAAACCTGCGGCATCTGTAGATAAAAACATCTCCTTCTAAGGTAACGAAAACATAACAATTCCTACAACAAACATACTACATATAAAAATTATATTCAATTTATACATAAATCATACATAACTTAAGTTTTCTGGTTTCTCTGATGAATGTAACCGAAACGCAGTTAAAAAACTACAATTTTATCTAATTTTATGTCTTTAAAAACATGAAAATGTACAGTTAGTACATGTGGCCAATAACCTCATTCGCTCAGCTAGATACAAACCTCTAGTAGTGTAATACAATCAGCACAATTGTTCATTCTACGTGATACAGCACTTAATGGTAAGTGGTTATCTTGTAATTAGGGAGAAATCAGTAAATGAGGCCTCTACTGAGGCTTTATTAATCAGGCCTCTCATTTACTTGGTGTAATTTAATATGAACAGGCAGATGTTAGAAATGTTAAATTTAACCACCTGAACGCCTGAAAATAACTGACACCATTACATTAAAAAAAAAACTGTCATCACGTCATTATTAAGTAGGTTAGGGTTCATAAATCAGTGATTCCCAATCTTTTTCCTGCAGGGACCCCTTCTTCTATCACTGAATAAATGATGTATTTTATGGATATTTCCTATTATATTGATTGCATAACAATAACAGTACAGGACAACTGATAAACTGTCGCATTAATACAAACAGTGAATGACACAATTGTCATTAGTTCTTGTGAATATCACATCAGAAATACGTTTTTCTGATATGTTCAGGGTAGTTTTTATACAGTTTTCTGTCTTTTTAAACAATTATACTTACTTAATAGTCTTCTTTTTTGAGAAATCAGCCATTTTTCTATTAGCTATATATATAGCTATATATTAGTTATATTTAACTGCAGACTTTTCTAATGCAACCCTTAAAATGTGTCTTGAGGCCTTGCGTGAAGCTTATAGGTGACCCCTAGTTGGGAACCACAGCAAATAAATAAACATTTAATCCTTCAGTTTATAAGAAAAATTAAAAATAACCAAATTTAGATCTGAAAAGTAATTAAAGCTGTCAGACGAATGTAGTGCAGTAGAAGTATAAAGTTAAAGTTAAGTCAAATGGAAAAACGCAAGATCCTCAAATTTGTACTTTGCTATATTCCACCCCTGCATTTATGAAGAACTAATTTATTCATCCCAAGTCATTTGAGTGGCTGGATTTTAATAATACGTTTAATATTTGTTTTACAGAGTCAGATCAGCTGTGTCTATCATGATATTTGATATGCATGTAGAGGCATTATTTCCTTTGTGTAATAATTTTAGCATGAAGAGACGAAACTAAATGAACAGTTATCATAATCGTTTTTTAAAACTGCTTCACAAAATGAAAAAATGTATACATGGGTAACTAAAACCAACCAATTACCCAGATCAGTGGAAGGTAAAGTCTCTTTAAATAACATTTTAGTGAGGGCTGCTGTTTATTTATCAATGGCTGTGGCTGTTTTTTATCAGCTCTTTTTGTGACACTTTGTAAGAATTTCTTGAAGAAATCTGAACACGTAAGTAATGTCTCTGAATCAAAAGCAACAAGTCTGATGTTTTATCTAATTTTGATCCTTTTTCACATAAAGGACTCTGTTATGTAACGCTTTCAAATGGTGCATGTTATTTTCCATTAGTTGAATAAATGAGTTACAGTGCCGCAGCGAGGGCTGCTGTTCGCTCACACAAAAGGTCATGTTAATTAATGTGCTGTCTTTTTTTGAAGACAATGATTTCTCCTTTATCTCTCATGACTCCATCCACTTAGTCTCTGAGACCCTTCCTGCTCCTGAGGTCTTTAAAGCAAAAGAAAAGAGATGATTTTAGTCAGAATACAATGTGAGAAATTAATAGGTTTTTATTGCAACAAAAGCTGTTATAACCTCAGTTGAACAGCAGATGTCAGACTTGTACAAGTGTTGAGTCTTTCTTTCTTTCTTTAGAAATAACTTCAACAATTTAATAGACTCTCAAACCAAAGCAGACAAATTCAGATGTGCATCAGAAGAGTAAAATAGAGTTAAGAAAGCAAACATACTAATTTTAACAGATACAACAGATAGTTCAAGCTTCACAAGAGCAGCAGTTAAATATACAAATATAAAAATCCTTTTAATTTTGACACCACTTTAAAATTTTAATATCAAACTGATCTGTATTTTATTCCACCCATAAAGGCAATGTGCAGAGCAACATTAAAAATATATCTTTTTTTCCCCCATACATTGTAATTATATACAAGGTCAGTATATAAGATGGCTGCCATATTCATTTGAGTTAAAATCATACTTACAGCCACAAGGTTCTTTAATAAGGAGAAAAAGTACAAATGGTGTAAGAGGTCATTTGGCATGTGGACGAGGACGCACTTGAACATTTCCAAAGAAAACTCACTTATTGCTTGTTGTGCCATCGATTAAAGTTTCTGACCCCTGAACACCACGACTGTATAGCACTCAGACCAATCTCAGACACTCAGTGGATAAATCCAGGATCCAGGTGTCCGCTGGAGGTCAGCTGTCCACAAAGACCACCAGCTGTCAGAGACTTATTTTGGCTATTTAGCCTTTACCACTTCTTCCTTTCTTTCTCTTTCTTTCTTTCTTTTTTTCCATTTGTTTTCTTTGTTCTTCTTTATTCAGGGTTCCTGCAGGTTTTATCTGGTTAAATTTAAAACTGTTTAAGACCTTTATGAATGTGCAATTTAGGACCTATTTTATATTGTTAGGTTTCGTGTTGGTTTCATTTTGTTACAACATAATCAAAACTTTTTTTTCATAAAAACACATAAAGAGACTAAAAAAACTTTAAATATGTAATATGTAAATATGTTCTTCTTTTAAAGGAGGGTTAAACATCTTTGTTTTTGTCTGTATTTCTTTCTCTATCTTGCATGTTTCATTTTTATCTTTAAATCAGTTTCCAAGCTAAATTATTTGTTATTTGAAATGAACTCTTCTCCACGATCATGTCTCTACAGAAATAATCTCAGTTATTCTGTTTCTTGTGTGATTTTAATGTATTTATCGGTGGTTTTCCCATCTCTGTCATCTAAATCAACCTCGATCTCCCTTCTCCCCAACCGGTGGGAAATTAATTTTCAGATCTTCTATGCTAATCAATACCACAGCCCGATAACCCCTCTCCCATTTCTCATTTCCCTCGGTGGCAGCTGAGGTCTCTATCCCTCCCCTGAGACTCCCACCCTGCCTATTGAAAGTGTCATAAATAATACGGGCTAATTAGATATGAATTGATTGTGTGTAGGTTGCAGGCGTTTTCATCCATCACTCTAAAAGCTGTTTAACAATAGATTACCACCCAATAATTCCCTGTGGAGCCACAGTGAATGGAGCATTGGGCTACTTCAGCCTTGTTCAGTATGTGGGAGGGTGTCATAAATCTGCTGAATAATAAATATTACTCCAGTCCATTCTTCCAGTGCTGGAGGTGGTGTTATTAATACAGAGGAGGTTATGAATCATCACTTCACTAGTGGGTTCTGTGGTTGAGTAACTCGTGTTAGTGAGTTCTTTCGTTTGAGATATTTTGGATTTACGGAAATAAAGCTGAGCTATGAGAATATATTGCGGCATAAAATAAAGATTAGCCTTTTCTTCATCTTTTGCTCCACTGAAATGATCAAAGTTTTACAGGAGCAAACGCACATTTATATCACAAAAAGTAAGGCTGGATTAGCAAGCAGCTAAACTGGGCAGACTCTGTTTGTCAGCTGGTTTGTGCTACTTTAATTGGACATTTGTGTAATTATGCAGCAATAAAACAAAATATCACCTTATTCAAAAGTGCCTTATTATCTGTCCTGATGCTTGAATAAATGCACAACAATATGGTTGTATCCAAGGTGGTGATACAGACAGATATTGTCTATATGCAGAAGATGACAGACTGGATCTTTGATGTTATTTTGATACGATATGATATTTCTGGATAAAGGTCCTTTTTGTCCAGTGTGAATCATTACATGTGTCAAAATCTACTTTATTTACTTTTACTTTAATCTACTTTAAGACATTCATTATTTCATTATTTCACTTTTGTGCTTGTGTGCTCCTATTAGAAATTCTTATATTTTACATTGATCAGTCAAATTATGACGCCACTAACCTGAGGGGAGGAGTATTGTTGAAAACAGAAAACAAAACCTGTAATGAGAAAGAGTTAACAGGGGCCCAGCAGTTCATTTGGACCCCTGTGGCCCCCTAGCAGCTTAATCTTAAAACAGACAATGGTCTTAATGTCTAGAGTATTTATTTGTGCACATCTATCAAGGTAAAACCTGATTTTTAGTCCTTCAAAACTCACTAAGATGCATTTTTGTCAAGATTCAAGTTAGAGCTTTATTGTAACACAGAGACCAAGTTGTACAAAGAAAAAAAACCTTTGTCAAAGCGAACTGTACCGGAAAGGTTTATAGTTTGATGTAAGTTATATGTATTGTACTGAATGTTTTCCACTACTTCCCTCCCTAATATGTATTTGCATTATTAGATTTGCTGATTGCTTTCTGTATTGATTTGTCCTCAGTTATTAGCTAGCAGCTATCGGTCAGTTGTGCACCACTTTCATCCAGACTGAAACCTCCACAACAGCAGCATTTTCATTTCTCTAGTTCTTTGGATTGTGACGTTCCCATCAACTTCTGCTGTTGATTAGCATGTAAGCATTGGGACTATTAGCATGCTGATGTTAGCATTCAGCTCTCTGTGTCAGCCTCAGGGCCGCTAGTAAGGCTGTAGACTGTTAGTCTTGTTTAAACATCGATTGTTTCTTATTTAGTCATAAATATTTAACGTTACAAAGAATCATTCTGTAGTTTTCAGGAGATTTAATATGACCATAATGCTGTATTATACCTTGCTGATTTTTGCAATATTTATTTTTCTTTTATTACTTCTGATGTGTATTTACATTATTTTGATGTCTGTTTTTTACTGTATTTATTGTGCGATTTGTTGTATCTGTGAAGCTTTTTAACTATTGTGAACTGTATTTCTAATGTGTTCTTGCATTAAAAAAGCACAGGCATGCTCAGTGGTGTAGTAGTGTCTGGAGTATGTGTGGGTATACTCTTAAATCATTGAGTTAACATAATAACTTAAATTACGTATTATAAACAGTGACATCTAAGACTACTATTGCATATTTAGTTCACCCAGAAATTAGCCAGTAGCATCTGCACATTATCTCTTCTGCTGCTTGACTTCAGGCATTATGAAATTAATGATTTAAAATATATACAGTAGGCTATGAAGAAATGTAAATGTAAAGTAAATTGTCTAAAAACACAATGGCCAAGCATCGGGGACAAGAAAACACTGAATTTGGTAAAAAAAAAAAAAAAGAAGCCATTAATCTGTATGATTGTTGAAATAGATTAGAAGATACATAATACAGACAGAGTTTGTTCCCCAAACAGGAAATTATCTGCTCAAAATTCATCCAAATCTCTTGTTTTACACAAACTTCTTTCAATTACTTCTTTCAGTGTTTGGGTTCATTGTACAGTTTTGAATATGATATGAAATATCCATAAAATATGTCACTTAGTCAGTTTAATAAATGATAGAAAAGGGGTCCCTTAAGAAAAAAGGTTGGGAAACACTTAGTCGTTACTCCATCCACTCATGCAAATTGGACAACTATGAATGATGCACATCAGAGGGGATTTAGATGAAGTGGGTATACTCCATATATCTTCTTACACCCTGCACTACACCACTGGGCGTGCTCTTTCGTAAGGTATTATAGGCTTTTGTCGAACATGATGAAGCGACTGAAAGATTACCTTCATTATTACTTGAATTGGACCTAGAGGGTGCAGAGCCTTCCTTTCTCCACATATTATATAATTCAGGTGTGTTAGAGATATTTCTCTGAGTGAAAACTTCTAAAGAAAACACAGATTTTGAGCTGGAAATATCTTGGCCCCTGTTGTGACAGAGATAACAGGACCTGAGGTTTGATCTCTATCCACCTGCCCCAGACTGCTCAGTTTTCTGAGTGCGGCCGATGAAAAGGTGCGACTCTCTGGGCTGTCGACAACCACAGCAGGTCTGGCTGTCACCCTCTCTGATTAATGGCCCTGCTGAAACATGTCCAGCCACATTAGAGCCCCATGTATCTCCCAGAGTCCACACAGGCCTGGCTCTTTGTTCTGATGGGAAATGGTGTCAGCCGCTCACTGCTGCTCGCCCAGAAACAGATAAAGATTTACTGTCATCAGAGGCCAGATTAAAGCGCACAAACGCAGACATTGATTTCTGAGAGGGAGAGAGAGGGAGGAGGAGAAAAAAAACGACACATTTTGGGGAGGAAACTCATTCCAGGGCCGGCGGAGATATGATCAGCTTATTTGGGAGGTGGATAATATGGAGCCCTCTCCCAGAATGAACTTTGAAAGAAGTAAATTGTAAATATTGATTTCTGAAATGAACTGTCAATCTCACTTGGCGAGATTATTCCTATCATCTTGTCGAGTAGGGGCCAATGAATTCAAAACGGCGGACAAAGAGGGGGGACGTGCCTGATTTCTGTTAGGGAACACTCAAAAGAGCTTTATTCGCTTAGTAATGGTTGTTCAATTTCATCAGATAACAGCTGAGATCTCATCAGCGCTGAAAAATTAAATGAACTGTGACTTCACATCCAGATCGCTGCTCTTGTCCACACCGAGATCACCAGAGAGGAGCTGCTGGAGGAGCTCGGGTTCGCTTCATTACTAGTCCCCACTGGAGGGAACAAAGACCGCTTTCCTGTCTCACCCCGAGGTCAAGTCTGAGGGTCAGTTTGATGGGGTGTTGACATGCAGAGGAGTCCTTCTGTTACAGTTTAAAAGGATTGGTTCACCCAAAAAACAAATGTGTTCACACTTATGGTGGTATCTAGTCATGCAGCTTTGGTTTTATTTGCAAAGGGTTTTAAGGGGTAAGGGATTTGTGGTGCTCAGAGCAGTAAAAATCAACAAAATTACGAACAATTTTCACCTTTTACTGAAGAAGTAATCTCACCAATAGTTCCTGCTGTTTGTCTTCAATTGTATTTTATTGTTTTTAATGCTTCTAAGCAAGGCCAAAGACAATTTTCTTCAATGTAGATAACAATAAAGCTACTAACTATCTAACTAACTGAGTAACCAGGACTTCCTCGAAAGAGACGTTGCTGTTGAATTAGTCAAACAAAATGTTAAAAAAAGAACTCCGTTCACCTACATTGAACTGGGATGGAGGCAAAAAGCTCTCAAATCTCAAAACCTGAATCTGTATGGCTTCACTGTGTGTCACCCTGTTTATGTAATAAACTGAACTGACCCTTTAAAGAGAAAAGCTTTTCTCTTCTTCATTTGACTGTTTCCCACTTATTGTGTTTAGATGAAATACTCAACTCCAACATTTTGCAGTGTAAACACACTCCTTAATGTATATTACTGAAGTCCAAGCTTAGGTAACTTCCTTGCTTTTGTTCAAAGAAATATATTTGCTTTGTAACAATCACAGTTTGTTAAAATGATAATTAAATTCTGAAACCTGCTTGTTTGAGGAGCATAAACACGATGAAATATGTTATAATTAAATATTCATATGTAAATGCAATTTGCTTACACCTGAAATAGATTTTGCATTTATCGTTGAGGCCTCCAAACTCTTTGAAATTTGTCTTGCAATGTTGGAGACTTCCTTTAAATCTAGTCTAGACATTCACCCTATATTAATTAGTCTTTCTATGCACTCTTCTTCTTTTTATTGTCTCAATCATATTTAATTGTTCTTACATGTGTTTGTTCTACTGTGAAGTACTTTTATTCTATTTTTATCATCAGAATTATTATTACCTAACATGTCAGCCTTTCTTTTTAATTTCTGTGGGTTTTTTGCATATAAACTCTAAACACTAGGTGGCAGTGCGCTTCTATGCAAATCATTTCTGCTGTGTTTGCACTGACAGTTTGAAGAGATAAATCACAGAGAATTCAGACAACCTCTGTGGCGTCCATCGCTGTTCCTCGTGTCCCCTTGTTCTTCTCTTCCTCACCCTCAGTCATCTCTGATCCTTTTAGCCGAGCAGTACGTTACGTTCACGCGGCCCCTCTTTGATTATACTGAGAGAGCCCTTTGAGTTAAAGTAAAACTAATGATGCTCATTGTCAGCAAGCACACTGCAGCACTCCGTTGACCGTGTCCATCATTTATCAGTGTTTTGTTCTGGATGTGTGGAGTGGGCTCAAAAGTTTTGGACAAGCAAAGAAAGTAATCATTCTAATTTGGTTATTTATTGGGTGTCTTCCCTATTCGTTTATAGCTGATACAGGTTGGACACTGGAGTGCGGACTAATCACTCTGATCACTTTTTCCGTTATACGTAATTGATTTAATGCATAGTGCCAGATTTTTTTCCCCTCTGCCTCATTTTGACAAATGAGTGTCAGAGGCCAGAGGCTCTCAGCAGCTGGGTGTGTTCCTATCAAAACCAACCGTGAAATGCAAGGACAACGCCTGCAGCACTCAGTGTCCTTTAATTGCCATTTACATAGTAGGCTAATCATTATTTTTTTATGTCCCCTATTATCCTCACTATCACCACTCTGTGCTCTCTCTCTCTGTCTCTCTGGGCTAAAACAATAAGCTGTTTGTCAGAAGTGATGCTCTGATGGTCGGGTCACTCATGGAGGACATGATTTTGGGGGAAAAGACAACAGATTATTTGAGAGTCACAGCAGCTAGTGTTTGGATTAAACGCTGCATTTTTACAACTCAAAGAAGGTGAACAATTAATTTTCTTTGTGTTGCATTTGACAGTTTTATTAAAATCATATCAAGTTCCCACAGTTTCACACTCATTTCCTCTGTGATTTACTTTCCCACATTGGGGATATTTATGTGCATTTTGTTTTCATTTTCATTCTATTAAAGGAGCTATGTGTAATAATTTTAAAACATTTAAATATGTACTAAAATTATTAACATAAACATGAAGAAATAGGTTTTGACGTTATATCGAAGACGTCTATGTATCGACTGAAGTTGGCATGCTAACCAGTTAGCCCCGTCCTGTCTCGTAATACCACTTTGTACCTCATGAGGCGATAGTGAGTCACTGTAGCGTGCAGTCAGCCCTCCGTCTAACATGAGAGGATGGAGAAGTAGCCCCGAGGGCAAAGAAACCACGTTCGGCGCCAAAGAAAGAAGTGACAGAAATACAAGCAAAAGAGTCAACACTGGCATTGGTTTCTACAGCTGGAGACAGCTCTTGGCGAGTAAATGGATAAAGTTCAAATGTTTCTTCTAGACTGGTAAATACCTGTTAATGCTAACGTTAGCTATTTAGCATTAAAGGTGGCTAATGTATAACATTACTGACAGTGTTAATGTGTTTGCTAAGACAGTGATCTGATGTCCCCAATTTGTTTGGAGTATGAATTCAACAGGTCACTAATTCTTACATATAGCTCCATTAACATGTTATGATGTCCTATTATAATGTCTCACAGCTTCTGTTGACTCCTTTCTAAATCCTGTTAAGACCTTAAAGGACCAGTATGAAGGGTTCAGTCGCATCTAGTGGTGAAGTTGCAGATTGCAACCGGCTGAATATCAGTTAGCCTTCCAACAGTGTAGGAGAAAGTGCGGTGGCTGGAAAACTCGAGAAACCCACTCCGTCTGTAGATGACCGCTCATTCTAAGGTAACGAAAACACAACGATTCTTACATTCAGCTGATTATACACTAATAAAAACATACCTATGAATATTATATTTAATTTCTGCCAATAGATCCTCCTAAAGATAGATAGATTATTCAATTTATAATAATTTCAGCGTTTAAGCAGCAAAAAAACCCCCATATTTTCTTGATAAATAACATTATTACTGAATTGTTGCCTGATGACTTAATTATTCGACTCATTCTTTCAGCTCTATAAACAGCAATGACAGTGAATGTCTCAGGATACGTGATGTGAAGCGACGGAGTTCAGATGACTTTTTTTTTTTTTCAGGTTGTGTCATTGATAAAAGATCAGAGGGGGCCTGAAGGCTAAAAACCATTCAATGATTCATAAAAGACGATGAAAGTACTCTCAAAAGAGACATTTGAAACAAACGGGGAGGACATTAAACATGAAAAATAGAAATACATTTTTAAACACCCTAATTCATATTGTGATCCCTTTAAAAGTATCTTGTGAACCCCCATGGGCGCCCCGAACCCCAGATCAAAACCTGACTGAACTGAACTGAATATTATATATTCAAATTGAGACATTATAACTGACAACAGCTCCCATTCAGCATATTTAGTCTCATTCTTCCTTCCATATTCTCAGTTTTCCATTCAGTTTTCTCAATAATACTTTTCCTAAACAGCCTTAAATGCTGTGTTGTATGATTAGTATTGATGCATTTTAAGGATTTTAATGTCACGGTAGAGCAAATATTAACTACTTTATATACCTGTGTGTCGTTTAATATATGATAATGCATTACATTTTACAAGGTAATCACATATTTTGTATTTAAAATCTGCCAAGTCACTGGTTCCTTTAGCTGTCGGAGCGAACTTGAGTAAATGTATGTATTTTCCACCACTGGGTAAACTGATTTTCTCACTGGTCTGGCCTGAGTTTGTGTTTGAACTTTCAGAGCTGTTTGATTCTCGCTTTAAACTTTGACGAGCTGTTTCTCTGTGCCAGACCTGACCCTGGTTTATCTGCCTTTCCACGCATCACAGAGTAATAATGACAAATCGGGGGGGATGTTTACTAATGATTAGTAGAGATTGTTTCAGCTCACTTGTAAAAGCCATGTTTAAGAGCTATATTTATTGTTCCATTTGCACATTTTGCGAGTGTGTTTGAGAGAGGACTAATCGTTATTAATTAGGGTCATTGTTTTAGTGTGTGTTTCCGTGTGCATGTCTGTTTATGTTTGTGTGTTTCTTTTGTATGCAGATGTGTTTGTACGTGAACGTCTGTGCATGTGTGTATGTGAGTGTCTAAGTGTGTGTGTGTGTGTGTGTGTGTAGCCCTGAAGCCATACTCAGCAAGCTGTGACAAAGGTCCATTACCTTGTCTGATCACAATAGCCTGTGATCTATTAGCATCATCTAAAAGCTACATTAGGATGAAGTGGAGACACTCATAAACAGAGCGCTCTGATCAGGCCTTTTAATGGGTTCACTGGTTTTACATGGAACCTCTCTGGCTTATTCCCCCTGGTTTGTAGGTTAATGCATTTTCAAGTACCCACCAGACAACACTCAATTCACAATGAGGCGTATACATCAGCCATTCAATCCGAAACAAGTGAGGATCCACCAGTGAATTCAGATGGAAAGTGAATAGCAGCTTTTGTTGTGGTATTGAGTTATTAATTATATATCGTCTGATGTGCAAACCCAATTAGAGGGAAACTTGTATACATGAAGGCCTCTCAGTAAATATGGACATACCGCTCTATCGTTTATATATTTTAAATCAGTTCACAAAGCTACAAAGTGTAGATCTTTTATGTGATTGCAGCATCTTTAACGTTATTCTGATGATTTTTTACTATTTTTGTTGAAAGAAAATGGGTCAATTCTGGTGAAAACTAGCATAGGTATTTATGGTATTCACTTATTCTCTGTATCACAGTCTGAATCTGTATGAGGAAGAGAGGTGTGTTAGCAACTCTGCTGGTTGTTTTTTTCATACCACCGCTAGGAGTCACCAAAGTCTAAGATTCTCAAATCAAACACAAAAAGTATTTTTAAAATAAACCTCACCAAAGGTTGTTTAGAGGTTGTGAAAAGATTGTGAAGAGTTAGACGGTTAAAGGTTAGTTGGTAGGGTTGGTGGTTCCATCCTGGTCCTCTCCTGTCCACATAGATTTGTCCTGCAAATGTCCTTCCCAAAATGTTTTTGGGCAAAAATGTATTGTAAACAGTGATTTTCCCTTATTAGACTATTTTGGTTCATTTGAAAAGTTTTTAGTGGCCCCTTAAAGAAAAGCAAAACAATCCACATTGAAAACATAATTTTCAACCTTTGTGACCCTATATATTTATCTTCCGATCCTTTTTGGGGCCCCAAACCCTAGGTTGGCGCTGTTGATTGTTGTTTGTTTGTTTATATTTAACACCTAAAAGAAAAAAATATTAAAATCAAATAAACAACAAACCTTTCCACAAACCCAATGAATAAATCCCCATAAACAACACTTATTTAATAATTAAATCAATCGTCTCCTAGACATATATTTATATTTACTCAAACATTTATATACATATACATACACATATGTTATTTATTAACAATTCTAGTCTATGTACAATGTGTACCGTATATCACACTGCAAATCTCACAATGTGTAACAGCCGCTAAACAATCAAGAGTAAAAATA
>NW_023340268.1:4246496-4257130 GCF_004916995.1 Morone saxatilis
AAAAAAAAGGGGAAATTACTGGGGAAAGCCTTTTTTATTATTTTATTCTTTGTATATTAGAGCTCTCATACACGTGTACACTGATGTTTCACAGGGTGCTGCTGGTTCTGATTCGATGATTGTTGAGTTAGAGTTAGATGAGTTTATGTGTGTTTCAGACTTTGGCTTTGTTAGTTTGCAGTTTGAATCGTTTCCTGCAAAGACTCAGCAGCGCCAAATCAGTGCTCATTTTATGTATTGCTTTTTATGTCACCTCAATGTCTCATTTCTCCTTTCTTCTTCCTGTAAAGTACTTTGTAACTTCTGTTTTGAAAAGAGCTGAAACTTGCTTGTTTAATCCTGATTTAAAGAGTCTCTGATCCTACTGTTGCTTTGCAGTAACATGAGATTTCTACCTATTTGAAACTTTATACAGAAAACTGAATGTTTTTATTCCTGTCTGTATCTTTTACTGACAAATGTTGTCTGTGAATTCTTTGTCCTGAGCTTTTTTGGTCATATTATTTGCTTTTAAAAAAAGAAAAAAAAAAAAGATATTCCTGCTTCCTGGTTAGAAAAAAAAGGTAAACTAAAATGAATAAATCATATTCACCTACTTCAAAGGTTTCATCGTGTCATTTGTGGAGCTTTAGACCTGAATGTAAATGAGACCAACGGACTAATGCATGAGGTCTGACAGACATAAAAGAAATGTTATTAAGAGGCAACAACGCTGAAATCAATAGAGTGAACTTGAAACACGACAGAATACATTTACAACAGTACGATAATTAGCGCCCAGAGCTCATATCTGCAGCGTGGAATCCCTTCATTATTTTTTGCATGATTTCTGAGATCTTTTTCACAACTATAATGGTCGGACGAGTCTTCAGATGAGAGATGAGATGAGTTCAGTTGTGCGGTTGTATAAACGGTTGTGTTTTTGATATGCAGAGAGGGAGCATTGAGGCCTGCTCGTGTTATAAGGCTCACAGCAGCAGCCTTATTGTGTGTGAAATTATCATAACCTCCTGCTACCTTTAGAGTCCTGGAAGATCAGGCTTTGAGCAGTCGCTAAGAGCTTCACTTTACAGGAAATGCAAATGGCTGTGCCTGCAAATTGGATTCTCATAAAAATAAAAAATGGGAGAATGGAAGAAGTGTCAAAAAAAACAACAACAAAAACCTGGCCAGCACCTCGACACAATAAACAAATAAAAGATGACAGTCTGCGGTGATGAAAATAACAGCTTTGGCAGCATAACAGTATCAACAGACATTTTCAAAGTGTAAAACCTGAGGAGTTTATGTATTACTGCGTGTTCTCCATTAAGGCCTGTCTCAGTGGAGGAGAGGCCAGCGAGCGGCTGGCATATTCCTCTGATTGATATACTACAGTGAGCCATATGGACACTGTGTTAATCGAATGAAGGAGACATCTGTGAGATGATTTATGGTTTTGTTGTGATTTGTAAGCTGTGGGTTGCATCGATGACATCATCAGCATTACTCAACCCTTTGCCTGTGATGCCAACACATTTCCTAATTGATGAAGAAAGACGACCTGCAGAGTGTGAAGACGAGACACAAAAAATAAAATAAAAATACAGATTACAGTGCAGTGTGCAGGAATATGACATTCTTTCTTCAGTGGTTTTGTTTTATTATTTAACATTTAGTACCAAAAACCAGTTGTACAAACATAAATACATTGTTCTAAATAATCCCAAAGCGCAGTTATTGTTATATTGTTGTGATTGGAGTTATATTTATTCGGAATTGTAGATAATTGGTGTTTAAGATGTGCTTGTAGTCAGTTAAGAGAATGAGGAAATGAAAGGAAATGAAAGGAAATACAACAAAAACAAAGAAAAGGAAAGGAATAAGGGAAAGATAGGAGAAAAGGAAACCAGTAAAGAAAAGAAAGGAAAGAAACATAAGGAAAAAAAAAGCTAAGAGGACATGAAAGAAAAAGAAAGGGAAAGAGAGATCACATTCATATCCACTGACCCTGAAAAATGATGCACTGATAGTTGCGGTGTGACCAGCTGTCAGGAGGATCAGCTCTCCAGGTTTCGTCTCCCACTGGGACGGCGTCAAGCTCAACTTTACCCAGCAGCGCTCCGGTGACTGGAAGTGGACAAACCCCCCCCTCCCCTCCACGCTCGTCAACTCCCCCTTTTAACCTTTTATCTGTTTAGTCAGTCAGTCGAAATGATGGATGGTGCCTGAGCTTGAATCGTCTATTATAGCTGTCTAATTGAGAGACGTCAAGAGAGACCAACAGCAAGGAGTTATTCAAAGTGACTTATTTGTCTGTATGAGTTAAATCATTTCCAACTGTTTTTTTTTAAATGATCATCTGTGACATTTTATGTGCATTCATAGGAGTGATACTGGGTAGCAGCTGCCACACCTAAAACATGCCTGATCACCCAAATCACCCCAGTTTAGTGTCAAATGCTGCAGAATTTAACACATTGATTTAGATGAATCTTAAAAATAAGAGATTACAGCCACATTTTAGACTAAGTGATGAATGAAAATCATTGTTTTTTGATAAAAATTGTAAATAAAACAATTTATTGACTTTTAATGCTTTACTATTCAATGCTTGTGCCATAATAATGTGATGCTTTTTAGTTCAAATATCTTCATTTGTAGGCAAACTCTGATCAGCATATATTTCTGCCTTCCCTTAAAGTCTCCATGCCCCCCTCTGTGCACCCCATTAATATGATTCTAGATCTGCTCCTGTGTGCAAACTGTATATCTGGAGATGCAGCGACCTGTTACAGTGGCGTCAATCAGGACAAGCAACATGAGCAATAAGCCCATCAGACAGGTTGTAAATCATTTGGAAGTTAAAAACAAAACTGAACGTTGCAATTGTTACCCAACTTTCCACTTTGACGTGCTGTAGTTTTGCGAGTCCAACAGACCTTTAAGATCTTTATGTACTTTGACCTTTTATACTGCAATAACATGAAAATAAGGCTAGGGTGAGGTGTCATGGTAGTTTAGATTACGTGTATACTGTGATGTCAATGTTACCAGTTATATTCCAGATGTATTTGTTGCATATAAACTCCCCCTCTCTGTCACCTCTCTACTGTTGACCCAGAATGCATTCCCCTTGTCAGTTCTCCACCTCACAGCTTTTGTTTCATGCTCTGTATTTTGTAATTTTCAAGAACTCCTCTTAAAGGGTCAAGTGTGTAGGATTCAGAGGCATCTAGTGGTGTAGTTGCAGATCGCAACTCCCTCGCTTCACCCTCAAACTTCCAAGTGAGAAGGAGAAACCACAGCGGCTGTGAAAGGCGCGAATTACAGGAATGCCCGTATCTAGAGCCAGTATTTAGTTCGTCCGTTCTGGGCTGCTGTAGAAACATGGCGGACGTGGAAGGCGACCTGCGGTGTCTGTAGATAAAAACAGCTCATTCTGAGGTAATGAAAACATATAATATACAATTTCTGCCAATAGATCCTCCTCAATGTTACCCACTGGACCTTGAAAGCTGCAAATGAAACTTTATGTCATATTTGCCATGACTGTAATCACAAAAAATCTGGTTCCTCTGGTTCCTCCTAATGCTTCTAATGGCATTTGCAAGAATCCACTTCCTAAACAAAAACAAAAAGTCAGAGCCAAGAAAGATACATAAGTGTTGGTATTTAACGACCTGGGAATGGGGCCTTGGCTCTGATTGGTTGTTTTCAGGCTTGGTTGATTCTTGCAAATGCCATTAGGAGCAGGGCGAGCCACAGGAATGTGTTTTTTTTACAGATTATCTGTCTCATATATTTCTGTCAGGATATAGAGAAAGTTTCAAAAAAGTAATTTTTATATTTGTTTGTTATTATTTGTGAAGATCACATCCAACAAAGCTCTCATATTAACTTTAATACACTTTAAAGAGTTTTGTTTTTAAAGGAAATAATTGTACTTTAATCTACAGCGTAAATCATGAGTAGAAGAACAGGACTGATACTTGAGGATGTTTTTTTTAATTTCTCCAACCTGCCAGCTAATATTTTACTAACACGGCTACTATCTGTTTCCAAGGATCCACTGAGACATCACATAATAAGAAAAGAATTTACTGTACATGTGAGATGATCCCGCGGTAAACTGAGACGAAGGGCGGTTATGTAATTACTATTAAACCTGCCAACATTCAGACAGTCTGACCGTCTCACCAACCACCAGAGGCAGCAGACACAGTTCTCACTCCCAGCTCAGAGTCCCTGGTTAGCATTCACCACATACGAGAAATGAAAACCACCTCTGATTCATTTAGGTTGATCCTGACTGGAAAACATTTGCTGTGAGAAAAAGACAAATTGATGTTTGCATGTTAAATGAAAGGATGTATGTCACTTCAGAAGCAACAATAGGAGCCTCTCCATGGGGGCTGACAGATTTTCATCCAAACATACAAAAAGAAACAGAAAAAACAACAACAAAGTCGTCTCCCAGGGTAATCCGCTTCGAGGCGGTCGTTCATGTGCAAGTCACACAGGATCAGCAGCACAGTGACGAACAGCAACGCGGCGAGGCAGCCCGCGCAGCGGAGCAGCGTCTCCGCGCAGCGTGGACGGCGCAGGAGTTTCCCTGCAGGGAGATGCCTCTTTGTCTGGCGGTCCGAGCCGGCCGAGTCTTTCAACAGGATATCCCAACAGAAGGTGAGGTCAACTATGAGCAAACTCTGCACAATAGGATCTGGATCTGGATTTGATGTTTCACAAAGCAGTGGTCATATTCTTTGAAGATTTTGCCTCCTCCCCCCGACAAGTCTGTGAGAGTTAATTAAACATTGGACAGCTTGAGGTCAAGCCTCGGCTCAAAGTGAAAAAGAAAGAGAGTTTTTTTGACTGTATGTTGCATTTATTATTTTATTAGTGTCTATGAAAAAGAGAGAAAGGAGAAGCAAGAAGCACGTGACCATCAACTTTTGCTGAAATGAATGAATATTGGAAAATGTTTTAGTGTTTGAACTGTTCTTTTTCTTTTGAAAGTTCAACTACTTTTACGACTTTCTGCACTTTCATTTCAACTTATTTTCAACTCTCAGCACTGTTTCTGTGACCCTTTTAACCAATGTATTTGAACTTATGTACCATGGTACCACTTAGTATCATAAATAAAATGTGTTATTATTATTATTATTACTACTAAATCAACACTTCAGCTTAATTTGCTGTACTTAATTTTGACTGCATTCACCTCGTTCTCCTCAACTCACATTTGATTGCTTGCACTTGATCAGACCTCAGTTCTTCAGCTTTGAACAACAACTTCTACACTTCCACTGTTCAAATACTGTAAAAGTTTTGCTTCAATCACTGAACTCAACCTGCCTTTATTTGGAACATATTTGTCTAAATGGGACATGCTTTTAATTGCTTTTGCACAAATCTTTTCCTCAGCAAAGATTGTTTATCTAAACCAGTATGAATATTACTTTTGAACACTATATTAATTACTATTGTGGAAAATTAATGTTTAACTGATGTCTGTTGATGTTTAGCATGTCCATATTGACAAAAATTTAAACATTTATATTTGTATCGGTGATCTAAACAGCTTACAACTCGCTCAGGTGGGTGACCCGGTGGACTTTATTTTTTATACGTCCAAGGAATTTCTATAAAATCCAGACCAGGCGTCCGTACCCGCAGGATCGTATTTTGAATATGGGGTTGCAGCGGCCTTGACTGAACCAACACACATCCATGCAACATGTAAATCACAGCACAACTCTTAATGAACAACACAGGCATACTGTAGCGTTATTATTATAGCAACATCACAGTACTGTGTCAGACAAGAAAATAAAGCTTTTACTTAACTTTCACGTTATGTTTTAATGAAATATAAATACTAAAAGGGGAAAAAAAAATATATATATATACCAGAAGGGGTGGTGTGTAACATAAGAAAAATGTAATAAAATAAAATTAAGCATGAAAATATTGTATACTTGGGGGTGCCCCTAACTGCCTAAAGCACCCCTTCTTCCCACGGCTATAAAGGCATTTAATTGAGACCTGCATTTATTTGTCAAACTTGTCGCCACACCAGGGTAATAAAGAGGACCTGTGTCTAATTGAAGTTTTACGGTACTTTTCAGTATTTATACTTCAGTTGACACTTTAACTGACATTGTCTTTAATCATTCATTCATTCAACCTTTCAGCTCAATTTATCACCTTCACTTTATCTGAACTCCATTCAGTGCTCGAACTTCAACTGAATCTTTTATTACTTTCAGCTTCAACTTCAGTCATTCATTTGTGTTTCAACTTTTTCTAATATTTCAGTTTCAAATTGACGATGCGACTGCTGTCACCACTTTCTTCCCTTCTGACATTTCTGCTCATTTAAATTCTTACACTCAAACCGACACTTCAAACCCTTTCAGGTCTCAGGTCCTCAACATTAAAACAACTTCTTCTGCTCCTTTAACTCCAACAGCTTGCATTGTCCACACACAATACACTTCAACTGCTTTCTGTGCTTACACTTCAGGTGACACTGACATTGACTTTATACGCTGGCGGACTTCCACTTCAACCGACACTTTATCACCCACACTTGCTCTCAGATTTCAACTCCTTTCAGTGCTTGAACTTCATCTGAATCTTCCACTATGTTCTGCACTTCAGCACTTCCCATTTAATTCTTATTTCAACTCCATCAATATTTGCAGTTTGATCGCCACTTTTTCGGTATTTCAACAAATTTTAATGCTATTTCAAGCTGCACAATTTCAACAGCTTTTTAAAAATGGTTTTCATATTGGCAAATGTTTGAGTGTTTGAACCCAAGTTATTTTTCATGTCCCTCTTGAGTGAGTTTGGCAGGGCATCCGTAGAAGCTGAGCTGTTGGCTGCCCTTCCATGTCTTCTGTTGTTGTTTTCTGGAGGCCTCAATGGGATGGGTAGTTTGTGAAATGACAGGACATGCCAACAAATTGCATCACTTCTGGCTCAGCGGCCAAGGACAATGCCATGCCATATGCCAATCGGGGGGGTTATGGGGTAGAGGGATGAATGGGTCTCATTTCCATGTGCTCCCTTCGAAGCCTGACCCCCCCCAAAACCGCCCAACTCCGAACTCTCTGTTACCACCACACTCACGCCCAAAAAAAGCCCTGTCGGGAGGCTGCCTTGGCCAGTGGTGTGACACAGACATACGAGCTGACACATCAGCCATTAGCCAAAACAAAACATCTAGAGATTCATTTCAATACACGGGCGGGCCTGAGGAGCACGTTATTGTTCCTGCAGTGGACAGAGTCATCAGAGTGACACATACTGTACACACATCACTTTTCCCACGCATGATCTACTTTTCAAAAGAGACAAATCACAAGCAAAACTTTCCAACTACTTTGTTTCTGTTTTGCAGTGATTTTGACTTTACTTTCTGTTTTGTATTAATTTTTTATTATTTCTACATTTTTTACTTCCTCATTTGTATCTACTCAGAACATGCTTTCTTCTTTGTATCTGCATTTTACTTTGTATACATTTTATATCTACTTCCTCATATCCGCATCCTTTTTGTAATAATTTTGTGTCTACTTCCCACTTTTTTTTATCTACTTTGTTACAAGCTTCTACTTTGTATATTTTGTATCTACTATTTTGTATCAAGTCTATACTTTGTATTCTTACAATGCTTGTAAACTTTGAGGAATAACATTTTTCTAAGCACTGAAATGTAGTTCCAAGACCACATTCCTAATCGACTAACTTTAATTTTTGTGTAGAAGAAAGTGAAGTAACCACCAATTTTTCCAATCCAACATAATTAAAAAGTGATTATTGCTCATATGAAAAAATACTTTAAGATGGTCTTAATTGAGATGATGTATCTCCTAATTATTATTACTATTATTGTTGTTCCAGTTTATTTTACACTTGTTCTGCAGGAGGACAAAATCAATTTTTGTAAAGTTCACTCTTAGCTGTGTCTCTTTTCAGTGTCTTTGGGATCACAGATTTAAATAGTGTGCCGTAATTTGACCAGGGAGTGAGGAGCAGTGATTTAGGAGCTGTTTTTTCGTTGACACGATACAAATGAGGATGGCACTAGAAGGTCAAGCAGCCTGCGCCATCGCCATAATCGTGCTAATTGGGACAATATGTGCGTGATAAATCACCACAGCTTGGCATCGGATCCCTTTAATTGCCTTTATTTTGTTAAAAAAAGTGTCATTATATTCGCTACTTTTGCTTCAATGTGAGCATTTTCAGTGTTTTCATTGTGTAAAGAGTTGAAGTTTTGTTGCTGACCATATGTTTTTAAAGAGCATATGTTCTGTGCTGCTACTGCTGCTTAGGGAGGGAGGGAGGGAGGGAGCTGTGAAAGGGTTTTAACCTTCTACATGGGGGAAGTTGTGCGGTTAATACTCCAGCCACCTCTTCACTGGGCCGGTGCCAAGGTTCCTCCAGCCTCGGCTCTACGAGGGGGGAGGAGGAGGACGGGACCCCACAGATGCTTTCTCTCGGTCCCCTCTACCTCGCAGCCAGATGCCAAGAGGATAAACTCTGGTAGCTTCAGGACCACAACATCAAGGTTGTGTCCAAAACTGGAGCCCGCGATATTAGTCACAGAGAGGGTGTGATATATGATGCCAGTTTGTGTTCTGGCTCAACAGCATCTGAAGTCGCAAGACAATACCACACAAAACAAGACAAAAGAATATAATAATAACATAATGTGAAGTAATTAACCAAGAAACAGAGAGCTGCCAAAATGTCAGACTGAACTTTTACTTAAATGGAAGAATGAATACTGGTGTAAACATTTACTATATGTATGTATAATGTTGCTCACAGTTGGTTACTTCACTTACAAAAAAAGTCCTTTCCCATTTAAATTTCAAAATGTTATGCTTCATAGTTTTGCCATTAGTTAGCCACCTAGCGAGCAACATCCAAAAACAATCAAATAACAAAAACAACATAGCAACAGTGTCACTGAACGTATATCTGCAATATAACTCTTGATGTAGATGCTAAAGTTTTATCTTCTTATGTAAGCATGTTAGTTTGGTTAATGTGGCTAGCATAAAATATTGTTAAAATAGTTGAGTTTAAACAGATTTTGGATGCAACAATTGAATCTCATCAATAAATTGATAAACATTTGCCAATTAACAAGCCTAGTAGTGAGCAACGTCAAAAACCAACCATTGAAAAACCAAACAACCAATAACAACTATCTAACTGAATGTACATTTATTAAACTCTTACTATAATTAAATGTATCAAATGTCAGACAACAGTGTATACCTAATGATATATAAATGATATAAAGCTAATGTGGCTAGCATATAACGTTGTTAATGGAGTTAAGTTTAATTGAACCCATCATAATCAAACATTTGCTTAATGTCTTGTTATTTAATTCACACAATAAACTAGTGAGATTCCAACATTAAATTATGTTTTTTGATGTTATGCTAATGTATTTTTTGCTTTGTCATTAGCAAACCAACTAGTAAGCAACATCCAAATTCAATTAAAAACCAACAGTAATACTGTTGCTGAATGGATATTTGTAAATACCATGGCTGAATGCACCAATTGTCACTTAATAAAGCTAATGCTAGCATGTTAGTTAAGCTAATGCAGCTAGCATGGGTTATTAATGCCGATGACTTCATGGAGGAAACAATGTGTTAAAATGTGTAATCTGTACATGCTATTTAAAATGTGGAAAACAAAAACAAGACCCTTAACAATTTCAATTACACACAGATTCCAGAAAGTACAAATGCATCAATAAAAGAGTCACACCTGCACACACTGACTGCAGACCACACATTTATGTCGGCTAATAGACAGAAAGGCTGATAAACTCTGGTAACAGATGTGGTTAAGGTCCACACCTGTCCCCATACAGCCTGTACTGCAGTTTACGGCTGTTCTAACCATAATGAACATTTTGACCTGACAAAGATCAGTCTTGGATTTGAATAAATTTGTGGCTGTTGGGAGTCAGTGTGCAGGTGCTACTCTTCTCATCGTTGCTGTTTTCCAATAGCCTTGCACCTGCATGCGATGTGCATATAATTACGCTCCTTCCACACACACAAATGCAACAAACAGAGCTCAGTTAAGAGAGTAATTGGAAGCTTCCAGCTTTGCTAATTAGCCGTTTACAGAAGTCTGCCCAGAAAGTTGTTGCTGTGTCCTGTTTGGAGAGAAATAGAGTAAAAAATGCCAAATTAAAACAGCAAATGCATTAAATAAAGTGTTATAATAAAGAATACCATCTTCCTTTGGTAAAACCCTGGCTGGTTGAACTTTTGTCTTTTCTCGGCAGTTGAATGTGAACTGATGTTTCCGTCGGCTCTGCGTCTGTCTGAGTGTAAAACTGACATAAAAGAATTTGTCATAAAAGCTGTCTCACAAATGTGGGAACATGTATAATTCATAATTATACATGCAGATTTATTCCATCAATCTTACATAATCTTTTTCTCTTGTTTTTTTTTTTTTTTTTTACAGATAACTATGGGGAGGGAGGGAGGCAGTAGGGGAGACAGGGGGGAGACCTGTGGATGATTAGCTTCTTTTTGTCCTCTGTTTTTTCTCTGCTTTATTTTCCCTGAGAAGATTAAATATTTCTGCTTGAG
>NW_023340268.1:4257230-4284463 GCF_004916995.1 Morone saxatilis
ATCTTGGTGGTCCATGTCCGAACACTAATGACAAACTCTTGTTATTAGTGGACTGAATCAAAGCCAAAGGCATGCCCACCCAAAACTTTAATCCGTTAATGTTTCCTACTCTCTAATTTGGTATTACGAAAAAATACACTACAGTAGTTCTTCAAAGTTGTATAAATACAGAGTAACACAACACATATTGGACATGGTTTGTCTTTTTTATCTCTGTCTTTCTCCCCCTGTCTTTCTTTCTCTCTCTCTCCCTCCCTCTCTCTCTCCATACCAGTCTTCCACCATCAAACTTTATTTTCGTGGGAAGATTAAATATTTCTGCTTGAGAACACCTTTTTAAACTGCCACTGACTGCTGTCCTGGCCCCCTCTGTCACTGCCTGAGCACACAGGGTCCCCCTCCAAAAAACCCACAGTTCTCCCCCATTTTGTCATTCCAAAATGTGGTGAAAAAATGTAATCTTCTAACAAAGAATAGAAAAGGGTGGCTATAGAGGAATTTTTTTCTGCAAGTGGCCTCTTTATTGGGTGGGGGATGGGTGGAGGAGGGCTCCTTCACAGTATCCACACACAACAGGGCTCCAATCTGTCAAATAATTAGCCAGTGTGGGAGGACAAAGGTTTTTATTTGCCCGAATTTCATACATCACTGCTTGAATACATCATCACTGTATTGTGACGGGTCATGGGAACTTCAGCTTAGAGACAGAGAGACGGAGACAGACACACGGAGAGGTCTAAAAAAACTGATAATGAAAAGCTGAAAGAGGGATTTATTTAAGGGTTCAAATTGACGCGATAAAGATATTGTAGACATTAATCTGAAATAGCCATAATTTTGTCATTAATTTACTTTGCCTTGAGAGAGGGATATAAGAGTGGCAAAGTGAGTGATTTGACTGATTAAAACCTTTATTTATACAATGCAAACTCACTGAGAACAAACTCAAATAGAGTTTCCTGTCACACTTTCCCAAAGGAAAGTGAAGACATCATCTTAGTCTCCAGATTGCTTGTTTTGTCTGACCAAACCCAGAGACATTCAGTTTGCAATGATATAAAACAGGCAAACATAAAAACAAAATCGCGCATTTTTTGACATATTTGCTTGATAAATGATTAAAACAATTACTTAAAAATCCGACTGATCATCTCAGCTGTACACAGAATGAATTACAGCAACCAAAAGACGACAAAGTGATAATTTATGCTTCAATCATCGATGCAAGAGATGTGAGAGAATAATGATTGTAATACAGTAATGTAAGAAAATAATGTCTGTACACTGACAAAAAACAAGAACAAGCTCTTTAGATGTAAAGAAATCTCTTATTCTGTATATCTGTAGTTTGCTGTCATCGTACTAGAATTGTTTCCAGTGTATGAGACTGTTTGAGTACACGCATCTTTTGTCACATTGCTCAAAATATGGCTGCCAAACCTCAAGTTACTCTGGTTACTAGTCAGTTCTCATGAAGAGCATTAAGTGAGTAAAAGCAGATTTATTTAAAAAAAAAATCTATAGTGAAACTCAACTGATCAGCTGGTTGATAACGACTTTTAAGTCTCTGATTGCCGAGGCTGCCCCTGCAGAAATACCTAAAGTGTCCACTTCACACCAGTATTTTGTGTTATATAAGGTGTCGCACTGCTTTAAGTGCATTTACTTGAGGTGTCTGTCAAACTAAGCTGTGTTCATTCGATATTTAGACAAACAAGTTGGGGGATTGAACTGAAATTGGCCCCTCAGTGGAACTCTCCTTCTGCGGTCACTGAAATCAGAGGAGAAAAAGTTATCAGGAGCTTGATATTGTCTGCTTTTATAAAGTGGCTGCTCTTTTCACCTTTGAGTTCCTGTGCAACGGGAATAGACCTCTGTATGGCCATTGTTTGGCGTGATTGCACTGGTCCATCACGTGTTTCTCTGAAGGATTAGATTGATCCACTGACTGAAGATGAACTCCTGGTGTCTGTACTGTACCGAGGAAACACAAGAACCAGGAGGGATCTGTGGTCCTAAAGCTGTTTTTGTCCTTTTTTTTTTTACTGAAGTTAATTATTGGTTTGAGACAACTGGGAATCATTTGGGTTGTGGTGATGTATTTTTTGTGTTGTTAAGTGGGTCTCTGCAGTTATAAGGTAAAAAATTATGACTCTATAAGCCTGACAGGAGTGAAGGTGCGTGGGTTGACAAAGGGATCAGCGTCTGGAGAAGTTAAAGGACCGAAAAATAAATGAAATACTGAACAAAAAAAAATACTTTTTTCTATAAAATATACCAGAAAAGATCAAAGTAGGTTTAAAACAATGTATTTTCACAGTTTATATTCTATCCAATGTGAGTTTGTTATAATGTTTTGTTTATTATTTCTATCAAATAACCACACAACATTGTCACACTACTTTCTTACTTAATTTTTAAAAACTGCCTTTTATGGATATTATACATAATGATATACAGACTGTTAATATACAGTATGTAAAGGATATTTATACACAGTATACATTTCAAGTGGTCACTACTGCTTCCTGAGGACTCACAACACTGTTGAATGATCACTTTAAAATGTTTAAATAGAATTTTAATAATTTTATTACGTTAGAAAAAGTGCGACATTTACCTTTTGTTACATCTCTATCTGACAAAGAGCTGATTTATGCATGAAACTTTGTACTTTTTTACGTAACAAAAACTCAAAAGGAGCATTCAACAGTGTTATAAGTCAGAGATCACATATACTTTTTCTGGACTGAGCTCCTGTACAGGAAGCATGTATCACAATATTCTGCAGGTTGAAATCAGTTTTTAAAATTCAAAATAAAGTCTAATCGTTGTATTTTTTATTTATTTATAGTTTTGTGGCTTTTAGGCCTAAATGGCCTCTTTAAAGCACATTTTATGTTTTAGTTTTGTCTCTGTTGCTGTCAGTGTGCAGACGATGACGACATTTTTCTCGACTCCTGGAGTGCTGATATTTGTGTGACACACACATAAATGTGGGTATACAGTATAGTGCATGTTTACGACGGAGAAAGCTGATTGTAAAAAAAATCACAGCCAAGACAGTGAAGAACAGATATATAACGTATATTTTCATCTATGTTTTAACACATTTAATATTTACACATATTGAGTAACAGTAGCGTTGCACTATTCCAAAACCAAAACACGCACAGATGTGAAATTGTTCTTTTTCTTCCTTCCTATGACTGTTTGTTCCATTGTTTGAAAAAAAGAATAAAATAATGAATAAAATCACAGCTGAAAAGAGGACAAACGCCACCATAAAATCAGAAAGTTAAACACAGTCCTAATTGTCATGTGTGACTGAGTGACATTCTCAAATCTCGTCTTGGACTGAATGTTTTACTTTCTCCCTCGTCTTTTTTTTTTTTTCTCTCCCTCAGACTGTGATTTATACACACAACATGTTGCACAATGGGAGCCTTGTTTGCTAAATGGGATAGCCTTAATGGAGACTTATATTTCCAGGATTATATCTGTATTCAGTTGCAAATGATTTGGAGGGGGGGGTCGTTTCAATACTCTTCCTCTGTCTATGAATAATAGTATCATTTGAATTAAGTGGACACCTGGTGCAGTGGGTAAGGCTCTGAGGCGCGCTGTTGACCCGCTACCACTGCCAACTTCCCTTTTTCCCAGCCTGTCCTTATCCGTCCCTCCAAGCCTCCAATTTCATTCTCCCTCCACAAAATGCCACACACTTGTAACTTTAGTCTCCCTTCGGCAAAAACTTGCTCTCTTCTGAAAGGCAAAGGGGTCGAAAAAAAAAAAAAAAACTTTAAGAGAGGAGGGAGAGAGCGGGGGGAGGGAGGGAGAGAAATTCTTATCAATCTCCTCTTAGATTTGGGCAAAGTCATTTGAAAGCGCGGTGTAATGTTTCAGGGAAAACTTCCAATTAAATACTGTAAAAAGATAAAATAACAGTACCCTGGACCTGCCCGTTGCTGGTATTAAAGCCCCCTTTTGTTGATTTATTGTACATTAGCCACTGAGCCATGCAAGGAAGGGGACATTTCAGAAGGGATTCTATTTGTATGCATCCTGCGTCTACTCCACACACAATCAGGCCTGTATTGCGTTTTGCAAATTTATACCAGGATGTAGGTTTAGAGTGTCCCCCCCAAACACCACCACCACCCCAACACACACACAGACACACACACACACACACAACCCCCCCTCCTATGAAAGAAAAAGAAAGTTTTTCAAGTAAGTGTCTGCTTTCATGAGCACAAGTGATTGAGGCTCACAAACAAAGCTTTGTTTCTAAACTCACAGATGTACAGCCCCGCCGTAGCTTTGTCCTCTGCTCCTGAGAAGCATTCATAGATTTCTATTAGAACACAACATTGGATTGTTTGGA
Organism: Morone saxatilis; assembly: GCF_004916995.1. Classification (NCBI taxonomy): domain Eukaryota; kingdom Metazoa; phylum Chordata; class Actinopteri; family Moronidae; genus Morone; species Morone saxatilis. Next base: position 4,261,618 of record NW_023340268.1, read on the forward strand.
AATACTTTTAGAGTGTGGACATCCAATAATAACCCAAAGCTTTCCCAGGGCTGTATTTTTCACCCAAAGAGGAGGAACGAAAAAAGTCTTTTCTGTCCAGATATCAGATAAAAAGAAAGTTGGCTTTTTTTTTTCCCTCATGCTTTCGCTTCGTGAGACGTCCTGAGAAACTAATGAGACTCTGAGCTCTTTAAATCAAATGACAGCAATAATATTTGGCACTTTAAGGTAACTTGAATGAAGATTCTGGGAAGCAACAGAAGATAATGATATTTAGATATTTTCTATCTCGCCTAAAGACGGTGAAAAGTAACTTAGTACATTTACTCAGTACTTCAAGTACAATTTCCATTGGTATTGCCAATTTAATCATCTAATATATGATAATATATCAGTCACATGCGCCATTATTTTTCACTTTTGCTACTTACTTCACTGATACTTAATATACACACACTTTTCCTTAAGTAGTAGGTTGAATAAGTGACTTTTAATTGAAATGATGTAGAATGTATTGGTACTTTTCTTGGAAAACGAGCACCAACATTGGCTCTTTTGCTTATCTTAAAGGATCTGAGTGCTTCTTCCAACTCTAAAAGTAAACAAAACAAAATCAAAAATAACCATCATTTTTAATTATGCACAATATTAAACTAATTATGCAGGTAGATTTGCATTTTCCTGTCTGACCTGTGTTCATATAAATACTCTTTGTTGAAGTGCAAGTTACACACTTTCCGGCAACAGATGACACCTTAACTTCAAGAAAGTCCTAATGTCAGTCTTTGTACAACTACAGCACAGTGAAAACACATTCACAGACACACACTCACACACACACTCACACAGAGAAGGACAGTCATGTTAGAGTTAGATGACAGAGGAACAATTATCCCTCTAATTCTCTTGTCGATACAGTTATGTCTTATGTGGTCGATGGACACGTGGTTGTTATCCCTGATCGATACTGAAACACTTCATAACACATCTGAGGGTGATAGAAGCTGATATCTTGCACGACACCTCCTGATCCCCATTTAGCTATGATTGCAGGCGTTGGCGTGATTCTGTTTGGCTGGTTATGGATTAGCTACTTTGGCCCAGAAGTGGCTGCAGTTGATGATGTGATTAAATCAATGATCATCTCTCTGAAGGCTCTTTGATTCGTTCTCGTTTGGCTGCGCAGCAGAACAGACACGACTGTCTCCGCAAGCAGTGGGACAAATTACACAGGTTGCACTTGAAAGGCGTGATGTGTTCACTGACTTAATGTAGTTTTTTTTAAAAGGCTGGAAAAATGTGTTATTTATATTTGTGTGTACAGTACATTATGTAAACAAGTAAGAGTAGTTTTTATGATTAAAACATCTTAATCTTATAGCAGTTTATTCTGAGTGTGATTGAATAATTTAAACTCCACTTGTTTGCTTTTTCAGGCCTTTCAGCTGCATCTCATGGTTTTCATCATTTAATGGAGTTTTATGGGATTTCTAGATGAATTTTAGTATTTTCAGTTTTTTTTTAAATGAGGATTTAGGTTTAGGTTTTTTTATTAGTTTTTGAATAGATTTTTTAAAAGTGTAATTTTTTTCTTTAAGGATTTTAAGCTTTTTGTGGACAGTTTGGCCTTTTTTAGGGATTTTAATGGCTTTTAAGGTGTTTTAAAAATACTTTTGAAATGCATTTTAAAATTTTCATCATGTTTAGTTTATAGTTTAATACTTTTTTCAGGAATATTTAAACATTTTGGGAGGCTTTTACATTGTTTATAGGTTTTTATGGCTTTTTAGTTACTTTTTAAAGGATTTAAAGGTGAGGCATTTTTAAGATCTCTAGATTTTCATGAGAGATTTTTAGTTTTCGGGTGACTTTAAAGATTCATAGAGACCTTAATAGCTTTTTTAGGAATCTGTAAAGGAATTTTACATTTATTTTTAGGGTGTTCTTTTGAACTTGTGTCTCAGTGTAAAATTGTCCAACTTGTCTACTTGTTTTATCTACTTTTTGACTGATATCAGTTTCATAATAGAACTTTAATCAATTTAACCAATATTTTTAATTCTCTGGATAACCGCAGTCAACACTTTTGACTAAATCATTATCATTTCTGTTGTTTTACAGATGTAAAACATCTATTTTCCTCCACAGACAACGAGCGAGCGCTGCTGCAACACTGCCTCAGTTGTGTCTAGACTACAGGAAATGCAAAATTGCATTTGTTTACAGCCACCAGAGCTCAAAGCGGGTGGTGGTTTAAAAGTCCAGCAGCCAGCAAGGATGGCAGCGAGCTGGGGAGGCTGCAGCGGGCAGGCCGGATATGAGAGAGGGTTTGTCTGCAGGCAGCCAGTGAGGCTCAGCCCAGGATGTGCTGTAAAACTGTTGTAAAGCAGATTGGACTCTTTTTACTGTTTGCATCGCATGACATTTGTTTTTCTCTCCACCCCCCGACAACTCCCCCTCCCTCTGCCTCCCCCCTCCCCTCGCCCTCTCTTTGAATGGACTGTTTGACGCACATGCTGCCATTTTGTGGCTCGGTCCACTGTGTCGTGGCTGTTAGAGAACAAGAAAGTGAGGCAGGTAGAACCAGAAACATTTACTGGGTTTAATTAAGGCCACAGTTACAGAGAAAATCTGACATTTCTTTCTTTTTCTCCCCTTTTCATTTCTCGGTAAACACCAGCCCAGGCAAAAAGTGTCAACGAGCCTCGGCAGCATCGTGATATTTGCCAGTTCCTACGCCTCAGGACCAGACATAATACAAACATAACCCCGACGACAGATTTTGTCAGCTGTCTGCTTGTCTGTCTCTCCAGCTATTGATTATCGTTCAGCAAGAGGTCATAAATGACCCATGATCATCTGGCTGAAAAACATATTCCCAACATCTGACCTGTCGCTGGAGGTTAATCAAATAAACCATGCCGGTCCTATGGAGCATGACTTTGCAATTACCCGTGACTTACTCCTCCTGTATGCCTTTTATTGCATCATTAATACGTAGGAAGCTGGGGTGACAACTGAGGGTGATGGAAAAAACACTGTTTGGTGTGTTTACTTCCCTTAACTTACATGGGGAAACATGCTAAAACGCTCCAAAACATCTGATCTTTTAAAAGAGAACATGAAAATCTCGGAGCTTTAACAGAGGAAAACCAAAATAACACAGACAAATGACAAGTTTACAGTCTCTTACCTCAGTGACTTCAATGCCAAGATATTTATTTACAAGGAGACAGACAAACGTGTCACCTCAGCATCTGCTTTGATGGATGGGGATGCTGTAACATTTAGGATAGCGTCAATAAGAGATGTTAATATCAGAGGACGGGAGGGATGGAGGGCAGCTGTCATGTTGTTTATGTCTGCTACCGTCAGTGTCACCCCCTCAGTTTGTTTGGATGGATCTCAGGACGCCAGAAGAACATAACATAATGTTGAACTCCGTGAAACAAAGGCAGGATTTTGCGTGTTTTTTCAGAAGGCCGAGAGAAACGTCGACAAGGACAGACTTATGGGAAACTTAAAACAGGGCTGTAAATGTTTTCTTTTGTGCTCAATTTTAAATATTCTGCACAGAGTTTGAAGAAATACATCACTGACATTATTCAATTTATATATATATAAATATTTACTGTATATTAATTCAATCAGTCCAATTTATTGTCACTATATGTACAACAAAACATAGTCTTGTCTTCCAGGTTTGTGCAGCCTCCTAAATATAATCAAAAAGTACACAATAAACAACTACTAGTTGTGTAATTATTAGATCATTTTCTTTAAATTACACTGTTTATATTCATATGAAGGGTTCAGCCATTCTTTAAAGGAATAAACCGACACCAGCTTGATTGATACTCCCTGCCGTGCACAAAAAAAACAATCAATTTAGGAAAATCTAACTGGAAATATCTGCTTTGAACCCGTTTCATTAGCACGTTGCTAACAAGGAGACTTCAGAAATGATCAAATAATCGCTAACTGTGGTTCTTAAACCTTACAAGTTATAGGAATTTTGAAGAAATTCAGTTTTAACCAGCAAAACAAAAAGAGAAAAAAAGACTGACTTACATCTACGAGCGATAAGGACCAACAGAGGCTGAAACATTACGGGTTGGCCACTGAGAGAGTTCAGTTACTCTTCCTGTTAATCCACATCTCTATGCAGTACGTAATATCTAAAACATCTTTGTAAAGTTTGTAGTAATGTTCGCCGGGACTTCAACGAATAAAAGCAAAGAGAAACCAACCTTACCTACAACTCTGAAAGTCAGATCCTGGCATTTTGGGGTAAAAAACAGTTCAAAAGTAGCCTCTCGCAGCAGGCCCGAGCCAGAATGGGAGACCAGCAGCAGTCTAACTGGGAATGTGTGCCATCTTGCATGATAAATATCAGTGATTTGCTCCAGGCTTCAGACTGTTACTCACAGGAAGTCACTGTTTGAGTGGGTTTACACAGATGGAGACCATTCTTAGTCAACATTCACATAAAAATCAGTCTGGGCTCTTTTAGTTTCTTTTTTTCTCGCCTCCTTTTCATTGAACGTAGACAGTGGCGGGGGTTTGCTCTTTTACTGGCAGGGAGACAACACCTTTATTTGTTTGCAGGATCTTTGTGAGGTTTAACTTCAACTTTTCACAAGGATTTGTAATTTCACACAGACATGAGTAAGCTTGACCTCATTATTCATGTTTTGGGAGTTGCAGTTCTGTGCTCTGATGCAGTTCTTTAAGACTATTATCATGTAGAAAAAACTGCTTTCGCTTTCTTAACTATTGTGCTCCCAGCTTTGATGACGTGGCAGGACGAGATTTAGGCTGCGGCAGTTATTGGCCTTTTGGTCTAAATTATGAGGACGCTCTGTGTTTCTCCTGGTGTGCTTTAGGATGAGTTTCCTAATTATTATTCTGTCCTCTGTCTGTCTCCTACTGAGAGCCACGCTGGACCAGGAGGCTAAAAAATCTTCACATATGTTGCTTCAATGTGTCACAGATGCCTGCAGGGCTCCTCTTACTGCTTCAATATGTGTTTGGGTCGGTGGTGGAAAACGTATTCAGATCTTTGACTGTTTATCAGTAAAAGTAGCAATACCAAAGTACTCTGTCACAAGTTAATGTCCTGCCTTCACAGTGTTGCTTAAACCTACTTTTAACTGGTTATGAAACAGTCTCAGTTCAATACTGATGCCTCTATATGACCTACATAAGCACACAATACTATATTCATAATGCCTGATGGATTCAGTCAGATTCTCCTTGAAATCAATGAAACGAGGTAGTAGAAACACTACCACTTTTGTCCACAGGGGCAACCCTAACCATAACCCAGAATTTACACAAAAAAGGAAGCAAATATCTCAAAATTAAAAGTTCTAACGTTGTAACTGGTTGAGGTGGAGCTTATTTTAGTGATTTTATATGTTGTTGAGGATTTTTATCTTAAACAATGCATCATTATGTTATAAGTTTAGAATATGGGTGAATTTAAAGTTTTAATAACTATAACTGTTATATAGATCAAAAGTCAACAGTCACTCCTGAAATGTAGTGAAGCAGAAGTACTAATATAAAACCAGAAAGTTTTATGGCATTTTAGGGATTTTTGAAAGTTTTTTTCTTCAGGAATTTTTTTCACAGTTTTTTGGGACTTTTGGGGGAATTTTTTTAAGGAACTGACTTTTGTCACAAATGTGAAATATCTTTAACCTTTAACTTGTTGGCTTCTTTTGTCACCGGTATCAGTTTGATAATGTAAATCAGAGATACTGCATTTTACTTATCTTTACTTCATCAGTGGACTTTAGTCTGTGATATTATGTACAGTTTACACACGTTGGCATTTACACTAAATCTTTATCATTTTAGTTGTTCCTTAATGGCAAAACCTTTTACTCCAATAAAGAAATTCTAATAAGTAAAGGCTCTGAAATGTAGTTTAGCAGAATAATATAGCAGGAGAAGATAGAAATATAAAAAGGAAGTTACTCTCCACCACTGATTGGTGCTGCAAGAAATCCCATTTAGGTACAATAACCCCAAGAAGAATCACAGTCTCTAAAAAACACCATAAGTTTGAGTCCTGGATTTCTTTAAACTACTCAGATTAGGTGATTGCCAAATACACTATTTGTCAGAGTTAATATGAAATGCTGTTTCTGTTAATGCTAAAAATGAAACAAAGGGCTACCTGCAGGTAGTCTGCTTTGTTAGTCGGCTCTGAAAAGACTTCTTACTTTCACTTTGATCTGAAACAGTCTATTCTTATTCAAAACAATTGTGCTGTCTAATTGTTTCTGGGATAACAAAGAGGCATCCTGCTGGTGCATTCAAGACTATCTCCTCTTTGTTTTAGGAAACCTATTGACTGAAAAGTTTGCTCTAAATTTGAAATGTGTATTTTCAGCTGTTATACTCCAGCTGTAAAATATCTGCAGAAAGCAAGATTTGGATTTTCTGTCCTAATAGGGTCTTGTGTATTTCATGTAAAGGAGGCGACTGCATTATATTGTGCTCTGGAGTTTACCTCCGCCAGCCTCAGATGTTACTTGCTCAAAGGTTGTAATTAACTACTGTTTTATTGCATCCATTGTTGTAATTGGCATGCAAGTTTGTGAGAAGGGATAATTTCCTATTTTTCCTAAAATTTGCAACTTTTTTTGCCGTTAGGTTGTTGTCATGTAAGTTTGCACGTCAACAAAGTCCCAAACACATCATTATGAAGCTTTTATGTGTAAGAAAACAGCAGCCGAGGAGGTGTTTTAATCTGCGTTCCTGCCTCTCCCATGCTGCTCTAAATGGAGAGATTAACTCAACACCTTCCTGAGTTTCCTCAAACAACAAAAGTTCCCTTGAGGGAAATATTCTCCTTTTCCTTCCTGTGCCCCAACAAATATTTCAGGATTTTATATCATCCCACACTTTTAGAAATGTATTTAATTTTTGTCCGTTCCTTTCTACCTCTGCCAATTTCCTCCTTTTTGATCCCAGTCCACTGGTATCATCAGTTTCCTCATTTATAGCTTGAAGGCGATCCTGACACCCGGGACGTCATGTGAAACCATGAAGGACAGGAGGCAATAAGCTGGAGAATAGCAGCAATCTTCAGGAAAGTTCTCCATTCACTCTCACTCCCGTAGTCCTCTGTCCTCTTATCCAGCCTTGAAGATAAAGAAAAAAAAATCAATACAGAAACACAGTGTTAGATAAAAGCAGAGAGGGTGAGAGAGCTGAGCCAAGTTGGTTGTAGTGAATTAAAGCGATCAGAAATTTCCCAGCCACTCAGCCCTCGGTCTACATAACCTAACAGCCCTGTCTCGGTGCTGTCTATCACTCTCTGCTCTCTGTTCAATCCCTCTTTGTTCACTTTTGATTTCTTTTTGGTCTATTCCCCCGTTTGCTTTGTGTTTTGGGATGAAGGACCTGCTCTCATTCAGCTGCAATAACTGCTGAGTGAAGGTTTTGGATATTGCGAGGGAGCCTGTCTGAGCTTCCATATCAGCTTTGACAATTGCTGGTCTCTCTGGAGGGACGCGAGGATTGGACTGGAGTGATCAGTCTCTTGTTTTTAGCCGTGCTAGTGGCGTGGCTCTAGGGATGGCAGTGTCTGTCGGTCAGTTCACCACTTTTGGTCCAGACTGAAATATCTCTACATCTATTGGATGGATTGCATCGCACATTTCCTCCCTCCATCCTCTCCATGCGGCCTGTGACAAAAATATAATATAATCCGGCCTGTAAGATTATTATTATTGTATCCATTTTCTAGTTGTTTCTTTAAACTGCCTGTTCATATAAAGCAAAAATAAAACAATTCTTCTTTTAAAAATGTATTTAATTTGACAAAAAAAATGGCAAAGGTCAAAAGTGCGTGCAAACCGTTTGTTTGGCTATGATCAACAAATATGTTTACATAAAATAAAAATTATATAATTTATAAAAAATTACTGTTTGCATTTTTGATGTATGATGTCAGTAATGGAAATATTTTCAGACAATATTGTACTTTCTCCATAGGTCTTCAACGCTGACAGTGGTTCCCCCCCCACATACAAGCTGTGACCCCTGCTTTAGTGCCATCAATTCAGTCAGTACAAAGCCATTCATACAGTATACAGTGCACCATAAAACCACAACAACAATGCTATAAAATGCTTCAAATTAAGTGCAAGATCCAAATTTTAATTTGCACAATATTTTGGTTTATGATCAGCCTGAGCTCAACTTTGTGTTTAGTGGTAATTAGAAAATGGTAGCATGCTAACATGCTACACTAACATGGTGAACATGATAATGTACCTCCCAAATTTTCTCAATATATTCACAGAATTTAGCAATATATCCGGACATAAAATAAATTTGAATTAGTTCTCAATACTTTCACTTAACTCCACCGTACCACATTTTAAAAACTTTGTGTTGTCATAAAGTATATTGTGCTTTTGACAAACTTAAAGAATTACAAGTACTGATGCAAACGTTTAAAAGAAGACATTAATTAATCATACCTTAACAATAGCATGTTGTTTTTTCCATTGTGAGCATCTTATCGTGCTAATGTTAGCATTTAGCTCAAAGCACCAGGACATGACCGTGTAGATTCTCGTTTTACCTGCTTCTTGTACAAATTTATGTCCACTCTCTTCTATCTCTCATCCCCTCCGTCTCTCAGCTCCTCAGGTACCAGATCACATCGACATCTGATGAGCTGTAGCATGTGATGCTCTGCAGGACGTATTTCAAAAGGGGTTGAGGTCATATTTCACTGTTTCAGGGCTGAGGCGCTGTCATGTATTAATTAAAATCCAAATACCCAGTATTGATTGTGTTATCAGGCTAGTGCAGCCAGGGCCCGGTGTATTGATCCAGCCTGTGATTTATGATCATTTTCAAGAAAAATCCTTTTGTGTGATTATATGAGGAAACAGAGGCTGAGTGAGTGTAATTCTTTTAGATCTATTCTGTAGCACAGTGGAGGAGGTGGGGGGCTAAACAGACTGCCACCCTGAAGCCCCCCAGAGGAGAGATATTTTCAACTAAAAAATTGTTATGATCCAGTTGGATTCATTGGAAGGTAAATCAAATGAAGCAGCAGGCTCCACAGACTCATAAGTTACAAACAGAGGCCGCAGCCTGTGGCTTTCAATCTCGCTCTTATAATAATGAGTACAATGCAATTTAGAAATCCTATCCCACCCAAATCTCAGAAATAAAAACATGTCTTTCAAATTGGTCAGGCCCATCAGCAGGCTGTGGTCACAGAGTATGATATATGTGGCTACCATAGACTGTGTACTTACATTTTTAAATGTTTACATGTTTGATGTTCAAAAGTAGGTAGGGCTCCGACCCGACTGGCTATACCGGTTCCTCAGTTCTTGATTGGTGGTATCAACCTCTTCATATAGTTTAGTATGTGCCAAGGTTTTTGAGATATTCATATTTATAAAGTGAATGCATTGGAGGATTTTCACCCAGGAGCACGTTGTTTGAGTTCTGAGTGAAGTCTTTGACTCATTTTAAGTTATTTAAACAAGTCAGGTCTGTAACATAACTCACAATATTTTCCTAACCCTAACCAAGTAGTTTTGGTGACTAAACCTAAGCAAATTACGATCTTATCAAGAATATTGCTCACTTTACCACAGAATGAGAACGTGCTGTACACACCCACATTCTGCCTCACTACATAAAGGGCACAACACTTACTACATTAGCTGTGGATGTAAATTGTGTGCTGAATATGGAAATAATTCCTACCAAGTTGGCTCAGAGCATTGAAAAGTGACATTTGAAGAGGTGAACACCAACAAAGTGGGTGGATGACACTTTCAGAAGTTTTTTATAGACAAATTATCCTGTTGTGGATGTAGCTTGGTTTTGTTTTGGAAGGCAATGTCGCCCTGTCAATAGGGAACTGATCAGAAAACACTTGTGGGTTTTACTGGAAGTAGTGTTTGAGGTAGTGAACTACAAGTCATTGAATTAGTACTTCAACTACATTTTGCAGCAGCTTGTCGTTAGCTCAACTACATATTTAGTGATTCAAGTAGTTAAATTACTTTTCTTGCCATTTTTTCATTCTTGCTAATTATTAGCAAAGGTTCAGCTGGATTATTCCTGGAAGGAAAGTGTCCAACTGATTAATATTGTAAACAAACCCATGTACTCTCCCATGAACTGTGTTTTTTTTTCTTTAGTTAATGAATGGCCTGTGAACAAGTGGGTACTTTTTCTGATTGGAATTTTTTGGCAGCATGTGACTTTTTGTATTGTATTGTATTGTATTTTGTATTTACAGTTTGGTCATTTGTTTTTTCTAAGAGCTTTAGTTAACCAAACTACATTTCATTCTAGGGTGCCTTTGCTGTAGTGAAGTAAATGTTAGCTTGCATCTCTCAGGACTTGTTGTTTGTTGGTCAGTTGTGATAACCTTACTGTGGTCTGTAGTTCTCAAATGTCCACTTTTATTTCCACTTTAGTTTATTTAGCAGTTAAAAAATCAATTTATTCCACAATGTCATATATTATATATCAACCGAATTAATCTGGAAATATTCTAGATATATTATGCATCATTTGCCCTCAATTCAACCTGACATATTTGTTATGTCTGGAAACTTTGAGATCTCCACTAGAAGTTGAAATAAGGTTCTTGGTGTTTGAACAATGTTTGGCTGCACAGAGTTTGTAATGAATGATACGCTGGCAGGTCAGCGAGACTTAAGAGCATAAAATGTAGCTTAACTGACTCTTTAAATGCAAAATCTTGGCCATACTTCTCCTACATGCCACTCAGATATCGACTAAAAAGACCTCCAGTGGAATTAAGTTTTCCCCTCTTACTCAGTGAATAGCTCAGTATGACGGTAAAGGAGTCTCAGAGTCCTCTCCAGAACTCTTGTCGTGTCTTTTAGCCTGACATATTTCTGCACAGCTTTGCATTTTTTTCTCGTAGCTGATCGCTGTCTGTCTCAGCGGCGGGTCAGGGGGCCATTAGCTTGTCATATCTCTATCTGAGGCCTCGCACTCTGTACAGCAGCTCTCACATTCCTCAGCTGGCACCGGCTGACACGACGCTGCTGTATCTGCTCCTGGATTCAGCTGCTAGTAAATCACACACTACACTGCAATCTTCATATGGACAGAAACTGGTCTTCTCAATTCTGCAAACTCAATTTTCTGTTTCATACTGACAGTACTTCCCACTTGGTGACAATCTCTCACTCAAAAAGACAATCAAACACGAAAGTAAAATCTACACAAGAAATGCTTAACTGTAGGCTTTGAGTTAAAGTAAGTCATTAAAATTTAATTCGAAATATTCGTATTAATTGCATTAACTTAGTGAAGTTTGGTGTACAACTTCCATTAACTTTATCCCAGTGGAGTGGACAAAATAACATAAACACCTGCAGGATCTAATGCTGTAAAAGTTTTCAATTTTTTGAGTCTGTTTCAGAGATGTTGATTGATTCGGTCGGTGGTCAAAATAATGTGCTATAATCTGGTTGTCTGCATTGTTATTTCATATTTTTAAATCATATTTTTAAATGTAGGCCTCCTGCTCCATTATATCAGATCCCATGATATATATGTAAAAATATGATGGTGTAGTTTAAAAAAATAGATTATACAATAAAAGGGCAAAACATTGTCTAATATATACGGTATATATCAGCCAATATTTCTTATCAATGCGTGCATTTATAAAACATTTACATGAAAATAAGACATTTAGTCAATCATCTGTCTGTTGACTTGTCTGGAGATGATTAAATAGTATAACTGGAAGGCTACTTAGTCATTTCCCCAACTACAGTAACCATGGAAACATGATGACCAACATCAACTATAAAGAAAACAGAAATGCGTTATCTCTAAAAGTCTTATGTTGAATTCATGACTTCAGTATTTCTAGAGAGTTAAACCAACATGTCACACTGTTGTTGATAAAAGTAAAAACAGTTTAATCTTCACAGTGGTAGTCTTTGTTACATGACTGTTTATTCATTTGTTTGAGCGTAATCTCACATATTCACTCCCTGTAGCACTTTTATGAACTGAAATGTTATATTTTAGGCTAATTTATTAATAAATATGATTTATTTAACTTGAACTGATTTTGTTCAGGTGCAGTTGCTTATCATATTAAACACATTTGTTCCTCCAACAGATGTACACAATAATTCAAGTGGTGCTTCAGGCTGCGAGTGCAGTCTGCGTTGGGGTAGGCCAAGTTAGAATCTGGAAGAGATCATGGTCAAGTAGTTGCTAGTTTGATTTTGTGTGCCGACGCTGGTTACAAAGAATCAATATCGAATCAAGGAGGGTTGAGTTTCCAGATAAGCACTCTTGGCCACTCTGGCTATTCATCATAAGTCTGTAGAAACCTGATAGGTCAGAAGAAATTATATTCCAGCACGAGTGGGGCCTCCTTATCTCTCTATAGCAGGGGAATAGGAGACATGCCGATCAATACCAGGCTGTTGTGTAGTACTTGCAATTATCAACAGCTGATTCTGTCCTCCCCCAGCTGCATCTTTTAATACCACATAATTACAAGTTTTGGGACAATGCCTGGTGAAAGGGGATTACAGCTTTGGTGAAGTATGCTTCATTCTTCTCTCAGCTTTGAAATAGCAACAGTATGTGGAAGGGGAGGATCAAACAGTAACATCAAAACAGATTTCATTATAGACTTCATACTCTGATATTTGGCTTAATTTACTATTTTGATCTTTAGATGATAGCTGTAGTGGCAAATAAGAGTTTTAATTTGAATCTATGACCTGTGGTTGCTGATAGTGTGTCAACCACCAAAACTTAAACAGAAACTACAAAAATGAAGGTCTAGTAAGCCTTTTGTTTTATCTTTCAACGCCCTAATTCTCATTAAGATTACAAACTGAGTTCAGGTTATCTCAACACATCCCTGATCATCACTCAAAGGAAGATTTCTTTACCAACATAAAGACATTTTCAGTCTATAATGGCGCCAAATTGTGGGAGGTCGTAACAAATGAAGCAAGGGCTCCAACACCTCCTGTGGTATCCTGGCAGTAGCCTATCGCAGTCGGCTGAAGGGCATCTAATGATGGACCGGAGGCGGAGGCAACAAGGAGAGCGCCGGTGCCTCGGACAAACCTGGGAGTCTCACTTCCGACAGCCACCAGAGTGAGATCGGACCTATCTGCGACCTGAGCGAGATTTTTACGCACAAAGTTTGACTTTACGCACGAATCGAATCCGCCCATAAATGATCTGCAGGATTTTCACATTTTTACGCAAGAATTACCTCCTCTAACGGGTCGATTGTGGACTTTACGCGAGACTCGACATAATAGCCTGTCCTCCTGTGGACGGATAACTGCTCCTGCTAGTGTTGCTCCGCTTAAGTGTGTGTGTGTGTGTGTGTGTGTGTGTGAGGCGTCAGATTCAAGCGGGACACCCATCCATCCACACAGCCTGAGAAGTCAGCGTTTCTTTTGACACAAACTCATCCAGGAGCTCAGAATGGAAACAACTCAGCCTCAAACCTAAACGGATCTCTACCTGCAGCATCTGGCCCTTAAAGTGAACCCCAAGACTTCTCCAAAACGGCATCAGACGCTCACAGGAGTTCAGCTCGGACTAAACCATGTTGGAGCTGCACCGGAGTTGTGCGTAAAAAGCAGCCGCACACCGGACAGGAAGTGAACTAATTATTATTAAACCCCATCCCTCATTTCCATATCTAGCGTGAGTTGGCTGGACGGCAGCCAATCACCCGGCGAAGGGCAGCAAGAGTCGTAAAAGCATTATCCTTCCTCCATCACAATTACACTGACATGCGCAATCTGCACACGGGCATCAACAGCAGCCTCCGTTCGCTTATTTCACCGACCCCGCTCCCGCTGAAGGGTCCCATTCGCTGCTTGTAGATGAGTCGGCGAAAGGCAGCAGCAGCGAGTCGCAGTGAGAGATCAACATGTCCCGCCGCAAGCAAGCCAAACCGCAGCACCTTAAGTCAGATGAAGAGGCGACACAGAGCGGACTCCTCTGCAACAATGGTAGGTGTGCGGGAGGCTTTCAAACGACTTTTACCGGGTTTACTTCGGCTGCTGGTTAATGGACCACCGATTGTCGTTTTGAGAGCAGCTTCATCTAAAAGTGGTTTAATGCAAAGGACGCGTTCAAGTGCAGGGATATGACAACATTGACAAAGATGAAAATATCTCAAACTGTCACAAATTAAACAAAGTGCTTCAGTTTGGTTTTAGTTTCCAGTTTCTTCCTGACTTTTATTTTATTATTTTTATTTTTAACATTATTGAGGTTTTTAGTTTTGAAAACCTTGTTAGTCTAAAAAAAAAGTTTAAGATCTAGTCACGAGACGGGAATTTAATGGTGCACATTTTAATTAATGTTTCATTAAAAATCAGATCCAGATTTATTAACTGTGTGGATGCAGTGCGGAGAACAAACAGGCTGCAGCACACAGCGATGCACGAACACCCCAAGAATGAAACCAAATCAGAACTATTTTCATTTATGTTTAAAAGTTCAGTAGAAACGAGGCCTGATGTGGAAGTAGCCACCAGGCGATGTGTTTCATGTTAAAGGGTCATTTCTGCAGATTAGATTGAGGTTATTCTGTGTTTTGGCTCGAGGCCTTCCTGTCAACTATTAAAACTCTCAAATTTCAACAAGAAACATTTACGATATAAACCTGGAGAAAATAATCTGAAATGAAAACCTTGGCCTTACTTTTATCATCATAAAAAAAATGTATTTACATTTATGGAAACTCCTGTATTTTGCTGTTAGGCTTAATTAATGTAGACTTTATTTTCTATAAAACACATTTCATAAATAATATGAAAAACAAAAGAAATTAGATTAAATGGATCTCAACATCCAGTATTTCTTAATCTGAATGTTTTGCCAGGGGTGTGTACAGTAATTATTAAAAAATGATCAGCCTTGTACATGTTATTTGTAACTAGATCTCGCTTCTTCATCATATTTCCAGCCTACCTTATGATACAGGAGAAGCTTGACATCATTTCTAATATTTTAATATTTAATTAAACAATTTAATTTTCTCTTCGTGTACGTGCAGGGAAAGCCTGGATGATATTTGAACCTTTTAATCAACACAAACAGCTGAGCACTTACTCGTATCAGCACCAATATTTTGACCATAAATTAACCTTTAAACTTTTGGATGTGTGTTCATGCAAAATTGGCTGGATTTTAAATTGAATTTGGCCTCCACTTTCTACATTTGGTGCAAAAAAAATGGGTTTACATACCTACCATCCTCTAGCTGACAGTTCGTGAATCTAAATTAATCTAATTTAATCAGATACATTTCACATGGGCTGCATTTCTTTATATCAATATTGACTTTGTTCGTCATTTATAGCATCAGACTTCTCAAAAAGCAAAAGGCCTGCAAAAGACCAAGCCAATTTCACACATTAATTCAATAATCGTCACCACGATTATTGTTGTTTATGTTTTCAGTAAATTCAGATGTCACTCTATTATTATTAGTGGCTGTGAAAAGGTGTCGAGTGTGGAAGAGGCCCTCCCACAGCCCTGCAGCCAGGCAGGGGGCTGCGCCACCCTGAGATAGGCTTTGATTGAGCCTGCTGACTTAACCTTTGTCAGCCTCACCCTGCGAGGGGCAAGTGCTCCATGTCTGGATCATAATACAATTAGTACATCTGAACCACTGACCTTTGCAACCCAGAGGTCACACAGAGAGCCAAAGAGGCATTAACGCTGGGCTGAGAGTCTGTTTGCTTTTCAGCTGTAGCTGCATGATTATTTATTTTTTTCTCCTCTCATCGCCAAACTACACAGCAAGAAACAGACATAAATCTGTTTTCCGCTCCTAACAGTATGGATTGAGTGAGAGTGACATTTTTAAATAAATTTCTACCAGTGTTGTATCTGGAAATATATTCAGAGCTTTAAATCAAAACTGATCTCTTCTTTGTTTTTTCTGGAAGTAAATCTTACAAAGGGCAGACAAAATCCTGAGCTAAAACAGTGAAAGTGTTTTCGCGCCTGTGTTTGCTGAATCGCCTTGGTGATCTCCAGACCACCCACTTGGTGAGCCAGCGACTGATTATTTACTGACGAGTTTGACTTTTAAATAGATTTTACTCACTCAACTGTGGTTACGCTCTCCTTTTCTGAACTGAAACAAAGTTAAAATCGGTTTTCGTTATCTCAGATGTGACACAATTAGAAGCTAAAGCCTGTAATGTATTAATAACTTATCACTTATTAATACAGAGATTGCACTGTGTGTGTTTGCATGAGGATTTGTTGAGTGTGCTGGTATAATTGTAAATACACCAAACGTCTCAGTCTGTGTTTAGCCTGAGCACACTGGGACTCATTCTTAAGGTGGTGAAACATAGTGATAATTGTAGTGTATTGACTACTCATGGAAACACAAACACACACATGCACACAAACGTACGTGCAAACAAACGTACGTGCGTGCACACACACACACACCACACCACACCACACACACACACACATTCATGTTAAATTCAGCGCAAACACACGCAGGTTTAAATTGCTTTGTGTCCAGATTTACTGTGTTTAAGAACAACGGTGCAGCACATATGTCGACCACACACACACACAACACCCCACACATCACACACAACACACACACACATACATACACGTCTTTTAGTGTCTTATTTTGCAATTCATGCAGTATGTGGCAGAAAGAAAATTATTTTTAATGAAATAAGTAAATTATTGTCACATTCAAACAAAAATATTGGATGAATTAAAAAAAAAGTCATATCTAAACCTGATAATATCCATTTTTCTACTTGTTGTCCTTTTAAAATTGTTATTCCTAAATTGGTGTAGGGAAGCCCGAGTGTATGTAACAATAATTTACTATTGATTTCTCCAAATCTTTCCATCTGGTATTGCTGTCTGTTTCCTAATGGGGCAAAGCCTGAACACATGCAACAGTGATTCTAAAGTGTAAAGTCTTTTCCCAAAGAACGTCACATATCAGCCAGGACAAAGGGAAACTGTGATGTCAAAATTGCTGTCAAACAGAAGGAAAAATTAGTTTTATTGTTATATATATGTGGTATACAGAATTATTTTACATATATATGTAATACAACTCCAATACATACAATTCCACACAAGTTATAAAACAATAAATCCATTTATATCTCATTCAACTGAGGATATTCTGGGTCTTTGATTGGTTTAATTTTATTTTCCTTTACCTTTAGAGCTTGATTATATGTAAAAGTGGCAAACTTTGCACATATAATTGAGGTATTTCCTGCAATAAAAACAACATTATGCTGTCTATTGAAGCTGTGATAGTATAGATTGAGGTCTATCATTAACATTAATACACTTTAAATAGCCTGGTGCTGCAGAATCATGGTTGTGTTTGTCTGGAAATAGGAAAACAATTATGTTTATCGCAGCACAATCAGTAATACAGTAGAAATAAGAAATGTATAACATCTGTTTAAAACAGTTTGGAGTATGAAATGGCTGCAATTTGGTACGTAAAAACACCTCATTAAGGGTTTTGGAGGAACTTCAGGTTTCCTAATCAGCATAGACAAAAAGTGTGTAGTTTTTGAACAAAAAGGGATAAGCGCACAGTTTTCTCTATTAAGATAAGACACATTACTGACATGATATGAATGCACAAAAAAATCAATATACTGTATAAAATTTCATTATCTGTCTGAATGCACAATTGAGAGGTCAGATAACTTCATTGAACTTTATTGATTACTCGGGAAGATTATTAACATCTGAAAACAGGGGGGTGTCAGTTTTAAAGCCTTCGTTAAACACTTGAAAGTAATGTTATTATGGGGCCTGTTGAAGTTTAAGATTGAAAGTTGGATCACAGAATAATTTATACATTTGCACCAGCACTCTAACAGCTGTACATTTAAATATTTGGGAAAACTTAAGCTTTTCTATAATCTAATTTCAAATATAAATAGAGAAAAATAAGTGGCTATTATTTACAGTTAAAACCTGGATTTTAGATTCCCATTCTGTTTCCTCTAATAGCTTAATATTTTCCACACTGTATGACAATGTTATATATGTGTATTGGGAAAGGGTAAAATATAGAAATTTAAGATGTTTTCTTTTACATGAATTAATCTGTTTCTAGATGTGTTTTACATCCTTGTTTGTTATCTTTGGACACTTTGGGACCTAACTACAATGTGATAAAGGAATATGCATGTCTCTGGTGAAATATCAACACAATACATTTTATGTTCTTAATCTGTCTTTTTTTAATGCTTTCAGGCCTCGTGGAGGGCATGGAGAGAGAGGAGACCAATGAAGGCTGCCACAGCAGTGAGGAAACACACATCTGTGACAAATGCTGTGCTGAGTTCTTCACTTGGACTGAACTGAGTGAACATCAGAAAGTCTGCACTGAGGATCCCTTGGTGCTGATTGTGAAGGACAATGAGCGGATGCCAGTTCCTGAGGAATCTCCTATCGGACCCTCTCCAGTTCCTAGTGTGGCATCGAGTGACTCGTCTGCAGCAGACTCCACGGACGCTGGCTTTGAGCTGGTAGAAACGCTGGTGAATGACAATGACAGTCTGGACAATTTAGAGGAAGACAGGGAGCAGGATGAAGGCATGGAGCTTGAGCATCGCCCACAGGACAAATACACCACAACCTCCAGCCCTCAGCCTCCAGATTCAGCTGAGTCCACCTCCCCCCAGATGTCAGCTGCTGGCAGCTACAGCATGCCGAGTACAAATGTGACTCTGGAGATCCTGCACAGCACCCGGGTGGCTGTTGCTCAGTTCTCCCAGGGGATCAACAGCTGCGGCACTGTAGGGAAGGCAGCTTCAGCAGCCATCCCGATGATCCTGGAGCACCTGCTGGCTCTGCAGCAACAACAGGTCCACCAGCTGCAGCTTATTGAGCAGATCTGCAGCCAGGTAGCCATCATGAACAGACAACCAACACAGGCGGCGTTAAAGCCAGTCTCCAGTTCTCTGTCTCTGGCACATAACCCTTTTCCTTCTCAAGGCATCATCCCTCCTACCATCCTGCCACTGTCAGGAACGATACCCTCAACCATCAACGGACAGGCTGCTGTATCTTTGTCTTCTGTGCTTGAAAAGTCACAAAGTCCCCCCTCACAAACTATATGCGGGCAGTCCACCTTTAGAGATGTAACATGTACCTCAGCCTCCTCAGAAAATTCAACCCAATCTCTCTCCAGCTGCAGCAGCAGTATCTCCACATTACTGCCTCCTTACACAGGCTCACACACCAGCAGCATTAGCTGTACTCAGACACTGAGCTCCTCCAGCCCGCTCTCCCTGGGGCAGAGCGGCCTCCTCAGCTCATCCTCCAACCTGCCATTTCTACCTCAGAGCCCCCCCAGCAGCGTCATTTTCCCCAATCCCTTGGCTAGCATCGCCGCCACAGCTAATGCACTTGACCCTCTAGCGGCCCTGATGAAGCACAGGAAAGGGAAACTGCCTAACGTGTCCTTGTTCGAAACGAAGCCCAGCCCAGAGGAGCCCTTCTTCAAGCATAAATGCAGGTTCTGTGCCAAAGTGTTTGGCAGCGACAGCGCTCTGCAGATACACCTGCGCTCCCATACAGGAGAGCGGCCCTTCAAATGCAACATCTGCGGCAATCGCTTTTCCACAAAAGGGAACTTAAAGGTGCACTTCCAGAGGCATAAAGAGAAGTATCCTCATGTTCAGATGAACCCCTACCCAGTGCCAGAATATCTAGACAATGTGCCAACAAGTTCTGGGATTCCCTATGGAATGTCCATCCCTCCAGAAAAACCTGTCTCCTCATGGCTGGATAGCAAACCTGTTGTAGCAACTCTGCCAGCCACTATGGGTCTTCCGCTTTCCTCCACTATTACCAGTATCGGAGGCTCAAATGACCCTGTAAGTGTAACACCATCCGTTAAATCTCCCTACCAGCCAGCTCCTTTTGAATGTGTATCTTTGTCACCTAACCACAGAGGCAGTGAGGCTCATTTCTCTCCTGTTTCAGAGTCTAACCGTGAAACAGAAGCATCAAATATACTGAAAACAGAAGGGGTACACCTGCCCCAAAACTGCTCCCTGAGACTGAGAGCCAACCCAGTAACAGAAGCAACCAGTGCTACGATCCCCTCTGTGGCCACCACACCTGAACCCGTCAACTCAGCATCCCCTGTCTCCAACTCTCCACCCCTCTCGCTCAACTCAGACGTAACTAAATTCCCAACCGTTGGCCCCCTGGACTCTATGCAAACATCTGAAACCTCAAAGCTTCAGCAGCTGGTGGAGAACATTGATAAAAAGATTACAGACCCCAACCAGTGTGTCCTCTGTCACCGCGTCCTCAGCTGTCAGAGTGCGCTAAAGATGCACTACCGCATCCACACCGGGGAGAGGCCCTTTAAATGTAAGGTGTGCGGGAGGGCATTCACCACTAAAGGCAACCTGAAGGCTCACATTGGTGTTCACAGAGAAAACCCTCCTGTTCAAGTGCAACACTCATGTCCCATTTGCCAGAAGAAGTTCACCAATGCTGTTGTCCTTCAGCAGCATATCCGTATGCACATGGTTGGGCAGATTCCAGACTCAACCCTGATGGACGGGATGCAGGAGATGGACAGCGACATCTCTGTCAACGAGAGGAACTTTGACAGTCTCAGCAGCAATAGCAATGACCTCATTGATGATATTTCAATGGATGATGATAATGAGGAAGAGGAAGAGGAGGTAGAGAATATGGAGGAAGGTGCAAATCCATCTAAACCTTTGATCTCTGATTGTAATTCACCCCCTGAGTCGTCCGCTATCATTTCAAGTATAGCTGCTCTGGAGAACCAAATGAGGATGATTGACTCTACTGTAAGCCTAAACCACTCCTTTGGTTTAACGTCCCTAACAAATGGTTTTAATGAGAGCAGTCAACTCAACTCTAGATGCTCTTTATCAGAGAAAAGGGTGGAGAATTGCAGCCCAAATGTGTCGGAATCCTCCTGTTCACCTCGTATATCGGCATCTCCTATTCAAAGCAGCTCAGAAGGCATGACGATCAAATCACCTGCAGTGGCCAGCAACAGGCCAGAGTCCCAAGAGCCTTTGGCAGCCTCAGTGAAGAGGGAGCAATCTGAGTCTCCTACCTCTGCATCAGCAGCTACAGTGGCCCAAGAGCTGAGAGGAATACAGGCCAGCAAGCTATGTGTGAAAGAGGAGACTCCTTACAGCATGTCGTTCCAACTGAGCAGAGAAAGAGGTACACGTGAAATGTTTTTTTTTAGGATGTTTCAATAATCTTTTTAAAGTTTGTTACATTTGTGTTACATTTTAAGGGAGGAAAACTTCACCTCTGCACTTTTATTTCAGCTGCAGGTCAAAACATTCCCAGTCTGGTTACCAGCACATCATCAGGCATGATAAAAACCGAGGTGAATGGTCACAATCAACCAAACAACCTGTCTGAAGGGCAGCACTCACCATTCAGCGTCCACATCCCTCCAGCTTATGCATCAGTCGGCAGCCAGGGCATGACCTCCCTGCTCAGCCCGGCTCCTCCTCGCCGAACACCGAAGCAGCACAACTGCAACGCCTGTGGGAAGAACTTCTCATCAGCCAGCGCCCTACAGATCCATGAGCGCACGCACACTGGAGAGAAACCGTTTGTCTGCTCCATCTGTGGCAGAGCTTTCACCACAAAAGGCAATCTGAAGGTAGATAAAGGAGGTTTTTTTCTGTGTTGTGCTGTCTGGATTCAAGCTGATAGCTTTGTTGACATATTTGGTAGTAAATATCTGTCTTTTTGTGAAATATTATACCACCCTCTCCACAGCTACAGCTAAAATAATTTAATGAATAATCATCTTTTACATTTTTTTTTATCTCTGAGTTGTGTTGTATAGTAGATAGGAGCACACTTCCTTTCCTTCAGTATTGTACTACAATCATCAATCTGTCAATCAACAACATAACCTCCCAGCAACTGTAGAGAAACAAAGCTTTCACAGGTTCTCGTGCATAAAGCCCCCCTGTGTCTTCCCAGGAAAAGAGTAAATCCAGTTTATAAATTAAATCTCCCGTTAAAACACAGAACATTCCCCCTTTATCAAAGACTGTACCAGTTCTACTATTATATATATTCTATATTTATTCTCATAAAAATACACTTACACTTTAGCAAACATAAGAAAATTAGGAATACCGGAAGTGTCAATGTGCACCTTTCAAAATAAAAGTCTGCTAAATATACAACAAAAGATTCAAGAGAAATGTATAATGTTCTGCTTCTAATTTACTACAACGCCATAGTGTTTGTTTCTAGGTCTTGTCCTTTACCTTTAACACCCCTCCACCCCAATCTGAGGTAGACTTCTAAAAATGAGTATAGGGCTGCAGCTTACCATTATTTCCCTTATCAAAATGTCTTCTGATTATTTTCTCCATTTATCAATTCATTGTTTTGTTTATAAAATGTAAGAAACTAGTGACAAATGTCCCAAGACCCAAGGTAAAAACTTCAAATTGTCCAACCAAAAGGACAAAATCCAAAGGTATTTCAGCTATTAAAGCAGAGAATCTTCACGTTTGAGAAGCACAAACCAAATATTTGGCATTTTTGCTTTGGAAAAACATTCAAATGATTAATCGATATTCCGATTTTTAGTGATTCATTTTCTGTTGAGCGACTAACCGATGAATCAGTTAATCATTTCAGCTCTGAATCAGTATTGGCATTCAAACCCCCATACTAGTGTAGGTGTAGTTAGTATTGTCAGATCTTGTAAACTCAGAGCGTGAAATATCTC
>NW_023340268.1:4284485-4288109 GCF_004916995.1 Morone saxatilis
GTAAAATGTACCTGAAACATTTTTACATCTTTCAATAATACATTTTTCAATATATACAATGGGAGAGTATAGTTCAATAGGGAGATTCAAGTAACTCTTTTTCTGTAGGTGGCTTGATATTTACTGGAATGTTTGTATTCTGAAATAAAAGCATCCACTAAATATAATATCGTACATGTGATTTTCAGGTTCATATGGGAACCCACATGTGGAACAACGCACCAGCCAGGAGAGGCCGGCGGCTGTCAGTGGAGAACCCCATGGCCCTGCTGGGTGGCGAGGCTGTGAAGTTTGGAGAGATGTTTCAGAAGGACCTGGCAGCACGAGCAATGAATGTAGACCCTGGATTTTGGAACCGTTACGCGACAGCTATCGCCAACAGCCTGGCCACGAAGAACAACGAGATCTCAGTGATCCAGAACAGAGGCATCTCTCAGCTTCACCCTCTGACTGCAGGCATGGACAGAGTGAGCACCGCAGGAAGTCCAATAACCAGTCGAACCAAGACAGGCATGGACCTGGGAAATAATAGGCATTTTTCTATGCTGATTGATGACAGCAAAGAAATTGGAATCAATTGAAAAAAAAAAAAAAAAGCTGAATGGTGACTTGATACTTATGCAATCTATTATGGACGTTACAATATTTGTAAAACACCTTGTTTGTTCTTATGTATTATATATAGACTTAAAAAAATGAACTTTTTATCAACTGACAGAGAATAGTAGGGTATTCACATTTTGCTATTTTACTTTGCCGTCATTTGTGAATGTTTTTTTTTTTCTATACATTAAATAAGTTGTTTAACTTGGACCTGAGAATTCCTACGGTGCTTAGAGGTTTGGTTGCTCTAAAGAAGGGAACATATGTTGAAATCAATAATGCAAAGAGTCTGCTATCTCCTCCGGACAACTGCCCAGCGCTGATAGCTGGCGCAAAGCACAAGACATGCTCATGAATACCCACAATTAGGAGTTTCAGTGAGGTGTTTTCAATGTTACGGTGAGAAATTGTCATTCCTAAACAACAGTTGGACCGAATAAAAACTAGAACAAACAGTCTGTATGTTCAATTCACTACCTCTCTCTGTTTAAACACTGAAAAGAGCCTACTTGTCTTGGTGTTATTTCACACACTCCTCCATAGAAATTACATCAAAGCAAATTGTTCTCTTTCATTTCATTTAGCTTCATCTCCATAACTACTAAACGTCACCTCTCTCTTGACCTCATTTATAAACCAACTAAGCTATTTTTTTTAGCAAACAAACAAACTTCAGATTCAGATTTGCACTAATGGACAAAATGCATTTGTTAACACGTGTCTGTATCTTGTTTATCTTTTGTGCTCTTGTTGTAGGCCTGCAGCAAACACCCATATCTAACTGTAGCATATCCCAAAACACTGTGTTATAGATAAAATAATAGAAATAATAACAACTTCTACTGCTAGTAGTAAGATATACTTTAGAGTTATTTGTTGGTTTCAGTTTTCAGGCTGCATAATTCAGTTTTGTATATATTTGGTGCAGTCCACTGGGAGATGATGAATCAGACGAAAGAATCAGAAAGGGGAATTTTTTCAGATTAATTCAGACTTCCTTGGAAATGGCTGTGGCAAACTATTACGCCAATTTATCCGGAATATTATCTTTTACTAAAATAAAAAATAAACAAACTTTTTACAAAGAAAAGAGGTGGGTTTCGGGAAAACACTAAACTATTTTAACTCAGCCTACATGTGAAAAATACCTAACTTATTACCTTCTTCTGCAACTGTATCTCACAGTTTCTTTTTAATTTGACACCACATGCTATGTAAAATATAACGCTCTGTACAATGCTTCACAGTCTCATTTTACCATTAACTATACATGTTACTTGACCACACTGTGGAAAAAAGTCTGTGTAAGCCAAAACCGAGCCCGAACCATAAAAGCCCGAGCCCCGACCCACACCTAAATTTCTGCTTAAAATAAATAAAGTTAATTACAAGCAAAAGTAAACAACATTGTGCGTAATTTAGTGCAAATTATTATCAAAACTAATAAATAAAACATTCACACATTAATTACAGCTGCTTGCATTATTTATAAAATATATATCTGTCCGATCCCGACCTATGGCTGTTGTTTTGATTCTCTGCCTGAACCCGAATGGACCCGACTCGACCCGCTGGGTTCGGGCAGGGTTCGGGCCCAGGCAGAGAACCAAAGCTCTACTTTTTCTGTGGAAGTAAAACCTAAATAGAATTGTTATTATTTAAAGTTTAAATTATTACTGAAGTTAAAGTAAAGCAACCACAGAGCCTGAATACGAAAAATGTCCCACGCCTCAAGGAGAAGAAAACACTGAATTTGTCAACAAAAAAAAAGGAAAGCTATTAAACATTGTAAAACTTAAAAAGAGATACACACATAATACAGGCCAGAAAATTGCATTAAAAGTTCCTTAACACAATATCAGTAAAAACTCATCTATGAAGCGAACTTTAAGACACTTCCTTCAGTTGTTGTGTTATTTATTTAGTCTATAAGTTCTGTATGTTATTGTTATTGTCTATGCATTAGAACTATAATTATGAAAATAAGTCACTTAGTTACTATTTACTCGATGTTTATATATATATAAATAATAAAAGGAAAAAGGTTGGGAACCACTGATTTAAACAGTAACTACATTGGTCTAAAAGTACCTGCTGAATGTCTAGATTCATTTCATCTCCATTCCTTGACCGTCCAGGGGTCTGAAAAAATGAACAAGGTGAATGATGACTACAGCATGCAACAACACCTTTACACAACGGGAGTCAGGGCTTGAACACACATAAGATAATTAAATATCATGGTGGACTTTAAGCTTTAAATACCAGGAGGGGGGGGGGGCTGAGCTTGATCGATATATTTAACTCGTCTGCCACTAACTTAGAGGCTTGTCTGCGTTTGGTTATTGCACAAGTAAAAGCAGATTAAACATTAGACGGGTTGCAGGCTTTATGCTTGACAGTGGCTGAGCGACAGGAAGAAAACAGCTGTTAAGATAAAAAGAAATTAAAAAGAAATTGCGAAGCGAGCTTTGCTAACAAACACGGAGCTAACAGCTAGCCGACGCAGACACGGACCCCCGGGAGCGACATTTAAAACATTTTACAATAACAGGCACTGTTTATTCAGCACCAAGGTCGAAGCCGCGGGCCCCCAGCTGGCCCTTCCTCCGGTACCTTGAATGTCTTGCTGAGTTGTAATACGGAGGCTCTCCTCGAGTTCTTCCGCCACTGGGCATTCAACGGGGATGGCTGGTCAGCCCATTCTTGGCTCGGCGGTTCCTGACGTCACACTAAAGTTAGGATATCTGGGTGCTGCGTTCAACTTACCGTGGGGAAAGAATCGTAATTTATGAAGACTCACGCCGGGAAGGAAGAGGGGGAGAGGGCGAGGGGGGGGCTGGTGGTGGAGAGGGTGTAGGGACAGCCGTCTTTTTGTCCGTTGTTATCTCCGTAGTTGTGCTTGTGTAGCGCGAACATAGCCAAAAATAAAGGTACAGAATGTGTTTTTGCTTACTAAAAGTAGGCACTGACTGAAACGTAACAAAAGGGCAGTGTGTGCTTTTCCGGGGGAGGAACTGA
>NW_023340268.1:4288209-4298790 GCF_004916995.1 Morone saxatilis
CCCGGTTGGGAGCCGCTGGTATAAGTGAAAGTGTGTAATTGATGGCCCATCACAAATGAATCTGCACTGTGTTTATCCACCTCTGCCTCTCACCCCCAGTAATAATAACCATGTGATCAGTGTTGGGCAGTAAAGCAATACTAGTAATAATATTACTTCTCCCCAGTAACTGGTAGAGTAACTAGTTACTAATACATTTAAGTAATAATATTACAGCTACCCCCCCCCAAAAAAAATACAAGTTACAACCTTACTTTTGTTGGCAACCCCTTACTAATTTGAAATAAAATAATCCATTTTTGTAAGATTTCGTTTATATTATTCCCATTTCTTTGATTTTTAACAAACAAAACTGGATTTTAATTGTGAGAATGAGCACAATTACTGTCGGCAGGGAGTGATAAGTAAAGTAATAATATTACTTTTTAAAAGAGTAATGAGAAATAAAAGACATACACTGCATGTGACAGTTAATGTGGTCCTGTAGACACACACACACACACTGGAGGTCAGACTGCTGGCTCAGCTGCAGAGGTCCTGAAGCTGCTGAAGCTAAACTCATAAAACTTTTCCACCAACACAGGAAGCAGTTGTTGTCAGCGTGGCCTGTGCCAGCAAACCTTTTTCACCAACCAGCGCCGGTTTCCACTGAGAGTGGAATTGTTGTGTAATCAGATGTGGGAGTTACATAGCAAGGAGCGCTGTGGCTATTTACGTACCGCGTTGGCACGTCCCAACAGTGTGTAAACAAAACACACAGACGGTGGAGGAAAGTTGCTGGTTGCTGGTGATTCACACGTTGCCTCAGAAGTTGATTTGCAGGCAAACTGAATTTAATTAGTCAAAAAGTTCTCTTTCGTATTTCCCTTCGTTCGCTGTGAAGACTCTCCTCCCATATTTACATTTACATCTTTTCTTTGCTCGAGGTCTGCTCAGTAAAACTGTTCTTTACTCTTTTTTTTTTTACTCGTTTACTCTTATTTTCCTCTCTCTTCTTGCTGTCTTTATGATTTCCAAGGAACAGTTTGAGGTTCATGCGGTGACGTAGTTCAGTGACATACTTAAGATCCATTATTTTGCTGGCGGATACACTAATGAGCAAAGATTCAATGAGATAGATAGATAGATAGATAGATAGATAGATAGAATCATTATGGAGTCATTTCTGGCATTTTGTTGGTGGAAATGACTCCATTATGATCTATAATGTCAGTCTGTAAAATAAGGCCTCTCTTACAGTGAGCCGCTCAGCACTGAGGCTGTTAATATTCTGTATATACTGTACAGTGTTATGAACGTGTGTGTAATCATATTTCAGAAAGTGAATCACTTGATCCTCTCTCTGCTAGATAACTCACACCCTACCTGTTTATATTCTGCCATAACAGCTACACGGGCAAATAAAACGGATGGGATTAGAAAGGAAGGTTTTACAGACGGCTCCCTAAATCAGATGGAGGATTTAATGCTCCAGATTTAGAATGAAATCATCTCACCACCCAAGGGTTTTATTTGTGGACTGTTTTTGATCCAGAAGTCTGGAAGCAACTTAATGTAAAGAAGTTCGTTACTGATAGTTGTACAACAAAGCTGTATGTGTAGAACTACAGATGAAGTAATGCTTTCTGGGAGAGGAAGAAGGGGTGAAACATGTTGCGTATTTTAGGCTATTTAAGGCTGCTGAAAAGCAAGAATCCTCCCACCACCCTGTACCTGGGCTAACATGGTGCAAGGATAGATTATCTTTCTGTTCTCTCTCTGGTTCTTAAACTGAAGTTGCGGGCGCTCCCATCTGAAACATGAAGTCAGGCTGCACCAGCTTCTGCGTGTTTTAGCGCCGACATGACGAGCAGCTCTGTGTCTCAGTGAGAACTAGAGTGGACGGTTGATCTTAATACGGTTGATCTGCTCATAATCCCGCTGCTGCTGCTTTTATGCTTGTTTACACCACCATGTTTTTTGTAGGTACAAGACTCTCGTTCATGTACATCTGAGTGACCTTTCAGACCGCTTAAATTCCCCAACTTCCAAATCACAAATCCAATTTCTTAGGACAGCCTCCCCGAATAGAGCCCCCTCCCTTTATTAGGATTTTCTTTTTAGAAGAAGGACATGAAGTTTTAAGTGCAGACCGGATGAAACCTTCCCAGAATTGTGCATTTGCATGCAGTTGAATAAAATAAAAGAATTAAATTAAGATCACAGTTGAACTTGTGATTGCTGTGATGTTTTCAAGTGTTAAAGCTCCCTGCCACAAATAACTAACCTGTGAGACGCACTGCGTTCACACTGCAGTAATCTGCTCGTTCCCGTCAGCACACACGCTGCCACATGTACGCCTCTGTTGTTCATTTAATTATACTTCATTTGCTGTGCCGTGACTCAGCTCTCACAGAAGTTTCACATTTGAAAGTGTTATTTTTATCATCCGTCCTTGGCCTTTTCACTAAATACGAATCATCAGCAAGTCTTCAGCGTCTCAACACCTGCAGCTACCACCTTTTCACACTAATCAGATAGAAATAGAAAATCATTAGACTAATCTCTGCATGTTAGTGTGAGTCTTTTCTTCAACAAGTGGTAATGGAAGCCCGACACAGGCTATAATATATCAAATCCAGATGTTGACGTTTGAGCGTCTGAATGTCTCTTTGTGCTGGTCATTGTGGTTTGACAGAAGTGTCGGCGGCTTCCTTCACATCCTGTTAACACCAGATTTTAGTTTGCGCCATAATTATTTGACAATAAAAGTTTCATAAGAGGATTCTCACTTGTTTGTAACCTGAAGGTCTGTTGCACCAACCAACGTTAAGTTTCTGCATCATCCTTTTAACTTCTCTCAAAAGTCAGTGGTTGTGTATGCAGAAATATTGGTGTTTTTAAAGCAGGTAAAGAGATCCAACTGGAACTGTAGACTTTTACTTAGTATTTACTTAAATATCAACGTATTACAGAATACTTTCATTGATTTATATTTTCAGTTTTCTGTGAATCTTTCCTCTTCATGTTATGTTTGGTCGCAGACATCAAACCACAACAGTTTGTTTTGATGCAGGACCATCTCTGTGTGTAATTTGCATCTTCTCGTTAAGTGTTTTTATAGTTTTGCGTGGTTATGTGTAAATAATTTCTGTGTGTTGTGGCTTATGGTGCCAGTATTGTGAGAGCATGTAGGTTTTCCCTCATGAATAAGACGAGAGAGTTTCCAGTGTGTCTTTATAATGTGACTCTACAGTACTTAATGATAGAAGGACTGAGCCAACTTTTCTAGCTTTAATCTTTCTTTAGTCTTGTGCTGGATGAGAATCTTGACAGTCAACTCAACCAGCTGCAAAATGTCCACAGCCTGTATGGAGCTCATGTATTCATTATTCAGCATCCATGTTGATTATAAGAGGGATTTACTGTAATGACTAGAGTAGTTTTGAAAAGTAACTGAGTGTTAATTGTGTTTTAAATGGAAAGTTATGAGCGAATATAGTTCATACAGAATGTTATTTAAAGTAGTGGTTCCTGCTAAACACAATATGTCACAATGGCATGCTCAGTTCCTTCATATTTGACTGTGCTCTGTCCTCTCAGATACTCCCTAGAAGATGAGCCCTCCAACCTGGACGAGATGCCTCTGATGATGTCGGAGGAAGGCTTTGAGAATGATGAGAGCGACTACCAGACGCTGCCCCGGGCCAGAGTCAATCAGAGACAGAGAGGCCTCGGCTGGTTCCTCCTGGGAGGCTGGAAAGTCCTCTGCGGCAGGTATTTCTACATCATTACATTATTGTTGTTGTCTTTTTACGACATAAGGACTTGGTCATCTGTGCACGATGACTGAAAGCGATCCCATTCTGGTCTGGCGTAGCTGGCCCTTTACCCCCGGCTTCACTTCAGTCCTCCTCCTGTTCTTTTGCCTTCTGCCACATACCTGTAACACATCTGTAAACATAAAGAGCGTAGGGCGTCAGTTTAAGTTTAACTATAAAATCTATGTTAATCATAGTCCAAGAACGGTTGCAAGGTCAGGCCTTTCCGAGAAAAGCACAGATTTCAAACCTAGATAAATTCCTCTGCTGTGCCTCAAAGTCATGTCATTTTCTATCTGCGGATTAGTTCGTTATACTGCTTCCATTTGGACCTTTCAAACACTCTGAAAGTTGTGAGTGTTTTGTCATTCTGTAAATGTATGTGTAGTGTATAATGTCAGTAAGTATGCCCGTGATGATCAGTTTGGATTTCAAACGCACCGGTAGTTGTGCATGAAGTGCAAAGAGAGGATAAGGGCGTGTTTTTGGTCGAGTTCCTCGATGCGCACCATCAGTCCAAAAAGATTTTCAGGTCAAACAGAGCAATGCGTTTATCCGGCTAATGATTAATTTGACAGGTTTCGTCCTCTAAGGATGCTCCTTTCTGGCTAAGAGAAGAGTGTTTGTGTATGCCAGAACCATAGAGTGTAACATTTCTAAACAAATGTTTGTGCAGCACCTCAGTGCCCCAAAAAGTAACAGTTACTGAATTTCATACAATATTCAGTTTTTCGGCGTCGTTTTGTTGTTCGTGGTACATCTCTAGTTGAAGCTGCGTATTGATCCCCCCTCCCCATCCCCCCACTAATGAACAAATCGGATTTTTCACAGCTGACCAGTTTGATGCTTTCCAGTAATTTTATGTGTGCTTAGTGTGGGATTATAAAACTCAAATAATTCGCACTGAATAAGCCCTGACTGTTCAAATGGCATATTATTTGAATAGCATTCATTTGCTCAAATAATCGCTCTTATGAAACTGGACTCGGAGTGCACAGAGACAGAGAACGTCGACGCCAATACAAACAAGACTTTTTACCAAAGTTGATTTATTTAGTTGAATGTTTTGCCAACTTGCTTAAAAAGTGGAAAAGCCAAGTCGATCAGCATGACGGTATACACTGACACTCTCCCCTCTTTTCCCCCCAGGTGCCAGTTTAGGTCATGCTCCCATCGAGCTGCACTCATTGTAATTTACCCCCACACTTCACATCTGTTTGCATTTGATATCAGATATGCTAGATAAGCCCCAATGTAGTCATTAGCAGGTTGATAGAAAGTCAAATACTTTTTCAAAAGGTAAATGTCCATCTACAATCCATCTCTTCTGTGTAATCCCTCCTTAGAACTTTGATAATATCACAATAATTACATAGGTACGTAGGGAACGGCTGGTCTTTGCATGTTAGAAAGAGCCAATAAGGTGAAACTAGCAAGGAAACAAGGACAAACACTGACTTTATTCTGCCATACCGTATATTTGTCTGCACACATAAACTGGTTGCTAAGGTTTTCCAGCTTATTCAACTCTAAAAGTGTCTAATTCCCACAGCATTAGCGAGGGAATTCCCTCCTGGAGAGATACTAACCTTTTCAGATCATTCAAAGGGCCAGAAGCAGGGGACTTCTTTTATAAAATTGTGTCAAAAGAAGCCTTGAAGATCTAATTAACACTGACAAGACCAGGGATATAAATAACGTCGGTACTGTAGGATGTAGCAGGGGCACAGCTGTGGAGCTCAGCGGTCACAACTGATTTAACAGCTGAGAAGAAAATGACTTAAGTCTTAAATGTAGTAAGTTATGTCTTTTTATTTAAAAGAATTCAGGGATTCATTTGCATGAATGTCACAAATCAGATGAAAAACACATTATTAGCTAAATATAATTAGCTGCTAAATCATTTTTTCTTAATTTTAACTGAATCTGATCCCCATTTTCTATTTTCTATTCTTTTTTTTTTTTACTTATTATATCCAGGAGCATATTCTGTGCTGACCCCATACCTAACCTATAGTTAGAGGACTGTTCACTGTGAATTATGCAGAAGAGTATTGAAGAATTCAAACAATTGTTTAATGTGTGACCGTAAAATCTAAGTGGAAACTCCTTTTTTGAATTATTTAAAAATCTGGGTATTTTTCAGTGAAAGTTGATAAACAAGGAAAAGGATTGGGCGGTTGGTCAAGCAGTTGATGGACAACAGCTATGCTTTAGGAAATTATAATAACATTTTTCACAATATTATGACAATTTCCAGACAAAATAATGAAGTCATTTGAGAGAGTTAATTGGTGGATTAATTGATAATGAAGCTGTTTGTGCCATGTGGTTGATGTAATGTGTTTGCACTGGATCATAGCAACGTCTTCCCCTCTCAGCTGCTGTGACTGCCTGGTCCACACATGTCGGAGGAAGAAGGAGCTGAAGGCCAGGACGGTGTGGCTTGGCTGCCCGGAGAAATGCGAAGAGAAATACCCCAAAAATGCCATCAAAAACCAGAAGTATAACATCATCACCTTTGTGCCTGGGGTGAGTCGGATTTGAAAGAACCAAATACCTACGGCCTGTGTTGAGTCGACGCAGCAGATGTGGCTTTTTTTGAATCAATGTTCCCGCTGTTATTAACTTTTATAGTCCCCACTGTGGCAGTTCATCCTTCCAGTTGAAATATGCTCATCTTTTCACAGATTAACAGTACATGAAGCACAGTAGCACGCACCGGGTCTAATTGTTAACCGTTCTGTCATTAAGTTAAGAGTTTACACTGTAGGGGACATTAGAGATCCATCAGACTTACTTATTAAAAAACCAAATGGTTCCATGATTAAGAGGGCTGCGTTCGGCCCGGGCCATAAAATGTCAACTGTCTGTTAGAGGCGTAGATATTCTCATCGATGGTGAACAAAACGGCTCTGTTTTTCTCCCTCCACTTTGAATTATTAAATACACACAAATTGAGTTTAGCAGTGTGCATTTTTCCCTAAAGGTCAGGGGGTTCATTAACTGTAGAGCATCATCCATTGATCCCATTGTCTCTGATAATCTGTGACTGGATGCTGGACTCATTATTGCAAACATTATTCAAAATCTGACCTTAGATGAATAGAATACTAAGGGGATCCCTCTTGATGGATGGCCCATTAGCAAAGAGCCCTCGGTAAGTCACAGGTGGCACTTTGGTATGTGTGATTTAAGAAAGTTGGCCTGTTTGCCTTCTTCATTCATTATTGTGGTTAGTCCTGTTTTTTCTCGTGCTGTATGTTTAATGCACCAACCGACATTGTTCCACGTGAAATCCCTACCCTGAGTGCCATTTGAAACAGAGGTTCTCAAAGTGTCAGAGTTTCCATTAGGTTAATGTAAAGCTAACAGCATTAACATGTATCTTATTCCACCTTGGAACACGTACAGTAACCCATCCCTCTCGCTCTGTTGTTTGCCGCATCCTCTTTGTCTTCTTTGGCAGCTGTCGTCGTCTTTGACTCACCTTGCTGACATGTTCACTCACCTCTCTGAATCCTTGTCTTCTGCTCCCTTCTCAGGTTCTCTACCAGCAGTTCAAGTTCTTCCTCAATCTCTACTTTCTGGTGGTGGCCTGTTCGCAGTTTGTGCCATCACTGAAAATCGGATATTTGTACACGTACTGGGCCCCTCTGGTGAATGCACTTTTTACTCTGTAATTGATGCAAATGAAAAATGTTTTGGAATCTCAAAGCATGTCTGCCCTGGATAATGCCACAAATGCTGTCATATTTATTTGTAGACGTTTTTATTATTGATTTAAAACAGTCTTTATTGTGATTAATAAATATGAGGCAACAAAAGGTCAAATGATTAGTTGATTAATCGATTAGTTTATTGTCAGAAAACTAGATGCCAATTATTTTTGATAATTAATCATTTCAGTCATTTTCTTAAGTATAAATGTCAAATGTTCTGGTTTCAGCTATTTAAATGTAAGGATTCACTGCTTTTCTCTCTTTTATGTCTTTGTAAATTCAGTATCTTGTTTTAGTTAAGGTAAAACAAGTAATTTGAAGACATCACATTGTGCTCAGATAAATTGTAATGTGTTATTTTTTTCACAGTATAAATATATATACACATATAAAATAATCATTAGTTGCGGATCTAAAGCCAATAGATCACCACTAAGGACTTTTAACGTTTAAAGTTTTAGATAGAGAAAGAGTTTTTGAATTACTTCTCAGTGAAAAACAACTCTAGTTTTTATTTACACTTAATAAAGTAAGACATTACCCCCCATTGTGTGCATAAAAAAACAAAAAAAGCTTTATATGTTATGTTAATGGATGCTGGTATTAATGAAGCTTTGTAAATGATCACGGGGTGATTGATCTGTTTTGTTCTTTTGTCACTCAGGGTTTTGTGTTAACCGTTACAATGGTGCGAGAAGCTGTGGACGAAGTGCGACGGTACCAACGGGACAAAGAGATGAACTCTCAACTCTACAGCAAGCTCACAGTGCGAGGTCAGTGAGACGACTCAAAGAAATCTATTCGCACTCCTCCTCATGCCTCTAACTGTTTGCTGACATTATGATAACGGATATTCCAGTGTAGAGTCAAGTCCTCCCCATGCAATTAAAAGCCGGCACTTCACTGGATCTACACCTGAAACAGAAGTCATTCTTCTCGCTGTAATTGCATTGATTTTTTTCTCTCAGTTTCTCACGACTGTATGATCTAAGATCTGTTGAATGTGTGGTTAAAATCCCCCTGTGTGGTATCTGTGACCGTGGCTGAGGATGTAGCTTCACGCTCTTATGTGCTCATGTGCTGCATGTACACAGTTACGTGTGCTCACGAGCGCAGAGGAAAAATGGATGCAGCGGATATTGAGGCAATATAATTGAGAGTGACCCTATGTGCCATTGTTTTAGTCTATGCCTCAGACCAGAGATGAAAACAGAAGGGTATCACATTGTCATGCTGGAGGTAATCGATCTGTTAGAAGGTGAGAGAGAAAGAGAAGAGCAATAGCAAAAAGTGGGTTGTGGTTTTAAGAGTCAGCGTCATTTTCAAGGGGCAGAAATCAATACCTGCATTTCATTTCATAGCTATTTAAAAATTCACAGCATATCTTAAAAACGAAGAATCTCATTTTAATAGTAAGTTACTTTATGATTGTGTCTGTTGTCTTTCACATTTCCCTTCATTCAACCTGTCTTTTTCCTTAGGTAAAGTCCAAGTGAAGAGTTCAGACATACAAGTTGGGGACCTGATCATTGTTGAGAAGGTAAAGCTTTAAAAAGATCAGTTTGGGTTGTTTTCTGCTACAAATATTACTACCACAAATACTTTGTGTGAATAGCTTCAGGTTAAGTTGTATGATAACAATCGAGTCAACATCAATTTATTAATGACGTAATTCAGAATATATTACCTGCATTTTGCTGTAGCTTAATCCTAATCCAGTTCCATTAAAAGACAAAATATTTCTAAAGCAGTGTGTTTTACTACATAAGACTTAAGTTCTGCTTTAACACCTCTTCACATTACTGGTATTAAAGTGTGCTGTGACTACACTACCCTACTCTTAATGTGAGGCACTCGGCACAAAAAAGTTAATGGGTGTAATACACTCGTGTCACTGAAGAATTACTGCTGCATTACCTCACTAGTGTCTCAGGTTTAAGTTCATTTAAAGAGTATTTGCCTCTTTCCCTAATTTTTGTCAAAGTTTTCAGCATAATTTTACTTTATTCTTGGCTCAAATCAGTGATTTTATGGATCACTACACATTCTCCCACCTCCTAAAGAAGAAACAGGGATTTTAGGTTTTTTTTTTAATAGTTCACTGGCCACTTTAAAGTAGATACAATAACTTAACTGGATTTTAAGGTACAGTGCACAACTCTGTTAATCAGAGTTTTGCTTTACTGTGACTGTGAAACCAATAATGCACTTTTGATACTATAAAGCTCCCACTGACCTCTAAAGCATGTGATCTTAGGTTTTAGCTCAGCCAACATGAAATCTAGCTGCAGAAAGTGGACAAGGTAAATTTCCATTACTGTGCATTAGACAGACTTTAAAAAACTGTTTCTCTTTCACCCTCTGGTCAAGGTATTGACCTTGTTTAATTATTCAGGAAGATTCAAAGGGCTTTTGCCACAGTGCTTAATAACACGCTGCCATTTGCACTCTTGATTGTTTTTCTTTCTCCTTGTAGAACCAAAGGATTCCTGCAGACATGATATTCCTGAGAACATCAGAGAAAAATGGTGAGCAGGCAAAGTTTTGGTGTAACTTTATCGATGTGAAGCAGGATACTGCTGAAAAGAAACAAATCCTGCTCAGCAAAACCCCTCCCGGATTGATAAAGGTGTTAAAATGTACAAGAATATCTTGGTTAACATTAATAAATCATTGCAGTAGATATAAAAAAATAAAATGAAGACAGAATGCCTTACAGTTGAACTTTGTGTGCCCTGTGGCACTTTAGCAAACTGTGTCAAGATCATTTGGGTGAGAAATGTGACTTTTCCCCCCACACTTCCAGTCCCTTGACATCCTCTGATCAAGGCAGAAAGTGATTCATATGATTTATGTCACATTCTTCTAGTGACTGATGATGCAAATTCCAATTAATCAATGAGCAGCCTCAGATCCGGGATCTTTTCTAAGGGGCATCGGGAGGAAATGTTCTCAGGACATCATTTCCATCAATCTTTGATGTGCCAATAATCTTGGCAGGGCGTTGTTGATGTCTTTATGCTTCTTACACACACACACACATACACATACACAAACAC
>NW_023340268.1:4298890-4310919 GCF_004916995.1 Morone saxatilis
ACACACACACACACACCTCAGTGATGTCATGTGAGGAGCTGAAGTGCCATCGCAGCAGAAGGAAGGCATGAATCATCCTCCTTGTGTTAATGTTTTCCATCATAGTTAACCCTCCAGGGATGGTTTATAGCTGCCCTTTGCCCTCTCTGTCAAATAGTTGCTCTCATCCATCGGTTTCATATGTAATATTACCTCAGATCAATACAGGTCATGACTGCTCAACGTTTATCGGCCCTTGCGGTGTCCACAACAGCCACAGATGCTCTGGATTGTGCTACAGACTATAATGTACTGTGCTGCTCTTTGACATATGCCAGTTTATTACAGTGACATAATATTTTACATAGCTAAGTAGTTTAAGTTTTTTAACATACAATGTGTCACAAATATGTGTGACATTAGCATTATATGCTATATTTACCCTAACAATAAAAACTCCAGCCAAATTCTCTAAAGTTTGTTGTTTAAACATTCAGACATCAAACACATTTATTCAAATGCAAATATTTATTACTGAATTTCATTGAAACATGTTTAAAATCAAACTTAATCATACATTTTTTGTGTGAAACCAATACTGCCATTAAAAAATCGTTTAAAAGAGAAATAACATAGTGTTCGTTTTACAAATTAAAAGTTGAATTTATAAGCTATAAAATGCACTATTGTTAATTCGATGCACTCAGGAGTTTTGCTGTTATAGCCTTACCTGATCTGGTATGATCAGCAGCTCATAGTGGCTAATGTGTCTGATCACTATACATTAATCTAAGGAGAAATTTAAAGGTAGCATGGGGTAATTGGGTTCAAGTGGCTTCCCTTGGATACACCTCAGGTATTTACTTAAGAGAGTGAATTTATTTATTTGCCAAATGACATAAAAGTATAGGAATGTGTTGTACCTCTATTTGGGTACACAGCTACATAAACACACTGATCACTATATGGAGACAGCAAGACCTCACTTTCAGTATGAGAGAGCAGTGCAAAGCATGTAGCAAAGACAACAGTCTTGATGACATTTGTGTCTTTTTTTTCAGGTTCATGTTTCATCAGAACAGATCAGCTGGACGGAGAAACAGACTGGAAACTGAAGGTTGCTGTCGGCTGCACGCAACGACTACCAGCAGTGGGGGTATGGATACATTACGATGTCGTGAATCTCTGGTAACAGACAAACTGACTGTGAATGAGTGCTGTGTTATCACTAAAAGCATTCCTCATCAAATGAAGTTGTCTGGCTGTGATGGAAACCTAATCACTGATGACAGACAGCAGGAACAATCTGGAGCTGACAGCAGCTTCCTTTAACTGGAGGCGATACTCAACACTTAAGATTTAAGTTGAGTTGATGGGGGTTTTTTTGTTGCCACTTAATGTGATCAGAGAATTAAAGTTTCAGCAAGTCATTTAATGATTGAGCCGTGGCATCCATATTGAGTTTCAAGAGACCTGAAGATAGTAAGAGTTGTCTTCACTTCAGCCACTAGTCAACCCTGTTACAGTGTTGTCTCTCAATTTGTATTCGAGATTGTATCCCAAAGTCACCTTTTGTCCGGAGTCGAGACGGATCAGTTTGACGCTCTTGTGTGATTGTTCTCAACAGAAAAATTATTATTTAGTAACAATTTCAGCCTCATTTATATCTCTGGATGCATTCCACTGAGTCTGAGCCTTCTGTAAAAGGCTGGAGCAACAGTATTCTCCATTGGGGATTCAGTAAAATAATCTTCCCTGCTCCTTTTTAACCGCTCTGCCCATGTTCTCACCAGGAGAACACTATCTGAGCATGACTGAGGGTTGCCTGGCCACTGCAGAGGCTGCCTGCCTGAATAATTTAATATTTACAATCAATTTTGTTCCACTTGGGGCGGAAAAAAAAAAGGCTAGTGTTAGGTGCTTGACAGGCCAAAGGCTGCAGTCTTACTTGCTGGGATGACTCGGAAACACGGATGATTGAAGACTTAAGGCTCATTGTTTTATTTTTGTATTTTCTTTGAGGTTCTATTTTGTTCATTTCTGCTCTGTTACGGCTTATAACACTCAAGATTTGTTTTAAAACAAGACGATATGGTTCCATTTAGCACCAGAATTTACTAAAAACAACAACAATGAGAATGGGGGAAATTAATTCTCTTATCTTGTGACAAAAAAATCTTGACTGAAGGTCCACTTACCAGCTTTTTCCAGAAGCGAATTCTCTCCATGAAAACTAAATAATCCATGAGATGTGGTTTAATGTTCCAATAAGTGGACGTTGAGTTAAGATTATATCGTAAAACTAATATTTCCAAGATTAGGAATGAATTTTCATTTTCAATTTTCATTTAATTTCATTCATTTTTGTGAACATTATTAATTTTGAAGTAGATCCCAACTGATATGAAATCAACTACTGATTTTAAAGGGGACAATTCACCGATTACCCATATGGCAGCTGTTCTAGTGAATTTGTGACCTGTCATGAAAATAGAACTTCTCTAATATGGCTTATTCACCGATTTGACTATGCCAAAGTACTCAGAAGGCTGCTTTCTTAAACAAAACACATTTTTGAAGGACATGGAAGCTAAATACCCTTCAACATGTTAAATAATTGAATATATAGTAATGTATATTAATTTTACTCACAGCTGCTTCTTCACTCTTACTCTTGTAGAATGAATGCTTCCTGCCATTGTATCGTAAATCGCAGTGCACTCTGCTGGATGAACTTTACAGACACTAATATGTTCCTACATGCATTATTTCTACCTTGTATACCAGAAAAAACAGTTTTTTAACATATACACTGATACTGATATGTCTGGAATAGTCCTAATATATTGGTCGGCCAATAATATCAGTCAAATAGTTACCGTTAAAATAGCATTTTTCTTTAAATGCCTATCCTCGTAGGAAATTAGTTGACACTCATTTAAAGTGATTTTTAGTGTTTGCAGCATTGAAACAAGCTTAAATTTGTAGCCTATGAACATGAAAGCACACTAAAAGTGGCAAAGAGCGTACAGTAATTCAGTTAAATAAGTCTGAATTTCATATGATTTAATAATACTGAACTTCCTCCCTTCCTGTCATGTATCCTTGTTTCAGGACCTCTTCTCCATCAGCGCCTATGTCTTCGCCCAGAAGCCTCAGCTGGACATCCACAGTTTTGAGGGGAACTTCACAAGGGTACAGTAGCTCGTTGACATATTTATAAGCTGTAAAACAAATCTTAAACACATGCAGATTTTTTCTTTAGAGACTGGATTGACATAGAAGATGTGTATCACTGCAATGTGTTGACAAGCGACAACAATGAGAGCTTGTGTGTCCATCCAGGCCTGTTGTTATCTCCAGCAGGCATACCTCTTACATCACAGGCAGGTTCTCGCAGCTCCAGCTCCATCCATCCCGTCTTGCTTGTTGCTCAGTGATTTTTTTTTTTTTCCCTTCTTCTTTTTTTATTAATAGCAGATTAGCGCAGCCCCCACAGAGAGGAGAGCTCCAGTACAAAGGGAGGCTTTGTGGGCCGTCTTCACTCTTGGCCACACACCAGGCTTAGTGAGCGAGCACTTCCTCCGCTCATTCATCCTCCGCGGCCTTCCTTTGCATAGCGTGTGCTTTTAGTCTGAGCAGGATGGGAAAAAAATGGGTTCCCACAGATCCGCAGCAAATGAACTTACCTATTTATGAGGGGTTCTTTTTTCCTTTTTTTTTTTCCTTGAGACGGATATGGTGGCTTTGTTTCTGTGGTCTTTATTGAGACCCTCTGCAGTTATGAACACCGTGGTTTGATGCCAATGTCAGAGCGGTCAAGCATTCTGCAACCTGCCATTTATTTTTCATGCACCTCTTCCCATGTTTGAGTGGATTGACAGGATGTGGGTGCTTAGGTATCATAATTATCATATCAGACACGCAATTTGAGCCGAAACTGGATCCTTGACCCTGCACTCCTGACTCAAGCCATTTTCAGCCTTCGTCTTTATTTAAGAGAGAAGGGTAAAACAGGAGGGAGGCTGAAACAAGAGGCTCTCCAGGGGCTTATTTATCACTGAAATCTCATCTATGTGCACTCTCTATACTGTTTTTAAAAGGAGCCTCTATCGCCATGCCAAATCTAGTGAAAGTATTGATAAAGGAACTACTGTATTGCTACAGTCTGCACAACCGTGTCAGGTGCTTGTGAAAATTAATGGCACAGCAGAGCTCGGCCATTCTGGTCAGGCTGTATACGCTCTCAACTGTGCTTATGTTCCTCAATTCTGTTAAACTGAAATCTTTATTTTCAGGGACATTTTGTTTGGTGTGTTTTGGCCAAAACAGAGAAATAACTTACTGTTTTGTGTGAAATTTGGCTTTCAAATACAGCGCATACTGCAGTGTGTGAAAATATTGGCCATAAAAAAAATTGGCAGTAAAGCACAGATCAGCTCTGTGGTAGAAAAAAATTCTTCCTTTTATGACAATTCATGCATGAACCTTCAGAATAGAATTCAATTAAAAAGTGAATGCCAAAATCAGTTTCAACTTAAAGTTTCCCAAAATGTTTGACGAGATTA
This sequence comes from Morone saxatilis, assembly GCF_004916995.1. Taxonomy (NCBI): domain Eukaryota; kingdom Metazoa; phylum Chordata; class Actinopteri; family Moronidae; genus Morone; species Morone saxatilis. The sequence goes on from NW_023340268.1 coordinate 4,303,438, forward strand.
GAGAGCAAGAGCAAAATTCATGACTTTGTGGCCTTGGTCTTGTTTTTCTTATCTGCTCTAGGGCCAAACTGAACAATACTAATTAGAAGTTGCTAATTGCAGAAATAAATTCACAACGTTGAGGTATTTCTTTCAAGCAGGTATCTCTCCTCTGCCATTCACTAGGTTATTTGAGTTTCTTTTCTCCCCAACAAAGTGTTTCAATGAGTGACATTTAAGTTCATTTACCAGCACTGAAAATATTAAACCATTTGTCAGACTTGTAATATTTATGTATTAACTATATTTGGATGTCCAGCAGCAGCTGCCATGTGCCTTTTTGTTTGGAACTACCATACCATAGTCATTAAAGCTTACACTGTGAACTAAAACAAATATACACAAATTGTGACTCAGTGTTTTTCCTTTTTCATTTCTCCTGTAGGAAGACACGGATCCACAGATCCATGAGAGTCTGAGCATTGAAAACACTCTGTGGGCCAGCACAGTCGTTGCATCTGGTAAGTAAATGACAACTTTTATTTAAAGTCAGTTTTTATCTGGAAATGAGATGTAAGATTTTTCCAGATGATACCTGGCAGCTCCAGTGTGTCCATTCCCAGTAACACTGCAGAATGACTCACTGTGTTTATGGTTTATGTAGAATTTGATGTATGGTCTGCTTCTCATTGAATCTTTATGCCGTTTGTCAAGAAGTCATTTTTAAAACCAAGAATAAATTAAAATACTGTATCACTGAATCCAAAATAAGGTTTCTGTCCACCAGTTTTTATGTGCAGTTTCAATTCATTCAAAAATGTGTAAAAAAAGTAAAAAACAAAATATCTCAAAAATGTTTTTGTACTTGGCTTAGGAGAAAATGTTGACACATCAAACATCTTAATCATGCTACGCTACTCTGCTTCTTGAGTTGTACACAGAGCATTCGTGCCATTCCGGGACTCCTTACATGAAACCACTCCACCAAAAAAGTAATGACTAATAAAAAGAGTGGGGGTGCTGGGAGTGTATGTAACCTCAACGACCCTGGTTCAAGTCCAGACAGGGGCCCTTGTTGAATGTCACCCCCCTCCACCCACCATAGTGGCACGCAGAAGGGTGAACGTGCATCAGAGATAAATGTAGTTGCTGAGATTTTAGAAACTTTTGCAACATTTTAATAGAAACAAAACTAGTCACCAAAACCAATCCCTGCTCAACGCTGTACTTTATGATTTTTAGTGATTCTGCTTGGTCTCGTACTCTAGTTGTCTCTCAAAATATTCATGGCATTAGACCTTGAAGGCGTTGGATTTGATACTGCTATGTGCTTGCGTGAAGAACTCTGAGAATACCCACAGTTGAGGTAATCCTCCCTCGCTTCGAATAAGCGATTCCCCACAGAAACGGTTGTGTCAGTTGAGAGTGTTTGTGACGCTTCCAGCGATGGCCGCACCATTGATTTGCGGTGTTGCTCTCCCCTCTGGCCTGACCTTGACCAGAAGAACAAACACACACGAACTCGCACAAAAAGCCTGACTTAGACCCCTTACATCATCTCTGCTTGGGAATGTCATTGTCCCCCACAAGCCTCCCCTTGACAGACACTTCATCGGCTCTACAGTGGCATTCTGGGCACTTGAACTGGCCTGGATCACCATGTATTCACCCTCTTATAGGCCCCAGTCCAGCTGTGACAAGAGAATTAGTTGTTCGCATATTCAAATTGAAGCCTTTCTGCATGCTGAGCCACACACAATTTGTCACATCGCTCAATATTTCTGAAGTTAGAAGTCAACGAGAGCAATTCATCACCTTTCTCCCCAGGTCCTGTAACCGTTGGTCTCTTTTCTTTTTCTCTCACTGCCTCTGCTTCACTTTCCTCGCTTGTTTTCGGCCCATTTTTAACTTTCTGCAGTTTTTATAGTTTGGGGATTTCAGGGGCTGTATTCAGGTTTATTATTGCCTTTGCTCTCCCATTAAGCTCATTTAATATTAATGACTCATTAATCCTTTGTAATAAGGCCGCCGTAATGAATTGGCAAATAAAGATGGCAGTGTATTGATCAGGTTTTATGAGCTTCCATAGGGTGGCTGAAGGCCCTGAGAGTCTAAGCGTATTAAACTCCTGTCTGTTGGCTTGAGTGGCAATGAGACAAAACTGCCTCAGCTCAGCCTTATTGTGTTTCCTCTCATGCAGTTCATCTTACTTGACCAAGATGAGTGTGTGCATGTATGTGTGTGTGAGATGGTGGGGGTGGGGTGCAGTTAATGAGCAGCATTACTTTCCTTGTCTCTCTCCTTGGCAGGCACGGTGATAGGGGTGGTGATCTACACAGGCAAAGAGACCAGAAGCGTACTGAACACGTCTTATGCCAAGAACAAGGTGAATACTTTTTTTAGTTTTTGTATTTCTGCCGGAAGACGGAAAGTTGTGTGATTTATTTATTTAAGTTTTTGGTTGCAGATGCTTTAAATCTAAGAATATTTTTTCTTTTTTATAACAAATTTTAGGAGGACAGTGTGTCATGGTCGATATTCATTTCTTAATATAGCGATTTAATAGTTATGTGTATAAAATGTCAGAAAATTGCCCAACAATTTACTGAAGCCCTAGATTAAATCTTGAAATGTCTCGTTTACTCTGAAGATCCCAAAATATCCTGTAAACTATCAAATAAGATTTTAAAAAAACAGCAAATTGTCACAGTTTAGTAGCTGAAACTAGATGTAATGTAATGTTTTATGCTTAAAAAAAGACAATTGGTTCCCAAAAACATATGCCAATTTATTGTCTGATTGTTTGAGCTCTATTTAAATCACATTGCAGACAGCACTAAAATGTACTTTACAGAGTATATTTTTTCTTTCTGTATTTGTTTTGGGGAAAAAAACGTTTAATTTTTAAATTGTATTTATTTTTCAAACTATTTTTTTTAAAGCATTCACAAAAAAAACCTCAAACATTAAAGGCCTGTGAGGCGATGCCAACATAAACAAATGTTTTGTAAAAGCTGCAGAGAGTGAAACACGTTGCACATCTGTTCCAAGTTCCCCTCATGCCATCTTTTTCCCCTGCCTCTAATCACTAATCAATCACTTTGGCGAGGTGGTTTTTTAACCTTGACTTTCTAGATAAAGTTGGACCTGTCAATGCGAAAGGTCAGCGCCAGTTGCTAATTAACCAAAAGGGAAATTAACTAACTGAGGATTTAAGTGACATTTTCAGCTGAAAGTTAATCCCACAGAATCCCCATTGAGCGTTTTGTCCCCAGATTGAGGAGATTAATGAAAATTTAATTCTAAATATAAGATTTTACCTGGAAGATGGTTGAGTTAGATAGACACGGGTCAGCTGATAGAGGCGGGCATCAGTGGGATCTCGGAGCCAGTGGTTTGGCCACCGTGCATGCAATGACTTTTACACACAAAGTTATCACCTACAACTGTCTGCACCTCTAAAGCTCTCCGTGGCACAACACAGCCGCCTCCTACTGCAGCACAGTTTTGACACCAGTGTCTTTTATTAAGAACGCTGATGTGGCCGGTCGAACAGCGGGGGCCACTGTTTTGTGTAAGCTCGACAGTTGAGAGGAATTCAATATTTCAAGGAGATGATGTCAGAAGTGCCAATATGGAGACTGGAGATTGGGGGAGAAAGTCGATACAGTGTGGCTGAAGTCGCAAGAACGTTTTGGCCTCATATAATCTGTTGTGACACCGGCCAGGACAATGCCTGCACTTGATCAATCTGACAGGACGTCAGACATAGATTCACTCTTTGTCTCGGTATTGTTAGACAGACCTCTGTCTGAGTAAAGAGACAGAACAGTGTCATTTGACAAGAGGCTGCTCTTCAGCAACGATTGTTTGTTCGAAGTACGTATCCAAGTCCCAATACTCTGCTCTCGCCACACGTCTCTCAAACTGTTACTCTGGAAAAAAAAAAAAAGAGAAATAGAAAGTTAAAGTTGTAAGATCTCAAGAATCAATTCCAGTGTATTTTCTTGACTTCGTTGATTTGCCAGTCACAAGCGCTGAACAATACACTACTTGCTGACTAAAGTCCTGATATTCTTTGGTTTTAACTCGATGAATATTCATGTCCCGGGGGTTCAATTCTTCATCAGATTTCACACACATGCTAAAATACAAGCCACACAGGCAGATCGAATCATTCCTTTCACTTTTAATGGCTTGGAGATGAATGGAGTAAAATATGCACTTTTTTATTCATTGATAGCATCTTTAGGTTGAGGTAATTGAGTCCTTTTCCCCCCCTTGACTGAATGAATAATGACTTCATCTGATCCCCGGCAAGGCTTGGAAAATTTAGACCAGCCATTGTTCAAGCAGAAGGGGATCCTTTGCTTTTCAGGCATGCACTGTGCTCTCTGTCTTAATTTTTCTTCATTTTAATCCACCCAAACCCCCTATTTTTCTCAATAGCTCAACCATGAACCATGTAGTGAGGCTGCGGGGTGGGGAGGTACCCACCCGCTCGATCCCCTTACCCTTCCCTTCTGCGCACTCTGCTACTGGGAGTTTAACAGCAACTGATAAATCAGTCACACTGGTCTCCCAGCTCTCCCAGTCCTCAGGGGAATGGGCTTGGTGGGGGTTTAGGCAGTGGAGGAATTCTGCTGCTTTTTATATGTGCTTGCCCCCTCCCCTCCTTTTCAGAGCAGTTTCTTTTATTTGAGGGAGGAGATGTTATGTTCTGCTGTTTTTGTAAGCGTGGTGCGTCAGAAGAAAGCCCTCTGTGTACAGGACTTTGCTGTGAGCGCTGCCAGAAAGGGGAAAGGCACTTCTTTATTTGACATCTTTTTCCCACATGCTCCATTGGCTGGGAGATACACTCGAAAAATAAAAGACAACTCTGACCCTCTTTTTTTTTTTCCTTTTTTTTTTTTTTCTAGAGCGCTATCTCAATATAGGAACTTTATTTTTGAGGCCCTTTGACCTTCTGTTGCAAAAAAGAACAATACTTCAGCATGGCAATAATGCAGCTTCTAGTTTACCATAAAATAGTGCCACCAATAAGCTTATTTATGTTGTTCAAGCTGTTTGCATGATAAAAGCCTGCAGCCAAGAATGGCTTTCATTGGCTTTGTTTTTTCTCCCTGTGTAGCATATTGTAAGGCTTTGGGAGCAGATGGGAAAGTTACAAAGAGTCTTCTCTAGTATAAGTTGTCAGAAAGGGAATAAGATGTTTACACAAAGTCTCCAATCTGGACTTAATATTGAAAGTTTACGTGTTGTGTTATTCCCGCTGATGAACACATCAACAACCTCAAGCTATGGAGTGTAGAATGGATCAAAAGTAATACATGCACTCATCAGGTTTTACTAAGATTTATAAATAACTCCACGCTCTAACCTGCTTAGAACAAATGAGTAGGACGGTAATGTTAATATCTGCTGTTTTGACCTCTGACCTCTTGTCCCGATAGGTTGGCTTACTGGACCTAGAGCTGAACCGCCTCACCAAGGCCCTGTTCCTGGCCCAGGTGGTTCTGTCTGTTGTCATGGTGGCAGTGCAGGGGTTTGTGGGTCCTTGGTTCCGCAATCTTTCCCGATTCGTTGTGCTTTTCTCTTACATTATCCCCATCAGGTACTTTATGATTTACCTCATTCTTGCCGCTTTTGTCTGTTTTGTGACCACAACCAAACCATGGCTGTGCACTGCTATCTTTTTCCCCCCCTCAAACTGGAAAAAAATAAATAAATTAGAAAAATCTTTCATCCCTGTTTTGAAACCCAAACTCCAAATCTGCTTTGTTTTTGGGTCTTTACACTGTACAGACACTTTTTAGAATTTATTATTATTATTATTATTAGGGGATTTTTTTCCAGTTTTTGTGGCAGTTTTGCTGGTGTTTTATTTTATTTTTTTCTGTAATAGATTACAGCTTTGTTATTTCCATGTGTAGTTTGCGTGTAAACCTGGACATGGGGAAGGCAGCTTACGGCTGGATGATCATGAAAGATGAAAACATCCCTGGCACGGTTGTGAGAACCAGCACCATCCCAGAAGAACTGGGCCGACTAGTCTATCTGCTGACAGACAAGACTGGTAGGTGTCCAAACATACTAAAGATCACATTTACAGTAGATTTTTGGTACTTAAGTTAAAGCAAAATTATATTTCACTTTAAAAGGGCAACTGGTTTGAATAGGCTGTGCATGTACTCGATAGAGGAATCACAGCTTGCATCACCATACCTTGAAAGATCTGACTTTGAATGCACAGGGTGACAATATTGTATGTGTATATAGTAGATTTATATTTATTCTTACATTTTATTCCCGGTTTTACACTCCATTGGACACTGTCCTTTTCCAGAAGTGAAGCACACACTCAGTTCTTGATCATGGCTGGGTTAGCAACAATACACAACATGTCACTGCCAGACATGAATGCATATCAGGTGTTCTGTTGAATTCAATTTCTTAGAAAAAGTGGAGCACAGTAACACTCTAAAGAGATATAATGTCATAAAAAGTGGAGCCTAATGTTCCACTGTGATAGAGTATTAAAAAAGAAGCACATGATAAAACAAAATAATGTAATAAACCCAATAAAACGCACAATAAATCTCCACAACTTGCTTGTAAACTTTAGGGACTAACATCAGGCTGAAAGTCAGCTGCTCACCATTGTAAAATACAAAGACTTTATATATTGATATACGTCATTATTTCACATAGAAACAAAGCCACTTAATTTCAGTTTAATTATAAGCTTAAAATCTAATCTGACCTGTCAACATAGTGAGTAAAAGAAAGCACAAAAGGCAAAAGCTTCAACAATTCTTTAGAATTTCCCGGTGTTATTTAGGCCTCCTTCCCTTTCTCTCATTTCACAATCATGGCTTGATTCTCTAATAACAAATAGCTGCTCTTTACTAATGCTAGACAGTGTGTCAGAGTGATAAACTCCTGCGGTGGTCCTAACATGCTTCTTTGTCTTACCCTGCTGATCTATGTAGGAATAGATTAGCTGTAGACCCTATTTATCCAGGTTGATAGTTAAAGCACATGGAAAGAAGAACAAACAATCAATCCAGTAGAATTGGGTAACCCTGTGGCCCTAATGTTTTTGGAAGTTAGATGCCCTCTAATCAGCTTTATGCTCTATCAGCACTCATTCTGGCAACCGACATCCATTAAACAAGGCCATTGCCCTCGTTTTCCAAGTTCTTTTTTTTCCTCTTTCAGTCTGAACACTCACTCGGTCTTTTTGTATGCAATGTTGTCTCTTGTCTGTTGGTTAGAGAGGACATGTGGTCCATATTGGTAATGAGATTAGGTCAATGAGAAGGCAGTCATACCATCCTGCAAGTCCCATGATGCATTGTAGGCAGTCCTCTGAGGACAAATGCTGTGTTTTCTATGTTTGTGTGTGTGTGTGTGTTTGAGTGTGTGCTTTCAGAGATGTTGAATAGGGATTCACAATATTGGACATGGATATCTGATATGTCAGTATTTTCCAACCTATTT
>NW_023340268.1:4310941-4315357 GCF_004916995.1 Morone saxatilis
CCCGGATACACATATATGCACTTTTCTTTTTTCACCTAATTGCAGTCACTATCAAGTCTCTCTTGTGGTGGAATTAACATATTACTGTTCCTACATTGTGATGACCCACTGGCAGAGGCAGATGCAGATACATAAAATAAGAATACTGTTGACAGACTGACAATAACAGAAATAAAAGCAATCACTGTGAAAAATCAGAATTGAGGAGTAATGTATATGTAATGAAGTTTCTTTATGATGTGTTGGTTTGTCTAAACTGGTCTTCTGAACTGCAGGTACTCTGACACAGAATGAAATGATCTTCAAGAGGCTGCACCTGGGAACAGTGTCTTATGGCACTGACACCATGGATGAGATACAGAGCCACATAATCCAGTCATATGCACAGGTAAGATTCAACGGGGATGCAACTTATTGTTTTCACCATCTATTAATCTGCCAATGAATTTCTCAATGAATTAGATTTTTATAAATAAAATAATAAAAAAAAAAACATTGCTGTTCCCCACATTCCAAGGTGAAGTCTCCAAATGTCTTGTTTTGTCTCGACCAATGATCCAAAACCCAAGAGGATATTTAGTTTACGGTGATACGAAGCAGAGAAAAGCTGTAAATCCACAAACCTGAGAGGCTAGAACCAGAAAATGATTGATGATGATCAGTTTTTTGTTTTTCGTGGACAAACAGGTTCATTGGTTAAATAAATATCTGCTGATTGTAATATATATGCTCGGTTGCCAGTTTATTAGGTACACTTCGCTAAAACCTTTGTTCAGCATTATGATAATTTTGGAGGCTATAGTCTCTGCTGCTGTTGAATTGTTTATCCTTATACTGAGAGGTGTTTCTAATATTTTGTCCACCACATTTAAATGAATGATGGTAGACTAAACAACAAACACTTCTCTGCCAGATTACAGTGACAGCCAAGTCACATAAAAAACATTTTGAAATAAATGTCAGTCCTGCAGCCCACTTAGCTTCTTCATTTTCAATTGTCTTATGTTGACTGTCAATTTTCACTTTTTCATAATTAATTTTTTCCTTGATTTTTAGTTATAGCAACATTATGTAAGAATTGTGGTTTTTTTGGGGGGGTTTTTTGGCAACTTTGGCACCCTACAGTTTTTGGAGTGCAGTTCACCCTCATGAACAGATGAGCTGAAGGATTTGGATTTGGTGGGCTGACTTGGCTTGTGATCAAAAATGAGTCAACAATTTTACTAACCCAGCCAGATATTAAGGAATGGCAACAACACAAGACATAGCAAGCCAGCTAATATTACTTACTAGTCCAGCAGTAAGAAGGCCAGCTTGCTGTCTGTGATCTTTTACGATGCTCTCACCAACGACTAAAAGCCCGTCCGAGGTCCCTTTGTGTTTTATGTTGTTTTAAATTGTAATTTGGGTGTGGCTTTATTTTCTCTTTGTTATAGCCTTTAACAAAACAGTTCCCATCATATAATATAGAATATAGATCTTCCAGTGTGTAACATTAGACAGAACCAACCATTTACAATATTACAATTTGTTTCCAATACGGGAGTGGGTGCAATGTAGTATAACTATGTACCATATTCATGTTTTCCCTGCTTATTCCCGCTCCTCCCTGTAGATCAGTTTAATCAATTTTTTATATTTAGCTAAGGATAAGTTTTCCAGGAAAAAAGCCCATATTGTTCATTCATCATGGAGTGTCCCTGAGCGACTCCTCATACTGTAAGCAAGTGTTTTCCTCGCTGGGTGGCTCAGATCTGGCTGCAGCCTTGACAGAATGATATTGTTCATTCTCAGCCAGCTCCAAACAGCTGGTCGACACTGAAACCATCTGCCCCACACCCTTATGTGTAATCTCAGCTAATGAAAAACGACTTTTCTTTTTAGAGCCGCACAGCCCAATCTGGGCAGAGCGGCAGTGTGTCTGTCCAGCTGATTTTTCCTATGTTGCTGTTTTCCTTACTGTCACAGTGACATCATTACAAAACCCTGTTATTGTTTTAGGGGTTCCAGTTAAAGGCAGCAGTTAACAATTACTGTAATTTTCAATGGCAATTTAATATACTGTTTGACATACTTATCATAATTTACCAGAGCTCAGTTGTCTCTCTTTTTATAAAATAATAAAACATTGGTTTCTAGTCTTCTGGGGACTTCTACACAGACACAATAACTCTGCTTTAACACCCTCTACATGTACCTCAGACACTAAACTTGCTTGACATCACATTTAAAATGATCTCTCCATCGATGTTTCAGTCACTCATGATGAAGGTTGTCATCTTGCGTCCTTACTGTACTCCCCATGGCCCCTCCTTTCCGGCCTGGCAGGATTGAAGGTTAATAATAAGCCAAAATCAAATGCTTCAGTAGAGCGCATCGCCCCTGTCAAAGGCAGCTGGCACAGTGGGCTGTCTGCCTGCTCGCTAGTCACCACCCAGTTAAACTGATGGTTGATGTCAAAACAGCGGAGCACACAAAAGACCCTCAAACCAGATATGACATGATAAAGATGGTGATACACCACTTTCCCTCGCTGTGTCATTTAGCTTGAAAAGGGGTGTCAGAGTGAATTGGCTGCAAGTGTAGGAATAGATCTAAATGTCTACCAGTGTTGTTACATTTTAAATACGATTGCTGTGTCTGGAAAAGATTATGTAATATATTTCATATGCAGTTTTTAATGTCTTTTAGGTCGTTATCATCTTATTTAGTTTGGTTTGTAGCAGTTTCTCTACATACCTATAAATTAGCCATGAAAATTAGCCATTAGTCAACAATAAAATTTAATTTGTTGCTTGCAAATTTTGGTACAAAACCCTCAATATTGATTGGTTATGATAGCGTGCTAAATATAAATGATTAAAACATAATTCTGTCCATTTGGGTAATCTAAGGTCAACTACATTCAGTTCATACATGCCATAAATAGATGCGACTGGAATGGAAAGATTTCTTTAATTCACAGATTATTTATTGACTGCATGGCTCACAGTATGTATTGTGATCTCAGGCAACCTCCCAGCCTTCCAATGGTGGCACCAGTGGCGCCACTCCATCACGGAAGACCCAGACGTCGGCCCCGAAAGTCCGCAAGAGCGTCAACAGTCGCATCCACGAGGCTGTGAAGGCAATCGCCTTGTGCCACAATGTCACACCTGTCTATGAGTCACATACCACGGTAAATGGAGAGACGGAGTCTGCTGAAGCTGACCAGGACTTCAGTGATGACAACCGCACATACCAGGCATCCAGCCCCGATGAGGTAAATATGAGCTGCAGGGAAGAGTTTGGGCACTTCCAGCTTGCAACAGTTTAAAAAGTGGTATTGTTGGTTTAAACTAAGAGAGGGTGACTAATAATGTAATGTTTGTTTTACACGGTGCTCATCTCTAGGGTTTCTTTTCTTATACACCGATCAGCCATAACATTATCACCGTTGACAGGTGGACATTTTGTCCTCAAAGTTGTTGATGTCAGAAGCAGGAAAAAACAGGCAGCGTGAGGATTTGAGCGACTTTGACAAGGAGCCACATTGTGACGGCTAGACGACTGGGCCAGAGCAGCTCCAAACCTGCAGCTCTTGTGGGTTGTTCCTGGTCTGCAGAGGTCAGTATCAAAAGTGCTCCAAGGAAGGAAAAACAGTGAATCGGTGACAGGGTCATGGGATGCCATTCATGAGGATGTTACTTTGATATGCACCACCTGCCTAAGCATTGTTGCTGACCATGCACACTCTTTCATGGAAACAGTATTCCCTGATGGCAGTGGCCTCGTTCAGCAGCATAATGCCACAAAGCAAATGGTTCAGGAATGGTTTTGAGTAGCATTACAACAAGTTCAAGCTGTTGACTTAGCCTGCAAATTCCCCAGATCTCAATCCAATTGAGCATCTGGGGGATGTGCTGGACAAAGAAGTCCGATCTATGAAGGCTCCACCTCACAACTTACAGGACTTAAAGATATTATGCAGGTGGTGATAATGTTATGGTTGATCGGTGTGATCTATTTATATCTTTGTCTCTTTCTGCACTTTCAGTTGTCAATCTGGTTGAACCATTGTACAGCATTTTGTTCTCCATGTATACTACTTTTGTAAACCCTTCATACAAACTAAAAGCATTTAAGACTAAAAAGATAAAAAATATAGAGTAGTCTTCTCAGCCATCTGACTGTACCAAATTTTCATGGCAGGTGACAGTAGTGTACATTTGTTTTCAACTTAATGACCAAAAACAGGATGAAAACACTTTCTTGAGTAAGTGAAACATAAACAAACCTCCAGTTTGGTTGAAGCGCTGCTTCAAATTTTCAATGTTGGCTTTGTGGCGCTGTTGGTGACCCAGACAGGTCTGAGTCTCCCTCTCCCAGTACTGAGGATCATCTGCTGTGACTCTGCTCATCCAGTCCTGTTTGGGT
>NW_023340268.1:4315457-4319832 GCF_004916995.1 Morone saxatilis
GCTTGTCCTTCTGGCGAGAATAAATGTGGGAGATTACCAGGAGCAAACCTCTCTGTGCCCCTCTCTACGGTTTCCTCTGTCTTTATGTTTTATTGGTGATCCTAAATAACCCTGGTTTGGTATAACAGTCATTTCATGATCAGAAAGTCAGAGGTCACGAACTCCTCGTAGAGGTTAAGCTATTAAATCGTCTGTATTTGCTTCCTGAGAATTTACTGCTCCAACTGAAGGAAGAATGCAGCAGACAAACGATCCCCAAAGGCATCCCTATAGCTTCCTCTCCTCTCGCTGTTTCTCCGTGTAACCCAAGTGTTTGAGATTTTACGACTGTTGGTGCTGCTAGGCCTATTGTATATTATTTTTAATCATCCTACAGAATCTGTCACTGATAATGATAATTGAATACTGGAAACGCAGAGGAAGATTTTTGATCAGAAAAAGTTAATGTCAATATTTGTTTATAGAGGTGTATTTAATGTATATTGAAGGGTAGTTAATCTTCACATACACACCCAGTTCAACACTGTTGGCATGTTTATCACCCATGACGTGTGAGACTTCGTAAAGCCTTTGTGAGACTTGCATACCTTGTGTCGAACCCACAGCCAAGTCTAGCAGTCAAAATGAAGATAAAAAGGTGGCGAAAGATAAATTTTCCATTTTGTCTGTCTGTCCTCCCCCCTGAGTTGATGTGTATATATTTATTTATATCCCGTCTCACTCTGCTCTATCTCCCCTCTCTCCATTGTCTCACACTGCTTAGATTGATCAATATTTAATTTTCTCTCAGAGACGATGAGAGGTGGAGGTCTGTGATTGTTGGTCGAGCTTTCCCTTTCCCTCCTACTATTCTTTGTTCTTTCTCTGTCCTTTTATTTCCCTCCCTCTTTCCCTCTCCCTCTCTTCCTCTCTTCCTGCCTCCTCACTCTCATTGACTGCAGCATCAGATCTTGGCCACCGTACCTCAGTTGGTGATAGTTTGTTTGGCCCCGGCTCTCTGCTCAGCCTCTAATGTAACGAGCCGTCATTAAGGAGATGAAGTGGGCCGACCGCCGAGGTCAGAACAGGGGTCATCTGACCTGGTGGTCAGCCACGCTGTGAACAGAGTCCTCCTGTAACCTTTGACCCTTGTAATATCAGACAAGCGCATTTGACTATAGTCTTTAATGACGGCCATGCCCAGGAAAGTGGGTGCTTTATCATTTTCAATTGGATGTAACAGCCAGTCTCAGTGAGTATATGTGCCATAAGGGAGGAAGACAGTATCTTAAGTATGCAAATAAAGTGTAATTTCTTCAGGCCAAGCAGCTACTTTTTAGAAGCTGAGCAGCCAGATATCAGCAGATCTATTTGAAGTGATAAGGGTTCAGTTAGACCCCATACTGTATTTCAGTAATAAAAGCTTGATATCAATAATATTATAAAGGTATAATATAATAACATGTACACACTCGGACATAAAATTAATTTCACTGAGAAGTAGATAAACTTAATAACTAATAAATCAAAATCAAAATAAAATCAGTATTGTTGTTTTCAAGCATTTTCAAAGTAATATATTCTAGCATAGATGATTATAATAGAAGGAATAATGTTCTCCTTTATAAACATAACCAGATGTAACAAAAAGGTAAAGCCTAAAAAGCCTATAAAAGCATTGAATTACAGTGATTCCATCCTAAATAACCAGCATTGATTATAGAACGGAGGCAATTAATGCCCATTAAATAAACCCATTGGGAGAAATAACATAAAACCACAATCCACAGTAAAAGCTATTAGAAAGGTTTTGAGAGAGAATTAAAATGTTGTAGCAGGATTGTTCTCTTATTGTCTAATTGTCTTTCTGTTTATAATGAAGAACATCAGTTCGAGCTCCTGCACAGCAACAAACTGCAAGAATGAACAATGTAAAAAAAGAATTAAAATAAATACATGGCATTAATATTTTCCAACATTATAAATAGAGATGTGTAGTAGTACTCCTTCAAAATTCCTAGTAAAACTGTTAAACTATCCCAAAATAAATTCAGTTCTTGAGTGTGCGCCCTTCACATTGCCAGTGACATTACAGGAGAAGAATGTAACTGTTACGGGTCCATTTTCATCAACATGCTTTACCTGCTGTTAATTTTAAAGGCAGTGCTGCCGTTGTGATTTACATGATCACTGGAACATTGTGAACACGGTTGAAATGATTGATCGGGTTGTTTAAGCCAGTCTGCCACTGTCCATAAAGTGCTCTTTTCTATTACTGTCGTAACACATGATTCACACGCAGTTTGTATCAAAGCTGACAAAGGTTTAAATAGTTTCTGTAGAGCTGATAAAGTAGATTGAAGAGCTGAGTTAGGATCCTCAGCACATGGTGTATGTGTCCATTTGTGTGTGTAGCGCGCACACACACACACACACACACCAGCATAATGACACACAGATGTGTGTTAAGTAAATATAGGCAGTCCTTTTTTACGGAGCTCAAAGGGGGAGCAGGAGAAATGATGGGGTATTAACAGGAAGTTCCAATTTGTAGGTCAGAGTATAATAACAACCTTTGAGTGAGCAAATTGAAAATGAACCCATTGAGAATTGAGTCGTGTGCAGCTGAACGCTCACTCGGGGGCCGCAGTTCCTGCTGAGGAGAAAAAGAGGAAAGAGAAACAGAAAAACACTTATCTGGAGCTGAATGTGAAGAGCTCAGCAGCTCTGGAGATACCGTAACTCTCTCATGCCTTGTCTCTCAACTGCAAGTGAAAGTAAATCCGATCAGCTCATGGTCTACATTTGTTTTGGATTTTCTTTTGTACACAAAGTCATTCTCTCTGTTAACCTTTTTTTAATGTAGTTAAGATTAAAAATCCTTACATTAAATTAGTTTTCCCTTAATATTCACAAATGTTTCTATGAAAATCCTCCCACATTTCTTGTCAAAGTCCAGAATACTGGATTTAATGCATTATACCTCCATCCTTATACCCTTGTGTTATAGGAGACTTTATTTTTATAATTTAAGTGTTCCTCATCAATCCAGTCATTGTAAAAAAATATATCATCACCCTTAAAGCTGGAGCATACATTTCATTGTGTAGGAATCAAAATGTTAAAGTTTGTGTTCTTCTGCACTTCTGTGAGCAATTTGTTTTCATATGTTTTCCTCAGGTGGAGCTGGTGCGGTGGACAGAGAGCGTCGGCCTGACCCTGGTGAACAGAGACCTGACCTCCCTGCAGCTGAAGACTCCTTCTGGACAGATTCTCTCCTTCTACATCCTGCAGATCTTCCCCTTCACCTCCGAGAGCAAAAGGATGGGCATCATCGTCAGGGTGTGGAACTTGTGTATTAACAATATGATGTGTGGATGCTGCTTCCTGTGTGCTGTTTTGGTTGCCGAATCATGTGTTTCAGTGTTTGTGTGTCCTTAATTTACAGGATTTACATATTGTTCAGATTTGAGTTTTTACCTAAAATGCTTTAATAGAACTTTTGTGTCGAACCTAATATTATGTTTTGTGCCCTCTTGTATCTTTTGAACTGAACTGGCTGCATGACAATTGGTGTAGAAATATTTTTCTGCTGTTGAACATAGAAATTGTTCTAATTGTCATTTGTAACTTGATTTTAGGAGGAAACAACAGGAGACATCACTTTCTACATGAAAGGTGCTGATGTTGCCATGGCGAGCATTGTCCAGTATAACGACTGGTTGGAAGAAGAGGTAAAGGCTCTCGTGAATCTATACTACATACTAAGGTTGCGTTCGCTCTGTGTTGAGAGAACAGGAAGGATTTTGTTTAGCTGTAACTGCCAGCGAACAGTCTTCACAGACACTGAGACTTCTGTTCTTTTTGTCAAGAGATACCAGCTTGGAGTTTTAAATCTAGACTGACTGACTCATCCGCTCCTAAATACAGTTCAAAAACATAATGTGAATGCGGCATAATTCCAGGGTGTTTATGCTAGATGACAAAATGAAGTACACTCAGAACAGCCGCCAAGGCAAATTTATTTATATAGCACATATAAAACACAAGACAACCCAAAGTGCAGAGTTCACCAGCAAAAGCACAAACAAAACAAAGAAACAAATGATAAAAACAGTAAAAATAATCAAAAGCACAGAGAATAAAAACAATAAAAACAACTATCAAATGAATTTGTCTTAGTTCTTCTGGCAGTTTGTTCCACATTTGAGCAGCATAGAAACTAAAGGCAGCTTCTGCCCGCTTAGTTTTGACTCCAGAATCCAGAACATGTCGACCTGAGAGGTCTGCGAGGTTCGTGCTGGGTCAGGAGTTTTGATAAATATCTTGGACCTAAACTATTCAGTAAACAAAAGAACACTTGATTTTGTGTGTGCTGTTGATGTACACTGTTCTC
>NW_023340268.1:4319936-4320086 GCF_004916995.1 Morone saxatilis
CCCAGCAGCCAGTTTGTTGATCAGCAGCTATGTCTCATCTTAAAGTGTCTTTATCTGCTCATTTAAATTGAGCCACTGTGGATGTGAACATTAGCTGTTAAGCTGTTATGAAATGGATGAGTATAAACAACCCATAAACATATGCATTGT
>NW_023340268.1:4320168-4332142 GCF_004916995.1 Morone saxatilis
TTGTGTGCGTATGTTCATAATTATATTGGCATTATTGAGTCATTTAGCACTGGGGGCAGCGTTTGATTTAATTAGTGACCTACATAAAGTTGAAGTAATTACAGTATGTCATATTCTTGAACAATGGTGCTAATGATGTCCTGTTGGCTGTAATATCCCGCTGTCAAATCAGCCGGCGCTACGGTTACTCTGCTTGTCAATAACCAATCAAGAGGACAGATTCGCCCCATTGGTGTTTCATATCAAAAATAAACTGCCATCCATCCCTTTGTTTTACTGTGTCCTCTGAATTACACCAGAGGCTATGTTATTCACTATTGATTTCTTTGGTGTTGGTAACAATATGCTACTATTGACAGTACTGTACATGGTGTACTTATACAGCAGCTGCTCCAATAAAACAGATGATCTGTCCTGTAAAAGACATAGTTAATCATACACAAACATTTATTTTAAACAACCCAAATCTCCAAATTCAGTCTTGAAATAAACATTTAGATAAAATTATCAAAACAAGTGAAAGTGTGTGTGTTGTGTGTGTGCTTGTGTGTCTGTGTGTGGTGTGTGTGTGCCTGTGTGTGTGTGTGTTGTTGTGTGTGTGTGTGTGTGTGTGTGTGTGGTGTGTGTGTTGTGTGTGTGTGTGTGCTGTGTTGGGGTAATTTATATATAACATCTTCCGTCCTTTCTATCAGTGTGGGAACATGGCCAGAGAAGGCCTGAGGACGCTGGTGGTAGCCAAGAAGTCCCTGTCTGAGGAGCAGTATCAGGACTTTGAGGTATAGATGAACAATTCTGTTTCTTTCTTTAGGTTGGATTTTTTTCGTGTGGAAACTTTTGATTACTTTTAAGACAGCATTATTGAATATCCCTGTTCTGAATTCCCAGTTTTTATTTCCACTGTCTGGTCTTTTACAGCCTCTTTTTAAAGCCATGATTTCCTCCTTTTTTAATGGCCTGTTTACTCCCCTCTCTCTCTCTCTCTGTCTCTCTCTCTCTGCAGAACCGCTACAACCAGGCGAAGCTGAGTATCCACGACCGAACCCTGAAGGTTGCCGCTGTGGTGGAGAGCCTAGAGAGGGAGATGGAGCTCCTGTGTCTGACCGGTGTGGAAGACCAGCTACAAGCAGATGTTAGGCCCACACTGGAGATGCTCAGGAACGCTGGCATCAAGGTTAGCAAGGAAATAAACACTTGTACCACACACCACAACAGTGATTCAAGGTTGCAGTCCGATACACAAAAAGGAGGAAATTGATCATATTTTATTGAAAATGAATTGTATATGTGTGTCCAGAAAAGCATTCCACTTACACGTTTTCTACTTAGATCTGGATGCTGACGGGGGACAAGCTCGAGACGGCTACATGCATCGCCAAAAGTTCCCATTTGGTCTCCAGAAATCAAGACATCCATGTCTTCAGACCGGTATACTGTTTTGTTTTTGTTTAGTTTTTTTTACTTGCCCTTCTTCCTGGTGCATTGATGTTATCAAAATAAGCCTAATTAATGGGAGATGACAGAAAGCCTTAATGTCCTCACGCTAATTGTATTATGTGTCTCTTGAGCAGGTCTCGAACAGAGGAGAGGCCCATCTGGAGCTCAACGCCTTCAGAAGGAAACATGACTGTGCTCTGGTCATCTCTGGAGACTCCTTAGAGGTACTACAACACAGTGCAGCACACAGTGACATTTCCTTGCACAGCAGATGATGATGAGGATGCAGCCAAACAGGCATTGAGAGAATAAAAATGACTTCTCGGCCAAAACTAGGCCTTGTGGATTTGGAGAGGAATACAAATCACCACAACATATTTGTCTTTTTTATGAGGCAGAACAATTGGAACTTGTTTGTAACAGCAGGAGTTTAACACTTTTTGGAAGAAACTTAAACGGTCCACAAGCATTGGCAGTGGTCTAAAAGTAAAAACATGTAAATTCATCTGGAACTTTCAGTGTCCAGTAAACCGTGCTTTGTGTTTCTTTGTTGTGTTGCAGGTGTGTTTGCGGTATTACGAGCACGAGTTTGTAGAGTTGGCCTGCCAGTGTCCAGCCGTGGTCTGCTGTCGCTGCTCCCCGACTCAGAAGGCCCAGATTGTCACACTCCTTCAGCAGCACACAGCCAACAGAACCTGCGCCATAGGTAAGTGTTGACAGATAATGTGGCAGCAGCTTTATGAGCCTGGACGGTTGTTGGCTCAGGTCCACAGACAGCCTAAGAAATTCTTTCGGGGCGGGGGATGTCTGTATAGTTTCAGCTAGTAGTTGGACAGTGTATAAAACAATCCATTAGACAGATTGATTGAATAAGCAGTCCATTGGATTAAGAAGGTGAATTGGTGCCTCAAAACTCTCTTTATGCTGAACTTCCAGATCCCAGATGTTCAGCTGAACATGCATCCAAGCTCAGAATAGATGTATGTTAGTGTAACACAGACACCAGGTCAAATATAGTACATATTACTTCTTACATCCACAAGATGGCAGTCAAAGCTAACTAAGAGAGGCACCCAGCAAAGTCTAACTTAAACCCTTAAAGCATACTGCAACATAATGGAGTGTTTTTTCTATTTTGTGGCAGGTGATGGAGGAAACGATGTCAGTATGATCCAGGCTGCAGACTGTGGTATCGGAATTGAAGGAAAGGTAAAGGAACCTCCATGAACTACATAAACAGTGAATACAGAGCTCAAGTGTTATCCTGGATTAGGCCCCTGTTACTAAATTCAGTTAGAGGAACTCTGATCTTGAATAAACATATTAAGCACTCAATTCATTAAGTAGTAAAACAATTTCAGTGGGGACGTCTTTTCCTGAAGGAACTGAAGTTACACACAGTTAAACTGTATGTCTTTATTGTCGGTTTTGAGCTTTGTATCAGTTTCTTTTGAAGCAGATGGTATTGAATTCAACTTTTCATTGAATCTTTATTCTTGTGTGCAAACAGGAAGGGAAGCAGGCATCTCTGGCCGCAGACTTCTCCATCACTCAGTTTAAGCACATCGGCCGTCTGCTCATGGTTCACGGCAGGAACAGCTACAAGCGCTCTGCAGCGTTGGGTCTGTTCGTCATGCACAGAGGCATGATCATCTCCACCATGCAGGTACAGTAACTATTTAAACATTTTTCACAAAGCTTGTTATGAATGAAGGTAAAATTAGTATTAGCATATTTTAATGCCTTTTGAAGACATGTTTGTAGATGTTTTGTTCTTGATGTCTGTTTTCAATTCATGGTCTTGTTTTTAATTTTAGCTGTGTGGTGAAGCCAAAGACAATTTTCAACATTGTGGACAGTAAAATTCCCAACTAACTGACTTTATGGCTTTTGTTTTCTATCCTCAGGCTGTCTTCTCCTCCGTATTTTTCTTTGCCTCTGTGCCCTTGTACCAGGGTTTCCTCATGGTTGGGTATGTGCCTTTTTCTAAATGCCTCTAAACCTTCTTGGTTATAACTAACTTGGGGAATTATTGTTTAAATCAATCCACCACCTCACAGAAGCACCCAGTCTATCCAGTGAAGCTAACTTGGTGGCTATGCTGACAGTCTTTTAGTTGCCTGTTAGCTTCATTAAGTTATAAACTACTTAAACAACAGGCTTACTATATAACTCAGCACAAGATACGTGGATATATTTGATCATGTAAGCTTATAGTTTTGTTGCTCATCCTCTCTTTCTCTTTGTCTTGTGCAGGTATGCCACCATTTACACCATGTTTCCTGTGTTCTCCTTGGTTCTGGACCAAGATGTGAAGCCAGAGATGGCTCTTCTCTACCCAGAGCTTTATAAAGACCTCACCAAGGTACCCTTTCTTTTTAATTCTCCACATTTTCTTCCCCCAACAACTTTTAGTAGGACATATGATGTGAATGTCTCATGGATGATGTTTCTCTCTTTCAGGGACGTTCATTATCTTTCAAGACTTTCCTCATTTGGGTTTTAATCAGTATTTATCAAGGTAAGGTGCCCAGACTCATTGTTAAAGTTATCTTTTGACCATCAGTCACTCTATCTGGCAGATGATGACATTAGCTTCATAAAACATGTAAGTTTTTAACAAAAGCAACTACAACATGACTGTATCTGTACAGAATGACCAGTCTGTAGACTGTCAAAGCAACTCTTCAACCACCATTTCATCATTTCTTCTGTGTCTAATACCAGGGTCCCCGGGCCCCTTCAAACTCTCAGACAGTCAGTTTCTCAGTATCTTAGGTTTCCAACCGCCATCCGCTTTTACATGCAGGCTTTTGTCTGTCCAGTAAATCGATATTTCTGTAATCGCTAAGCCATGCAGCGCGTGAGAAAGATCTATGTTCCTGCTCGAGCGTGACTTCCTGACAGCTTGAGGTTTTTAATTAAAGGCCAATACCAGGTCTGTGAAAAAAAAAAAAGAAACACGAAGACGATATGAGAGCATGACAGCAGAGGAGCAAAATATTAGGCGCCAATCTGGCTTAATTTATTACAGAGTTTGACTCGCTGGAATGCACCGTATGAAGACTGTATGAAAAAGCAATTATGTGATCAGTTAAAGGCTATTAAGCTCAATTTGTGTCGCGTTATGATAAAATCAAAAGACTATCAAGATACAGTAGGCGCCCAAAGATGAGTGAGCGCCTGGATGCTCTAGAGCACAGTGTCCATCTTTAGCCCTCATAAATAATGTTATTGAATCAATTATCTCCAGACACATTAATCCCTGAATGTCAACTGTTTGTACTGTGATGAGCAGACCTGAGAAAAAATGTTAAGAATGAGGGAACCCATGAAGAAAAATGTAAGAAATAGTGGAACTGCAGGAAAACACAACCTCTTCTCACTCATCCTGAACTGGTCTGCTAACGTCACGCGGTCGATTTGTTTCCTTTGGCGCCACCAGGTGGCATCCTCATGTATGGCGCCCTGGTGCTGTTCGAGTCGGAGTTTGTGCACGTGGTCGCCATCTCCTTCACCGCGCTCATCCTGACCGAACTGCTGATGGTGGCGCTCACGATTCGTACGTGGCACTGGCTCATGGTGGTGGCCGAGTTCTTCAGCCTGGGCTGCTACCTGGCCTCACTCATGTTCCTCAACGAGTACTTTGGTAGGTATTCCCTTTTTTTTCTTTCTTATATATTGACTTTCTATCTTTGAAAACTTCAGGAATTAAAAGGAAGGCTGAACTTTTGATTGAAAAATGAGTTTATGAAATGAGTTTTGAATCGTTTGTGCCTCAGCTTGATGAAAACTGTGCAACCTACGAAGGACTAGAGTCAGATAAATGAGGAAAGTTACACTTGCTTACGCCGTATCAATGAGCTTTTAATACAGCAGAGAAATAAGAAGTCCTCTATTGAACGGACTGAGCACTTCAAGGGGCCACAGTCTTCTCCCCTGCGCCTCCTTTGTGTTGATTTTGATGTAACGCTACCTGGCACCCAAGTGTTGTTGCAGTAGTTCAGGCCTGAGCTCTGTGCTTTTATTGCTTCCCCCTCTTTTTTCTCTCTCTCTGTCCCTTTCTGTTTCTCTCTTCACTGCTAACCTTTGTACTGCACTCACTCTGTTTCTGCTGCCTTTCTTTTGCTTCTGTATGTCGGCAACAGGCATAGGCAGGGTGTCCTTTGGAGCTTTCCTTGGTAGGTGTGCAGTCTGTAAATCACCTCCTCGTACCCTTCATCCATCTCTCTGCATTTATTATTTCTGTATGTTCCCGTGGTGTTTTACTGTCATCACTTTGTCTTTTTCATTTTAAGGTGTTTATTTTTTCTTCAAATGCACTGCAGGTCTTTATTGTCTTGTGTCATTTGTGTGAAGTCGTTTTAGTTTTCATTACTTTTGTGATTTGGATTCAAAACATCAAGACCAGCATCAGATTTCCTCAGCTGTTCATGTTGCTTTTATCACTTGTGATCAAGTGATGTTGACTCTTGCTTTACTTGATTGAGTTCCCATTATGTTTGCAGTCACCACACAGTACAGTAAGACGTGTGTACCTAAGCTCTTTTCCTTCTGTTTCCTCTCACAGACTTGTCGTTCATCACGACTTGGCCTTTCCTGTGGAAGGTGTGCGCCATCACGTTGGTCAGCTGTCTTCCTCTCTACATAATCAAATACCTGAAGCGCAAGTTTTCACCTCCGAGCTACTCCAAACTATCCTCATGAGCCAAAACTTGGATTACTTGTGTTTGTTTAGTATTTTTCCGTGCTTCTCTGAGCTTTTCTGTTTTCAGCACTTTTTTTACACACTGATCCTGAACGATGGACAGGTGACCTGTGGAGGTTAAGGAACCACTGGAACAATGGAAAATGGAGAGAAATTAAATAATTCGTCTTTGGATTATGTCACTGAAACTTGAGATGACTTGAAAATATGGGAGCACATAAAAAAAACACTATAAAAGGACATATTTAGTCCCACAAAAGAAGAGCGAGATGGTGTTTGTGACTGCACTCTGACGACCTGAAACGCTTGACCTCACTGTTTTAAAAAGGGTCAATCTGCCTTCTTTTGCTTTGAAGCATTTTAAACAAATGAGCTCCCAGTGTCATTTTATACAGTTCTGATGCATTACTTTCAATGTATAATTTTTTATATGTGAAGTTCAGACTTTTTGTAGGTCTTTTTTTTTATTCTAGGTATTAATTACAGTTGCTGGCCTGCATCTGTGAACAGTGTTGAGTTGCTTTAAGGGATAAAAAAAAAAAACATCATTTATTGTAATGTTTTCCTACGTTACTGTAAAAAAAAAAAAAGAAAGAAAAGCCTTTACATGCAGCTTTGATTACTACTGCTGTCAATGTAAACCTCACTGCAATCAACTCTTGTACAAACGTGCATTACACAAAATAAGACAATTAATACGATGACATTCACAAAGAAGATGCTGGAACTTGCTTCGAACAAACATTTGCTGCTTTATGTCGTTTCACATTTTCAAGACAGCGAATGGCATTATTAGTCCATCGTCTCTGTAGTATAAAACCAGCACTCCATAGCCATGTTAAATGTTGTATTGTCAGCATACTTGGCCTTGATTATACTGCATTTACGTTTATGATGTCTGTCAGTGGCCACCAGTCCTCCCGTGGGACATGGCAGCTCGAGTCGTGCCTCATTATGATGTAGTATTTTACTGTACCGAAGAATCGGATGTTAAGCAATCTGAGGTTTTTGGGTTTCTTTTTGTGTCCTCTGCAGCCAGATCTGAACTTCCAGGAGCTTGAATCCCACGGCTCTTCTCTGAAAACATTTTTTCTGTTAGTAAAACTACTTAGAAAGTCACAACGAAGGACCCTGAAACACTGTCGGCTGTATATTTTTAGGTCTTTATTGACAATATGACTCCCCTGGGCCTCTATGTGACTTTGGCCTGTAGCAGACGTTGACATTCAGCTCTTTTTAAGGAGGAATGAGTTTTATCATTAACTCCTTGTACTACAAGTGTTGAGCACATTATGAGCACAGTGGAAAAAGTCAGTTGGACGATCGTTTAACTGTTCACTAAACAGAATAGTTTAGCCTATTTTTTCTTAATCATTATTGAGTTAAACTCAGGTTGATCATTCCTAAACATAGTTTAAATTTGTTTAAATTGTGGCAACCATACAGTAAAATGTAGCTAGACTATAAGAAAAAAGAGTAATGGATGTAGTTGTTTGGGAAAGAGTTGGTTTAATGCAAATTGCGTTTAGGGTTTACATTTCTCATTTACATTCTTATGAAAAGCAGTTCCAAATGTTGATTCCTGTGTTTTCTGTTGAGATTTTTGTTCTGCATATGTGATAAACTTGTGAACTTGCTTTTTGTGTCCTACACTGCAATTTCTAACAATATGTCTGTTATTTATAATAATGTTATTGATTGATGAATAATAAAAAGACAGATGCCAAAAAAAGTTCCCTTTTTTGTCTACTGCAGGAAGTTCATCATGTGGCCACAAGGTGGTGATAGAGACTAAACCCTTGATAGAAGAGGATGTGGCTCAAAGTGAAGAAGCATTACAGTGAAATCACAGTGAAATGTTCATTACTGACCTTTACAGATATTCCTTTGAGTTTAGTTCATGAAAAAAAGATTCAAAAGAAGAGAACCTTTGTTCCCAGAGCAATTTAATGAGAACTTTAGCTGAAAAAGTACACTTTTTTTCAAACATTATAAACCCAGAAAAGCAAAGTTTGAACAAGTACTGCTTTTTTACACCTTTCATAAACACTTGAAGTACTCATTTACACATGTTGACCACCATCAATCAAAATGTCTGTTATCAGTTATACCTTAGAGTCCACCTCCACCCAAAAATGTGTTTTGCTTTTTGTTCCTTCTCTTGAATGTTTGCTCATTCATCCTTCTGCACAATGAAGCTCAGAGTTTGTTTTTACATTCCTCTGCTGAAGGAGGAAAGTTCATCACCTTAAATCCAACCTGGACGTTCGAACATGAGATGTAACTAGAAGAAGATGAAGAATTTCTAACTGGTAATCAAACTTTTTGTGGATAAAAAACATATCGGACACAAATTATTGCTCAACGCAGAGGATTCTTTTTTATAAGCTGTTTTAAAAACATGTCTGGAGGAGATCTTTAAACTTTTGAAATGAAAAGGAGTAAAAAAAAAAAAAAAAAACATTTTGAATTGGTAGTTGAACCTTTTTGTGGAAAAACTATATCAGAAACAAAAAATGACTCCAGGCAAAGTACGTGTCTTAAAACATGTGTGGAGGGGATCTTTAAATATTGATGTCTAACTGTGAGTAAAGAGAGCCACAGTTAGACAACAGTTTTTAAACATGCCCAACCATATAGTAATTACAGATTGTGCTTTTAAATGCCAACACTGTAAAGGAAGACTTAATGTATACAGTAAAAAAAAAAAGAAGAAAGATATGTTTTACTATGTAATCAAAGGCAGTCATTGAGAAAAACAGTCAATGTGTTATCAATTTCTCCCCGGAGAGGAGGAAGTACTTTGGGACCCAGTGATGAATGTGATGGTCCGATGGCTTTAACATGTTAAGAAATGTTCTCTTTCATCTGCTCGTTTTCACTTTGTAGCTGCACAGCCACGGGAGGGAAAGAAGAGCTGCCCCATAGGTTGTATTTAACTGTTCCTACAGCATGCACGTCTATGGAAGATCACTGCGGTGTGTTTTCCGAACCAGCTGCAGTTAATGTGCTGCATGAGGAGCTTTGATGGGCCGGATAATGTTCATGTGACTAATGATTTATTGTACTAACAGAGGATCATTGTTGGAATGATCTTTTCATGTAGATTTTGTCTATTAATTTATGGTTTCCTGGTGAAACAATGTTATGTTGAGATCGGTCTAGGTTTTATTTTCATGGATGTTATGAAATCTGAAGATAAAATGGAGACTTAACTGGCAGGGCCAGATAACATTTTTTTTTAAAAAATGCTAATAAAACGCCTGGCAAACCAAGTTTGGGGTCAAGTACTGTCGAATTTAACACATTAAAGGTCCAGTGTGTAACATTTTGGAGGATCTATTGGCAGAGATGGAATATAAAGTTCATATGTATGTTTTCATTGGTGTATAATCACCTGAATACAGGAATTATTGTGTTTTTGTTACCTTAGAATGAGCTGCTTATATCTACAGATGGTGCTGGTCGCCTTCTGTGGAGCCATGTTGAACCGCCACATTTCTACAGTAGCCCAGAACGGACAAACTACACTCTGAATCTAGATAAGGCCTTTCCGGGTTTCTCATTACCATTACCGTCACTGCAGCCAATGACAGCAACTCCCGTGATCCCACGCTACTTCACAACGTTATCAAACTTTGTCCTTGCGGCAGAAATGACATAGTGTATGTTTAAAGTGCTCTTAAGATGAGAAAAAATGGTCACATAAAAGAAATCAATTCAGAAGCTAATATCATAAAAATAAAAAGGAACCAATAGATTGTCTATGAAAAGGTTAAAATTATAGTATTTCTTTATTCGGACCCGGATACAAGTTTAACACATTGAGTGTTGTGGTCTCCAAGAATCCTAGATTGTAACATAATAACTGACAAAAAATGATAACATTTTGAGACATTTTCTTTATATAATTTCAATATGATAATATTCCTCCATTTCACCATAAAGAGGCAAATGTATGTTTGTGTTCCTTAGCAAAAGATTTAGGTTTAGTTATGAAATATACAAATTATTACCAGAACTCTTTATATATCTGTATATTTTTAGTCCCTGCAGCACTTTGACAGTCAAATGCGTTTATATACAATCAGCACATACTTTATGTAAAACCTACACAAACCTCCAAAGCCAGCAACCTTTTGTTCCTGTAGAAGAAGCTGCTGAAACAGCTGCACACTCTCACATTTAATTGTGTAAGTGCAACAGTGGAGCTGTTACGTTGTTCAAAATGGAAGCTTATGATCTAATGTTTCATCTCTTGTACAACAAATTGTCATCTGTCATAAAAAAAAGACTCCATAACTTAATTTGTTGCCCTTCAGGACGAGGCATTTTTCAAAAACACTTCTTGTCTAAAGTAGATTTTATCCGACCCATAAGTGGGATACAAAACACTTACGCAGCAAGAAATTTCAGATGCATGGAACATTTGTCAAATTAGTATATTTCTTTTCACATTTTTGCTGCTTTTTTATATGCTGGAGAGAGACCTGCCATTATGCCATTATGCTATCTTGTTACTAAGCAGCTAAGTGGC
The DNA here is from genome assembly GCF_004916995.1 of Morone saxatilis. Lineage (NCBI taxonomy): Eukaryota > Metazoa > Chordata > Actinopteri > Moronidae > Morone > Morone saxatilis. Next base: position 4,330,848 of record NW_023340268.1, read on the forward strand.
TTCTGTAGCCATATTCCATCTGACTGAGCTTGTTATAAAATTCCACAGCACCCTGTTTGAATTAAGAAACAACAACCAGTAGAGATAAAGTTACTGCTAATGATATTCCCCGACTGGCTTGATGGTGGAGAAGAGAAAGACTACTCCTCATTCCAGGGGTCCAACGTTCAATTATTTATACATATACAAATACGTTACAGCTGCAATAACAGCTACTAGTTTCACTATTGTAAACAGCATCTGCGTCTCTACCAGAAGATTCTCCAGACCAAACATTGTATTGTTTTATGAGGATGAACAAGGAGTCGGGGAGGGAGGGTGGCTGCAAGTTTGAAGTAGGGTGTTCCTGAAACATTGCTCTCAGTGAAACTACCCAGAACAAATAAAGCTTTCATTTCACCTTAACTACCACTTCAACTAAATTGTAGAATCTGAATCAAGGGTCTAAAGATAGATGGTGTTGTGCTGTGATGCTGTACAGATGGTAAAGCCTCTGGAGGTAAATTTGTGATTTGGGATATTGGCATGTATAAATAAAGCTGACTGACAGTTCAGATACTTTTCTGTCACTTAAAATTCAACCACAAAGTCCCCTTCGCACATGTATTAAGACCATCAGCATACATGAAGATGGACGACAAGCCGGCTCTCCAAAAGTGAAGACAAAACCTCTCGATCACCCGTCTGGTGGCTGATTACTGTAAAGGTCATAAAGCCATGTTAGCAGATTTTATGTAGTTCTTATCCTGTTCAAGTGTTCATTTTTCTGATAAGTTTTAATTAGTTATTTGAAGCTATAAAAAGGGGGTTTCATTGTCAGACTGACAGATGACGGGACCTTGATACTGTGGCGCTAACCCCGATCACTACTGCGTAGACTGTGGCTTCGAGTGCCGTGCAGTGCAGTGGCCGTATCTGGAATATTTTGGCTTCAGTTTTGTACAGTGGGAGAAAATGGAGACGCAACATACATCTTTTATATGGAACAATACTGTATGTCTGATTTATCACAAAAAAATGTGAAATTTCCAAATTAAAATTGTTTTAAAAAAGCATCTATTGCTTCTACCTCATTAAAAATGGCATCTAAATATGCAAATATCTGTTCATTTCTAAACTAACACAAGATGCCTCCACTGTTAAGTCTATTCTCAGTGTTGGTGGCTTCCAGATTCTACATCACACTTTTTTAAGTTGAATATTGGACCAGGAAAACTTTGTGTGATGTTACAATTTATGCTCGTAGGCCGCGCCCCTTAAAATTAGATATTGAATGAGCTCAGAGAAACTTTCCA
>NW_023340268.1:4332180-4352906 GCF_004916995.1 Morone saxatilis
CAAACTCTGCACATACATCATCATCCTGTACAGTGAAGATCACAACAATCAACTGTTGGAGCGAGAAGAAAAACACATTTCTGAGCGGAGGGGGACTTTAAATTCTTTTTTGGCGATGGTTCACTGAGGAAGATCTTTCTCCCTCTTACTTCTCTTTCTATTTATGAGAGCAGGCATATATCACTGCCAACGACCACGACCCCTTGTGGGTGAATAAAAGTGCTGTGCTGGTGCCAAATTGAAAAAAAAAAGGTGTTTTTTGAGAAAACCGGGCATTACGCTGGGTGTTCTTTATTTGCATAAAGTAGAGGTCGAGGCTACTTTATGCAAATCAGGGGCGGACCCTACTGGTGTTGATCTAAGATGAAGACAGATTCAACTGCATCTGCATTTGTTGCCTAAAATGTTTTCAGAAACACTAAGACCGCGTAGGCCCTTACAAATGTCCCCTGTGGACACATACCATTACCTCTTAAAATTACACTTCAGTTGCTTTCAGTGCTAACTCATCAAGTGTTGTCCTCAATTATTTTCACCTGCAATTCATTCTTCATATTCATATTGCTTTAAACTTTCAAATGCTTTCAGTAATAACACTTCAACTGATTTCAGCTGCTTTTGGCTCCCACTCTTCACCTTAACGTCACTTTTAAGCAAACACACTTGAATCATTGTTCCTGTCCCCTTCCTTCTCCTGGATTAAACTTTGTAGACACATTGACACATTTTTTTTGTCAGTTTGACTCAGAGTGTTCTTCTTCTTAACACACTGAAAAGTTAAATCTATACACATATTTACACAGCTTGTTACAGTCAGTGAAAATGCTTGTAAGGATGTTTTTTTTTTAGACCAGAATCATGTTAGCAACAAACTTCCTCTTGTCTGCTTCACAGGCCCACCTCAGTGTGTACCACAGCAACAAGCCGGTCTATGGTAACCACACTTCCCTGCAGTTACACTAGCTCCATTCTTGATTTATGTAAGTGGCCTTGGGCACGTGGAGCCTGTGTAACCATGACCAACAGCTGAGAGATAGTAAAATGCTGTGTTCCTCTGGGAGCTGTTGCTCAGTGTTGTGCTCGAGCTTTGCGCCAGCTTTGGGACTGTTAGGGAGAGAAAATGAAGCTCTCGGCCTTCTGCAAAAGCTCCCTGGGCTATGAGAGCTCCTCCCTCTGCCGTAACCAGGCAACAGGCCTTCACAACAGGAAACAGACCAGGGGATTCCGTCACAGCGGCCCGAGAAAAAAGGAGAACATTGATGGGAGACAGGAAGTCTGACTGTAAGAAAGAGCGGGGATGGTGGCGGGGTGTGGCATGGTGAGGGGGTCAGCACTCCTCTGACAGGCTGTATAACACCAAAATATCACACCCAAGTTAAAAAAAACATGCGTTTTTAAAACAGAAAAAAAAGAAAGATATTTCCTCCCTAATAGCTTAAACAGATCGTTATAAAAAAAAATACAGGGTTGATCAATACCAGTGACTCAACGATTACGTCAGCAGGCGGTGAGATTTCTGGCTTCCATAACATTTCATTCTCAAGACTCACAAAAGCATTATTCATGTCGTGTTTTTGCGTGGTGACGTCTTCACCAGACATTTTTGTCTGATCTCAGCTCTAACTACCTTTCTTTTCAAGCCAGCTGTGACAAAGATCCTTAACTGGTCGCCAACAGAGGCAGCAGATTACTTAATGTCCCCAGAAACCAGTTTTCTGGTCACAGTCTGAACTCCACTTGTGGTCTTGGAGACTATTTATAATGTTTTATTATTCGACATCATGAAACACTTTATAAAATAGCAGTCATGTGTGCACATATGGTGAGAGGGGTGTGCGGAGCAGGCTTAAAAAACACAAAGAAGTACAGTAATATTTTTTTTCTTTCAACTCATTTTTCCAAAACAAACAGGTGATTCAGCAGTGGGAACGCCAGCCTTTTGGGCCAGTTGTTTCTAAGTTTATGAATAACTTACAGCACTGTCCAATGTTCCGTCGTGTTTTTGTTCAGACACAAATAAAGCCAGGCACTGGATTTTGAGGGTTAGAACTGTGGAAAGAAAAGCGAGTTGAGGTCTTTTCCACCTCGTTGTGGCCAAACCACGTCATACCGGGCTAAGAATTCACAAAGTTTTGGCAGTGTGGGATGGCAGACGACAAAAATGTGTGGGCGTGTGACGGTGAGACCACCCCCAACCCCCCTCCCGATGCTTTACCCCTCCCAGACTCTTAAAATGATGATACACAAGGCAAAACTTTGGGAAACACAGTTGGGCATCCGGGGATCCCAGTGAGACGTGGGGTCAAAAATATATTTAAATGTTTCCTGGACACCAGATGATCTACAGCCTGATTAAATTAGCAATGTTATTGTGTCACTCATTAGCCAAAAAAGAATGCAACATAAAGGAGGTCTCTACAGTATGTTGTTTTGTGTTTGTGTTGTCCTCACTAAGCTGTAAGAAGGTCACACATTGGCACAGTGTGAAGGTCTCACTGTAAACAAATGGCAAAAGCTCTTTCATATGTAAACCATCTTACATCTTTTAGTTAAATAGATGCACTTTGGCAATAATTATAGGCAACAAAAAAAAAACAGTGTGCCACAGGGTCTGTTCACTTGTTTCCTGGTAACAAGATGTTCCTATGGGATTAAAGTGACAACTCTGAGCCAACTCCCATCCAAGTTGCCCAACAATTGCCCTGTGTATCACTGCCTTTAAACCAGTACTGTATGTGAAAGCCAGTCGTTGTATTAAAGAGCAACTTAACAGCAACTGAAAATCATATTTTTTGCTGTCCTCTAATAGTTGAACTTCCTCGCTTTGCTTCAGCGATGCCGACCTGTACTCCAGGGTGTGTCAGTACACTGTGACATCGCTGTTGGGCGTGGTTACACAGGCAAACTTTAAACTTTAAACCATAAAGGGCACTGTTACTCAGCCTGGTATTAAGTTGCATCAACTAATTTGACTGACATATAATACATTTTTAAGTTGATATGGAGAACTTGTTTGCAAACATTTGCCTGTTTCCATGTCCAGCAGAGACAGAGCATCATTAGCATTCACATGGAGCCTTTTCTTCAGGACACCCGATGAACATTGTGTACTACTCTGCACCAACCACAGAGTCTTTAGCTGCTAAATGCTCCACTAAATGCTCACCACTTAGTCTTTGACTTTGTCGCTCTGATCTTTGGTGGTGAGCAGGTCGTGTACAGTGCTATCAGAGCTTAAAACAGCAGTCAGACTGAACCAAAACAGTAAAGTTTTGGCTGTAAAAAATGAGCTGAAAGATGCTAAAAACACAGCAGAGCTCCAGAGTTGAGTGATAATTCTTTTGTTTTGTTCATCACAACAAGTGAACCCTTTCATATAACACACAGTCATCTAATCCATTGTTAATATAACATTATTGATTTGTGCAGCTTTAAGTCACAAAAATAAGGACCTGAGACTTCAAACCAAAATCATTTAAGCCTCCAATTTTGACAGCGAGAAGCAGGACTTAAAGAGGCAGATATTTAATTATTAGGCCTATAGATTAAAAAGCAGGAAAGTACTTTAAATCGAAAATGTTCAAATGAGAATTAAAAACAGCTCTGGTTTTAAATACATTCAGTGTCTCCAGTTTCAGTAGTGAAAAGCAGCTTGTTGATATCAAAGTGAGTCTTCTGTTCACTGTGCCGTGTCTACATCATCAACACGGGACGTTTCTCATTATCTATTGTTCTCTTCTTTTCAGTTGTGGCTCTGGATCCATCCGGTCTGCAGCGGCCTATTACCAAGGTGTCCACTAACCAGCACCAGGCCTGGCTGGAAAAACTACGAGCCCCAGCCGCTGCTCTGACGTAGAAGGGTCCGCGATTCAATCAGCAGCAGAGCTATTTATTAACTGCAGACGGGTGGAAGTGTTTACTGCAGCACATGTTTCAGTTACACATAACTGTGGAGTAGCAACCTAAGCCCCCCCCCACCGGCCCCACCTCCCGTCTCTTTTGCCCCAATTAGATCCTCAGTCCCATGAGAGATTTCCATGAGGTCAAAGGGGGTTCTTCAAATGACTGGGGAGCCACTGAGCCACGTCCCCATGATGAAACAGACAGCTAGGATTTCACAAGTGCCGTCACTCCCTCAGATACTCTGTTGGAGGGGGGGGGGGCTTTGTCCAAATAAGATCCCAATGGGTGAGGAGGGAATATTGCTTTGGATGTGGGGCACGCATGCCATGTTGTTTCACAATAGAGACAAATATGGATTAAGAGCTGATTTCTAAAACTGTTTCTCTAAAACCAATCACTGAGATCCAAGTCAGAGGAAGGAAAGGGTTTGAAGACAGTAGTGCAGTCCGATACAGCAGCTTATAGGAAGTAGTTGGCAACTCGATACAGACACAGTAACAAGTAAGGAATAAGAGATTTGTTGCAGTCCATTTAAAAAAAAAAGATGCATCTACATTTTACATTACAATTGCATTTCCACAGTATTATCCAATGAGAGACACTCAAAGCTGCCTTTAGGTTAAACCAGTTAAACAAACTTATAGGCAGCGACTTTATCCAATAAAAAGGGAAACACATGTACAAGCAGAATCTTTAGGAATACAGATTCACTCTTAAAATAGCAAAAAATATCAAAATAATGTATTATGAGTCCCCCTATTATCAATGTATGGCTTTTTTAGCCACAATAGTTTTCTGGCTCTGGGAATGTCTGTCTGTCTGTCACTCCACTACTTTGGTCCAGACTGAAACATCTAAAAAACTGTTAGGTCGATTTTGGATTTTGAACATCAGCGGCGCCTCAAAGGATAAATCGTACTGATTTTGATGATCTTCTGACTTTTCCTCTAGCGCCACCATGAAGTTGAAATCTCTGGTCTGAAGTAAACTGTTTAAATAACTATTAGACTGATTGGTGAACACATCCATGTCGTCCAAATGACAATTTTTTTTATAACTTTTCATCTTTTGTTTAATTTGTCCAATACTTTGGTTAATCAAATACCTGTGAAACTAGTTAAATTGTCATCCTGAGCTGTACTTTGTGTTTAGTGCTAGCAGCCTCACAGAGCCGCTAACATGGCTGTAGACTCTGTCGTGGTATCTTTCTCTTTGTTTTCCACAAGGCTAATCAGTGCCTTCAGCTATGATACTGTGACACCTGTCAGTAAGTTTTGCTGTGCAAGGCAAGATGACAAATAAGTCATACACAAAAAAGTCTGCATTGACAAAAGAATGATACTTTGAGGTGTTGATTCTGCAGGAATCTGCTTGCCTATATTGAGCCATGTTATTTTCCCAATTCACTGAAAAGAGAATGTAAAGCATGTGAAGAAGCAAACCACAGAATGACCACACAAGAGGGAAAATATTTTGTTGCAAATACATTATTTTTGGACACTCAATGTATAATAAAAACAAAGAGTTATGACCTTTAAATGAAGACACGCCTTAACTCTCCCTGGCTGAGAGTGGTGGTGGTGTGACACTCCACCACCACTGAGGATCACACCAACTAGGGCCAGCTGATAAGAAGCTGTAGTGCGCAGTAATGTAGTTTCCCACCTCCAGGGATGGACAGACTCTTGGAGAGAGGCACCATGTGACTATTGTCATCACAGAAACCACGGGTTTGCTGCCAGCTGCTGAAAGATCCAGACCTGCCAAAGATAGCAACAACCCTGCCTGCATGGGACTGGATGCACTGAGGAGAGAGCAGCCGAATAAGTATACACCGACCGCAGAGAGCGGCCTATGAAAAACTCTATGAAGACTCTCAGTTCAGCGTGTCAAATGACTGGGTAAGACTTGATTTTTATATAGTACTTCTATGCAAGTATGGATAATTATGTGTTTTGTGCTCCGCAGACGTGCAGTCTGTCAGGAGGAAGTGGAAAAGCAATTATTTGCCTTTGCAATAACTTCAAAACCCCATGAGACGCCCCATACAACATCTGAAGGAAGTTTTATGTTATATACTGTATATATATGTCTCATGAAGCAGCACCTGAGCTATATGTTCTGGCACGTTTGCCTCAGCTCACCTGTTCTTTTATCTGCTGTTGCTCCAGCTGCAATCTGACAACCCAGCAGCCTTTAACCGAACATCCGTCTGCTGTAACCGGTTGATGAATGGCTCTTTCAGGGTGAAAATGGCAGCAGTTTAATGTAAAATGCTCGTGAGGATTATTCTGCACATAAATCTTGATTTAGGAGATTCCATGTGCAGTGTCTTGCAGCAGCACATTGATGACTCCTTTGTAAATGATGCCAAGGGGAACAGATACTGTAGATAAAATGGGTGGAAACTGTAGATTAATGCTGTTCATGCTCATTAAGTCAGTCATGGATCATGGGGACATAGTATGAGTTTCATTTAACATCTGACACTCAACAAATCATCGTGTATTATGCTGTGCTGTGTCATTTTAAACTCCAGTTATTCACTGTTTATATGCAGAAGGATGTTCACCCTAGCTCACATTCTGCTGGATTGGCTCTAGCAAGCGCTGTGTAAGTTGTTTTTTTTCCAATCACTGGAGGTTTGCATTTGGCTCTCCCATGGTGGGGCTTGTTTTACTCATCTCGGAGCCTTCAGGCTTCTCTGCCAGGTTTGGTAATTGGCCTCCTATGCCTCTGGAAACCCCAGAGTGAGAGAGGATCTCCACTGGACCCATCTGGTGGTCGGACGTGTGGATGCGTCAGAGCGCGGAGAGGCGGTCCATCGCCGCCGAGGTGATCCCCGGCTTTAAAAGCGCAGAAGTCCTCTGTGCGCCGGAGCAGTGCGTCACAGCGACCCAGCAGAGTCAGGATCCCCCGACACAGAGTCCGATATCTCCACACAGCGACGAAAATAGCTTTTATAAGACAACACGACCGAATCGGTCATGATCTTATTCCACATATTTTAATATTCGTCTCTTTTTTCCATTTTGGATGCGACTCTTCCCTCCTTTTTTTGCAACAGTAACAGCTTTTTTTTCTCCAACTAAGCCTTTATTGACTTTTGTTATTTCTCATTCTCGTTGTTTGTTCGCGACGACACAGCGAGAGAGGATCCTGAGCAACAGCTGGGGACTATATAAACTCCGCTATATGGATACGGAATCGCTCCCATCTGCAGCTGTACTCAGAGTTTGATCTCAGACGTTGCTCCCTGCGCCAAGAAGAAAATGAAATCTGCTGAAGAGGGTAAGTTTGGACTTTTATTTATTACAGTAGGCATTCCTTCTCATTATCCCCACACAGTAAAGCTATTAAAGTGTCATTTATTCAACTTTACATCAGTGTTTGACACTTTACGCTCGGATGCGATACAGTAAACTGTGATGTTATATTGAATTAGGCTCTTGGCTGCGCTTTTCCTCCCAACTGAATGCCTGTATTCAGCCTCAGTGGATAGCAGTCAGTGACAGCATTAAAGCAGCGGTGGAGATATTCAGTGTGCGCCCCTCCCTGCTGATTTGGGCATGGTGGGCGTGGTTCTGCTCCTGTGAGGCTCTCATGACTTAAAAAGTGCTCCCAAAATAGTCAGAATTGAACCTGGGCTAATGACTGACATGGCATTGTGGGTAACATTGTGGGTAACATTGTGGGTGATTCAGATGCCAGTATTCAGCAGATTCATTGGATGGCGCAGAGCCTCGGGCTACCTGTTAGGATGTCAGCTAATTCACTGCAGTCTAATTATAGAAAACAAACATTTCAGTGCTACTGTGTCACACACCGCAAGCAGCATTAAATGTAAGCACAATTTTCTTTTATTACAAGGAGTCATATGGTGCTGCACTGATGTCATAGTCTTTATGATGGGGCCCCTAATTCTCTTTAATTTACAGCAGACAGGAGCTGTGGTGAGTGCAGGCTGTCTGACTGCATCTGTCTGTCTGCAGCAGCCGCCTCCGTCCGTATCAATGCGCTCCACTGTGGTCACATTCAGCCAGCCTCATGCAACATATAACCACAACTCCCGGTTCCCATGTTCCCATGTTCCCCCTCCTCTGCCCCCTGGTTGTGACCTCAGCCTTCCCCACAGACGGGCAGAGTTTCATATGACCCAGCGGGAGCGTTGGCACGAGACCATGAGCTTCCCCAGGCTGGGTACAGCCCTTACCTTTACAGCATGCAAATACACGAATCATGTCGCTCCCGTGTTTATTTTTGATGGCTGTTGGAACATGAAACTGGCCAACAAAAGCATCAGTGTGTGTTTCCATGATGTTACAGTTTATGGGCTGCAGCATGTGCATTAAGTGACATAAATCTGGCACTGGGAAGTGGAAAAAAAACACCTGGTCTTTCCTTTGGTTATTTATAGTCTGCAGTTATTTTTGGCTCCTTTATTCCTGTTTCTCACCTTTGCTTTGTACAAATTGAGCCATTCAGAGATGTTTTGTGTCGCTGCCTCAGTGGGTTTGGAGATCCCCTGCAGATGAGGCGTTTAGTTTTAACTTGTATACCTTCTGCATCAGGAAATAGCCAGGGCCAAATCTGGTAGGCAAGCGGTTCTTCTGCCATTATAGGCAACAACTCTCGTAAGACTCATCTTGGCAACTGTCTCCCTCTCAGTAAGGGAGCCAGTGAATGTGTGTTTGATTATCATGGTAACAAACTTAATCTGTTTGCTTTCCAGATGCATATGGCTACACGCCAAATGTCAGTCTCTCCCTCCCACTGGGCAACCCTTGTCTTCCCTCCCAGTACCACAGCCTCCAGTCCAGCCCCACTATATCTGTCTCTGTCAGCGAGCCTCACAGTTATGACACACAGGATGACATGAGAGCGGCCGGCTACTATTCATCCTCCAGCGTCCGCCCGAACGGAGCCCCGACCCTGGAGAGCCCTCGCATTGAGATCACAGCCTACGGTCAGTTTCCTGAGGATGAGGTGGAGGAGAGCAACCTTCCTGTTGCCAAGCGAGTCAACTCCATAGTGACACTGACCCTCCCCAGTGCAGATGGATATCGCGACCCCAGCTGCCTGAGTCCAGCCAGCAGCATCTCATCTCGCAGCTGCCACTCCGAGGCCTCCTCCTATGAATCAGGCTTCTCCTACAACTACGACAACTCGCCCCAGAACTCCCCCTGGCAGTCACCATCTGTGTCCCCCAAGGGCTCCACCCTCGCCCTGCCAGGTGACGGATGCACCTCTGGTGGCTCCCCTCGCCACTCCCCCTCCACCTCCCCTCGCACAAGTTTGACAGATGACAACTGGATTGGTCAGCGTGGCTCCAGGCCCAACTCCCCTTGTGGTGCAAAGAGGAAGTACAGCTTTAACGGCAGCGGGGCACCGCATAAGCACTTCCCATATACGCCCAACCACTCGCCTGGACCATCCCCGCAGACCTCCCCTCGCATCAGCGTCACCGAGGAGACCTGGCTGCCAAACACCAACCAGTACACCAACTCAGCCATCCTCGCAGCCATCAACGCTTTGACCACAGACGGAGTGGCTGACCTCGGGGAAGGAATCCCCATGAAGGCCCGGAAAACCAGCCAGGAGCACAACCCCTCAGTCAGCCTGAAGGTGGAGCCCGGAGGCGAGGAGCTGAGTCCGGGGGAGCTCTGTCTGGACGAGCACCCTTCGAACCGCCTGCCGTTAAAGAAGGAGGGCTACTGTGGTGGTTTTCTGGATGTGCCACAACACCCGTACTCCTGGTCCAAGCCAAAGCAATATGTCAGGTAAGGAAGAAATTACGATTTGAGTGATCTGTTCTACTGTGAAAGAAACGGCTTTTAATGTGCACAAGATTCATTAAATTATAAACCTGAACAATTAGTGAGAAACATCCATACATGCACCACAATATTTACTGACAAGTTTAAACATATTTGTAATAACAGGTTTATCACAACGTCTGGCATATCACAGTGTTCACATTCTGCACATTCTACCTTGATAAGTGTGTCTAAAATAAGCCCTCCTTCCTCCTCGTTAAGTTGACATGTTGAACATGTTCTTGCCCTGACAGCCCATCCCTGCCAGCTCTCGACTGGCAGCTGCCATCCAGCTCGGGGCCGTACAGCCTGCAGATCGAAGTGCAGCCCAAATCCCACCACCGAGCTCACTATGAGACGGAGGGCAGCAGGGGAGCGGTGAAGGCCCTGGCAGGAGGACACCCTATCGTTCAGGTCTGTTAAACCAGTGCTTCTTAACTTTCTTGTCTTGTGACATCTCCAAACAAAGTCTCCTTATCACAGCTTGCACATTTCTACAAGCTTCGAGCACTCAAACCAAAGACTGATTTTCCCTCCTTTAGACTGTGTCATAGAAAGTTTTAGAAGTAAAATAATCAAATACCAAAAAAAAACATAATTTTCACATTCGTCATCTTGCAGCCACTCAGTTTTATCTTGTGACCCACCAGGAAGGCCAAAACCACATGTTGAGAACCACTGAGCTAGACTGTTTGGTTTCCTGTGATGATTAGACCAACACACGGTGCAGCCATCAGACTCATTTTCACTCTTGCTGCTTACCTCATCACTTCTCGCCTCAACACTTTCCCCCCTCGTCTTTTTTTTTTTAACCTCATTTGTTAAAATAGATCGGGATGACGTGTATCGTGGTCCGGCTGTTATGTTATTCAAAAATGTCACATTTCTGAATGGAATACCATAGGTATGCTATTAGACAGACCAGTCCACTCAGTCAGTTCCTGTCCAGACAAGGGTGACTCAGACTTTTCCATTGCGTTCTTGAGTGCAGCACAGACAGTTACAAAGTGATGTAGCATGGCCAGTAAGAGCTTAGTCATGAGCTTTAACCACAGTAGCTCTGGTGGTCGAGTCTGAAGAAAAAAAAATGTGGACAACTGCAGATATGTTTTGGTTATAAACCCATCTGGTCCCCCAACCATTACTCCGCACCGCTGACCTCAGTCTCTGAATAAATAAAAGGGTTTGCAGCAAAGAGTCGGGCAAAGTGAGTGCTGAGCGGGGCTGTCAGTTTAATTAATACCTTTTGACATTTTATTAATACATTACAATAAGTCTACAAGTTTACCAGACATTCGTCACATATGGGGGCAGAGTTTTTCTGTGTTTGCCTTTCAGTTTTGATAAAATGTCTTTTTGGCGTGAAACAACCACAGAGGAGCAGTTAGCTAATCCTGCCCTTTAGGTTGAATGGGGAATGCTAACAGTGCTAAGCAGCCATTTTAAGCAGACTTTAAGTTGTGTCCCAGTTCCATATTACATACTAACTCTAAGCAGAACTTAAGAAAGTGGTGTGTTCAAGCTTGTAACTAGCAGTGAACATAGTGGAGCATTTAGCAGCTAAAGAGAAAGATTTCCCTCTAGAGTTGGTAGAGACCAAAAACAGAGCTACAAGAGAATTAATATTGGACTAAAACACAATCACTATTATGCTAATGTTGCTCTGTGTGCTCTGATGTGTGAATAAGCCACATACATAGTACATTTACAGTATATAAACTCCATAATGTGATAATTTGTGTGTTTTTAGCTTGTTGCACTTCCCCCAAGTGGCCAAGAAAACGTGTTAATGCAGGTTTAATACCTGAGAGATAATGCATTAATAAGGAAGATACCAATATTCATATTTACATATGACAATGGCTCAACAAAATGGTTAAAAAATGATTATATTGATCCTTTTTATACTAACTGCAAAAACAGTATATATGATAATAGCTAAGTATTGCTTGACTTTCACCTCACAGAAAGATCATTGTGTCTCTAACAAGCCATTATTCAAAATGCTTTAAAGTTCAATTTAACAGTGTTGTGATACATTTTTCATTGAGGAAGCAGCTTTGGAATAAGGAAACAGAAATATTATATTTGTAATTAGCAGTGGAATAGGACATTTGGAAATGAAAACATGTTTTACCATCCAGCAACTTCAGCCACACATCTGTGCAGGACGCGTGTATTTGTCCATGAGAAGGTGCTAATGATTTAATGAAAGGGGTCTGGGTTCACCCTAGCTGAAAAAAGAGAGTGTGTGTTCTCTTTAAACCTAAACCCAAACCTCCCCCCCTACTTTTCCGCCAGCTACCACCCCAACCACACAGACTTCCCTTTGTTTAGGAAAGTTCCCGTGTGTACGGCTGACATCATCGCGCGCTGCGTCCTGCGGAGGCGGCAGCGGCTAAACCACACACGTTTCTGGCAGGCTCTGATGGAGATGTTGGAAGGAGCCTCAGAAAAGGCAGCCCCATCTCTGTGACTTCCTGATTACATGTTACACACAGCGATGCAGCCTCTGCTGCAGACGCTGGCTGAGGAAGCCTCTGTGGCAAGTCCCGTCACTCGTCTGCCCAGACATCACTGAGTTTATTCTGGACGGTCCTGTTCTGTGTGGTACACTTTTTCTCCACGTCCAGCACTGAGCACAGCTAAGCCAGCTATTTTCTGTTCTTTTTCAATGCCATCGCTGCTTGCCTGCCTCAACCACACCCGCCCTTACACCAGCAGCAGACTGAAGTATGCTCCTCTGAAGTGCTGTGTGCAGTCCTCACCGCAGTTAATGCTCAGGGTTTCATGCTGTACTTTGGTGGAGAGGAAATACCCCCTATTCTAGGCTGTGAGGTCTTCTTTTTTTTTCTCTGTCTGAAGTCAGCTTTCATGATCTGCTTATGGCTTAAAAAACACTTCCAGAGAGCTGATATGAAGTGCATTTTTCTTTTGGAGTCATGTGCCTTTTTCTTGGCCTTGATCCTTGTGATTGAATTTAGATTTTCAAACAAAGTGTAATTAACAAATATCATGTGAAGCAGAAAAGCGTGACAGGATGGTCACACTGAGCTATCCCTCCCTCGATGAAACAGTCCATATGTTTGCGTGTTTGTGATCATCCTTTCAGAGTTGGGAGGGTCTGTGACAGGAATGGAGAGGGAGCCCCGGTTGCCCTCATCCCCTTCTCCTCCTCTTTGGTGCCTTGAGCAGCTGGAGTCTCGGCATTCCTCTTGTGGGTGATAATGTGAGCTAGGGAGGGGTGGCTGTATTGCCAATGTCAAACTGCCAGGGTGGAGGAGTGAAGGGTTTATACGAAGTGGTATCGCACTGATTTAATTGCATCAACAAATCATAACTGTTGTCTCCTGCAGCTGCTTTATGAAACGGATGATTCAGATCACAGAGCGAAAGAAAAAAAGGAACAGGAAAGGTTTCTTTATTTCAAGATTGCTACTTTAAAATGAAAGATGATAAATGCTTCCATAAACACAAATGTCTCTACGCAGGAATACTCTTTAAAATAATCAGAAACAGCTGAAATCGTTCAGCTGACATTATCAAGTTTGATTATTTCTATTTGCATGGATTTTATGCTGATAATAATTCAAAGGATATGATCAGTAATCTGTTAGTAATTACAGTTTGAAAGTAACCTTGTGAACGGGCTACCTCACTTCATCACACTCCTTCCTGCTGCCTAAATAAACAGCATTGCTAGGCAGCAACCCATTTCCTTACACAAATATACAGGGCTTTTGCAGGCTCTTAACCCTGACAGGGATCCTCCTCCAAATCACATGTTGTGCCTCCCCTGTCTGAGCCTTTCACTCTCATTGTGGGCACTCCTCGCCTCGAGTGCTCTTCTTGTGCAAGTGAAAACTGTGGTCTTCATTTCAACATTTCCCTGCCGATCTTATCCACAGTGGCGTGTAATTAGGTGGGGTTCAGTATCTGCCTCCGTAACACTTTGACAGGGTCTGTGGATGGTGAAGTGCACATATTGTCCATTTTTCTTGCCTACTCATGACAGTTTTGAGGTCTCATTATTTCAATTTAAATTTTTATATATGCTACGGTTAATGTATTCCTTAAGTTTTGCGATTACATGTAGTAGTCAAAAGTTATTACTAACCTAACATAGATGGATGAATAATATTACTTCACCCCGACCGGCAGCAATGTTACTTCCTCTGATTCAGACCTGATAATGGCAGCATTTTAGCAAAATCAGTGCAGCAGAGTTGCTCAATTTTATTGAAAAAGAAGATTTTAGCCTGTTTTTGCCAGACACGTCAACTTGTTATGTTTTGGCTGACAAATGGAGGAATAATATGCAACTTGAAATTTGAAGCTGAAAATTTCTGACATGGTGGGATGTTTTGGAACACTAAAACATATTTATTGTGTTGGAAGATGAAAATGTTGATCAGGTTTGTTGTATCTGGTTGACAATATCAGCATCGTCACATTTCATCTCTCAAAACACGTGTTTTTGCTCACATACCCGGTGATTTATGACATTTTCACTGTAGTCCAACAAGAACGCTGTGAAACTACTTCACAAATTCAACACAAAATGCTTCACCATCTTTGCAGTAGTTTGCACATGAGGAAAAATATGTTTTTAACCTCTAAAACAGCACTAGATATAAACAGTTTGTCCATATGGTCTATACATTTAATGACTTATATTATTTAGTACATTCCTATTTCCTGGTTCCTTGTTATTTCTTGTTATACACATTGTGTTTCTTTCAGTTGTTTTGATGTCAAAACGCCAAATATTCTGCTCTAATTCCTCTCCCGTCACAGTGTATGGATAACATACATAACTCTCAGACAGTGTGTCAGTAGTAGCCGCAGTTCTCATATTACAGCCTGTGGGTTTGGGCTTCATGCCTGCATTCTGCAGTTTGGGTGGTTGAGGTCATCCTGGCAGGAGGCCTCCTCTCAAGCAACACCTATGGAGGTCTGGGAGTACTTTAGAAACTCTGGGTCCAGTCCACCAACTACAGCGAGAAGCACTTCTGTGCCGTCTCCATCTCCATCATGCCGGGATCGTTTTACTGATCAAAATCAGAGTAGGGTCACTACAGAGAGTGTTTCTTGACCCTGATTGGCTGCAGCCTGGTGGGATTGACATGACCTTGACTTTCCTGAAACACTAGCTTAGTCTTGTCACAAGGAAAACGCAGCGCTCACAAATCACAATGCTGCTCGCTGTAGGTGGTTTTTACTGCTCTCTGGCAGCGGCTGCCCCTGAGATTCGGCTACTGTGGGATCAACATCTTGGCAGGCCTGACGTGTACTGATGGAGGAAGTGTATACAGGCTGTTGGTAGTAAATTAAAGAAGATGAAAAGGGTGATTACAAGATCCTAAATGGGTACTTTGTTTGAAAACCATCATGCTGAGAGGCTGACCTCTAAAAGACCTACATTTGTTTCAACAGCATGCACATGGATGCTTTTCGCTTTTTTTTTTTGGAAAAGACATAAGGGCTTAACCACAACTGTGTCTTTTCTTTCTTCCTCCCCTCAGCTCCACGGCTACATGGAGAGCGAGCCTCTGACCCTGCAGCTGTTTATTGGCACAGCCGATGATAGGCTGCTTAGACCCCACGCCTTCTACCAGGTCCACCGTATCACCGGGAAGACAGTGTCCACCCCGAGCCACGAGGCCCTGCACAACAACACCAAGGTCCTGGAGATCCCACTGCTGCCAGAGAACAACATGCGGGCCATGTGAGTATGAGGGGTTGTCCCCATCCTGGGAGCTTTGTTTGGGTGACGTGTAGGTTAAAATATCTTCTACAACTGGGCTGAATTAGGGGGAAATTGAACTTTTTTAGCATTTTGAGGTATTTCTCTTCAAGCCTCAAGTAATTTCAGACTTTTCTTGGACGTCAAGTCTTGATTCAATCCAGCATCAACATGGACATGACTTGAGATTTGTATTTGCTCCCAAAGTTCCACATGTGTCGGTTAAAAGTTGCTAAATCTAGTTGAAAAGTGAAACTTTTTTGACACCTAGAGTTATATGTCATTGTTTTAAGGCAAGCCCAAGTACAAGTCAAGTCTCAAATTATTCGAGATAAGTCAGAATCCACTTTCAGTTTGAAATCATTAGAGACAAGTCCAAACAGTAAGTCGAGACGAGTCCTTAAGTCAGAGTTAAGTCGAAAGTCTCCATAAATAAGTTTTTCATATGTGAATACTGACCTTTCATCTGCCTTTCAAAGCTATGTTGTTGTTTCTTAAAACAAGACCTAATCCAGTCATAACTAGGTTAACATAGCCATGATATAGTGAGCATCTGATGCTTTACAGTATGTCCACAAAAACCCAGTAAACACCAGCTGCTCTGCAAAGATGTGTATCTCTGTTGTCACATAAAAGTTCAACTTTAAGGAGTTTTAATTCAGCTGGGAGGGATCCTTCCAGAAGTTTTGTTCCTTTTGGTCTAATGAAACCCTATCAAAACATTGCTGCTTTTCTGAAAAAGCTACCTGGAGATATGAAGTTTGTTCCAGTACAGTATTCTGTGTGTGTGTGTGTCCATGAGCGTGTGTCTTTTTGTGTGTTTTGGTTGTGAAAGTGTTGCCCTCTGTACACAGACGGGTGGCTTTCCCATTTTATAAGCCTCAGAGATCAGATTACTGGGGAAGCTCTGGGCTGCTAACAGGGACCTGGGGTTTCTGTCTGAGCTGCAGGCAGTAGCAGCCTGCTAACATCAGCACTTTCTCTGCGTTTTAATGGATGTAACACATAAGCTCCCGTTATACAACGACTTCACCTCGGGATATAGTTGCTCTTTTCTCATGGAGGACTCGCCTCAGAGTACTTACAGTGTAGACCAGGGATTTGTGGAAGATTTATTTAGTTTTGACAGTGTGACTTATACAGTAGATGTTTTATTATGTGGTATAGAATACAGGCATTATTATATTTCTGATGATTTAGGGGTGCGTGTGTAAAATTAAATCATTAATCAACCATCAGTTTAGATCTTCAAGCTAATATAAAGCCACAAATTGCGTTGGTCAACTTGGTATGACTCCAATTAACTCTTAATAAATGAAATGATCGCGTTAAAAGGAATACTCTCTTCGTGGTATTGTGCTTTCTGTCTTAATCGTTTTCTCAGCCACTGAACGGACGCCTCACTATGTGGTTTTGCACTCAGCTTGTCTGCGTAGGCGGAGAGCTGAACAGCTGGGGTCCTTAGCATCAACACCTGATTACTCCGCCAGCGAAGCAGACCCTGGTGTCTGGCGAGAAGAATGTTAGGGAGTGTTCAAATGTGTGTAAAAGTTGACATTAACTAGGCTTTGAGGAATGCAGCATCAAGTAGCACGGCAATGGAAATGCCAGAAACCGTTTGGAGAGGCTCAAGGTATTTAAGTATGAAAAAAGTTAGATGAATGCAGCGCAGACAGAGAGGAGTGTGGAAGGGGGGGGGCTTTTATTAAGTGTCTGATGAAGACTCTGACGCTGTAAAAAGAAATCATTACAGCCAATTCATGGCTGCAAGATTTGTGGAAGGAGAACAGTATTTTAGGTTCCATCTCTTGTGGATCATAAGGTGTAATGAACGTTCCCAGCCGTTTGTTTCTATTGAGGTTGAATTTTACCCAATAGTGGGTGCACTGATGTGTAAAAGCTCTGCTAGGGGGTTGCTGGTGTTAATCTTCTGCTGACATGACTGCAGCCTCCTTCAGGACCGTGTTGATGGAGCCCAGAGTGAAAATCACTTTTGATTTGGCTGCACTGCTGTATAAATCACAGCCTGATTAACTGCGAGAGTATATATGTCATCAATGCACATGATCTTTGCCTCGTGCACAGACAGACTCAGGCTCTTCATCATGTGTCTCCACCAACACAGGATCGACTGCGCAGGGATCCTGAAGCTGCGTAACTCGGACATCGAGCTGAGGAAGGGGGAGACCGACATCGGACGCAAGAACACACGTGTGCGGATGGTCTTCAGAGTTCACATCAACCAGGCCACGGGGAGAACGGTGTCCTTGCAGGCTGCATCTAACCCCATTGAGTGCTGTGAGTACTTATTCTGTTTGTTTTACCTTGAAAATATCAGACTCATAAACTCTTCTGTCCCCAAATGCCTCACAAACAATGATTAACTGGTTAGATTAGTGGATTTATTGACCACTTACATGGTGGTCGGGATCCATCCAAGGAGTCAGAAGATATATTCTAGTGGTTGCAAAATGATACGAAACTACATTTGTTTCTTTTTCTCCTAATCTTCACTTTTTTTTATCATGCTTGGTTTTAGTTTGTGCAATACTTTGGTTCCGCCTCAGCTGTACTTTGTGTTTAGTGTTAATTTGCAAATACAAAGACGCTAACCAGGGATAGACCCTAAAATTTTTAAGCCCCGGCCCCACAAAGCACCTAAATTTGGTGGCCAAAGTATATTTTTGGTGGCCCAAATGTAAACTTGATAAAAGTGGATATATGCAATATATATCACAATCTACGCATTGCCTCTAGAATAACACACTGGAAATTCTCAAATGGTTCGCACATATCATGATTTTAAAGAATATAACGCATTGCTGTAGATGAAACTACCCAACTGTATATAAAGTAGTTAAAATGAGTTCAGACCTTAAACATCTACAGCAATAAAATTCAACATACACATTAACGCAGCAGCAATATTCATCCAAAAACATCCTATATAAGAGTAAAACACTGGCATGAACATTTTACTAGACTATCAATACTGATGTGATTAAATTACATGTTTGCTAACTCTGCTGCAATTACTTTTAATTGTGCGTTATTGTGCTGTCCCTGCAAAAATAAACAAGACTTGTGAGTAACCTGTGCTGGTTTGTTGTTGGAAGAAAATCACTCAGCATATGACACATGGGACTAGGGTTGGCAGGTAGACGTTTCTCCATTTTAAAAACACAATCCAAAATGTTTGGAAACTGGATTAATCAGATATTCAATGATTAATCCAAAAATGTAAAGCTTCTCAAATGTGAGAATTTGCTGCCTTTCTCTCTTCTTTTGTCACTGTAAAGGAAATATTGTTGGGTTTTGGGCTGTTTTTAGGACTAAACAAACACTCTGAAGAAATCTCCGTGGACTGTGGGAAATGTGATTAATATCACTGGTTTGTAAAGGTTTATAGGCTAAATGATTAATCACTTAATAAAAAGATAAGCATTAGATTAATCGACGAAGATAGTAATCAGTGGAGCTTTGTAACCGATGCATATGATTGAGAGGTACATTTTAATTTGCCGGTATATGTCTGTGTAAAGGCTATGAAGGCCTTGCTCGATAAACTCCATTGACTCTCAGCGCTGTACTGGAGCTGACCTTTCTCTAGACTGGGATAAAGTCAAGCAGATCAACCACTTCATGTGGTTCTGGCACGGAGAGCTGCCATAGAGATTAAGTCTTATGAGGTAAATGAAAGACAGTAGTTAAACCATGATCTCAGCCCCTTGAAATAGACCATTGTTAGTTTCTGAACGACTGCCACAGAGCAATTGTTTTTGACCAAAATTCACTTTGTGTGTGAGTGAGGCAGAACGACAGACGGACGAACGGAGAGAAATAGAGAGATGTGGGAAAGATTGATGGTTTCCAAAGAATTAGAGTTTTATCAAAATCAGAAAGCAGAAGCATTAAATTACATAAAGATGATCCTCATATGAGAAAAACTATTTCAGGTTTTATTGAAGCTCTATTTATGCATCCCGGTCAATCCCAATGAAATTAACAAGAGAGACCTGGCCAAGACATCAGCATTGCATTTAGACAGATAATGCTTGCAAATATTTCATGGCAAGTAGTATATCATTTCCAGAAAACTGAAAGCGAGCAAGGAATGAGACGGCGCTGGCCAAAAGGTAAGAGAGAGGAGTAGGAAAGACGAGGAGAGGAAAGATCCTCTCAAACCAAATATTTGAGACAAAATATCCACCATAATTTGAGGAAAACACAAATAAACACAACATGGAGCCTCTCCCTACTTACTGGCAAAGAAGCAGCTTAATTCTAACACAAAGAGGTTGAGGTTTACAGCTTTTCTGCGGCAGCTCTGTGAAAGCCGTCTAGGTAGTGATTCAGCCCTCAGTCTGGATGCTCAGGTCTGCATGGGGAGTGGGTGTGTATTAGCTGAACGATGAGGCCGGTTTTTCTCTCTCTCCTCCCTCCCACAGCCCAGAGATCGGCCCAGGAGCTGCCGCTGGTGGATAAGCAGAGCCTGGAGACGTGTCCCGCCCCCGGAGGGGAGAGGATGCTGCTCGACGGACACAACTTCCAGCACGACTCCAAGGTGGTGTTCGTGGAAAAGGCTCAAGGTAAAAAAGGAGGAGTTCTGGAATCGGTGCGGTGTCGTCTCAGTCCAGCTGTGCGTGTGTGTGTGTGTGTGTGTGCGTGTGTCTCCCTCTCCGTTGTTGGAGAAACCCCAGGACTGCCTCCCTCTTGCCTCCCTCCCTCTCTCTCCCCCCGCCGTCAAAATATCCTCCATCCTGCCAGAGTGCCACATGTGGTGCACATTAATGCGCTGTATTTTTAACCCAGCAGATTTACATTTGCAGAAGTTTCCATTGCCTGTTCAGCAGAGGAATGGATCACAAATGCAGCATGTGTTGTGTGTGTGTGTGTGAGTGTGTGTGTGTGGGTGTGGGCTGTGCATGCATGCACTTTTGTGTGTGCCATGCTTCAGTATTTGTTTCTCTTTTTCTTACTTTAAGCCGTTTGGGTTTGGAGGGAGAGGGGACTGCTCCCAGATGTTGATACGAGGAGGTTTACAAACAGCAATTTCCTTGATTAGCTTCAGAAAAGCAACGTGAGGTACAGTTTGGGCCAAGGCTGGAGCAATGTAAACACGTGTGATCCTATCAGCCCGGTGACTCATTCAAAAAAAATAAAAAAGAGGGAAGCCTTTTCATTGTTCCACCTGTGAAAGGAAGAATTCAAGGCCGGCCAGGCACACAGGCAGCCCCCCCCCCCCCCCCCCCCCCCCCCCC
>NW_023340268.1:4353006-4356516 GCF_004916995.1 Morone saxatilis
TCCCCTCCTCTCCCCTCCTCTCCCCTTCCCTCCCCTCCAGCACCGTACAATGGAGTAGTGAGATTGTTTATCAAAACAAGAAGTGATTGAATGAGTGTAGGCCTCTTTGATGAACCCTGATCTCTTCCTGAGAGGACGGCAGATCAGTGTTTGAATCATGTAACGTTTCTCCAAGGCAGAGCTGCTGCAGATAAAATAATGTCACTGGTTGGATTAATGCTCTCTCTCTATCTCTATACATAAACATATATATGTATTTATAATTATATTTCTTTTTTTATTGATATTGTTGAATCGAAATGTTATTATATCTCATATTTTTAAAATGAAAAAGACATCACTGTCCTTTCTTTTTGTAAACACCAAGGCTGCATACTCACTGGACAACATACAACAAACATTCAGTACAGACCAAAACACAAAATAAAACAATGTTAACAACAATAAAGGAAAACAAAACTAATATAATAATCATAATAATAGTGATAGTAAAAAAAATCTTTGAGCGTAGATACAGTAGCATCTACAAATGTATTGTTTTAGGTGTCAGTATAGATTTAATCAGACCTTAAAGCCAGAAAGGAGACCCAGACTTGTTGTATGTAACTCCTTTAAAAATCAACTCTGACCTTATATTAGGATACCTGATCTTGGAAATGAAGAATAGTTTTGCATATTTTTCATAACAATGTAAAGCTGGCAGTGGTAGAATGTTCTTATAGGTATTCAAGTGTTCCTGAACGGGTTGAGAATATTATTATATGGATTAACAAGAGAGAAATAAGTGGTTCAACACACTACAACTATGTGATGATCTTATAGAATATGATACATTGCTGTAGATGAAACTACCCAACAGTATATAAAGTAGTTCAAATTAGCTCAACCTCAAACATCTACAGCAGTAAAATGTAAAATATACATAGTTGAACCCACACAGGGACTTTAAGTCAATGTTGCTGTTAATACTTACATACTTTTACTTGAGTAAGGTATCCTGAATCCTGGATAGAGTATAAAGTTAATATACTGTTTTATGGGCTGCACCAATCTGCTGCTCAGTTACAGGATGAGCAAAGTTAAGTAGTTCCTTCCTATTCAAAAAACAATCCAATTAAATGTCTTTCCATTAGTGAAGGAAGTATATTCATAGCATTAATCTCACTCATTCTTTCCTCTCTTCATTCCTTCATGCTCTCATTTCAACAATTGATCACTCAGTAATTTCAATCCCATAATAATAATAATTGATACTCCATCTGCTGAGGAAGACCAGAAGTAAGAGGGCTTTAAGTTTAGATTCCTTGTTGCCAAATTGATTTTTCCAAGATCAAGGATACATTTTTATCCTCTCATAGCAGTTCCCTTTTTTTGAACATTGTCCCTGATCCAACCCTGTTTGTTTACAATAGCTCTTTAGCTCTGCCCCATAAAGTTTAACCCAACTAATGAGTTTACTTCTGCCTCCATGAAAGAAATTACCAAAAACTCCAGGAGAAGAATTGAACCGTCAACAACAAATGACCATATATAACGTGTCAACAGAATGCTGGTCTAGGCTCTGAATCCGGCTCCCTTTAGGGCCATGTGCAGGATCTGGACTGGTGTTGATGGGTGTGCTCCCTTGTTTTTGATGAGGGTTTCCCCGCGTCTGGCACCAGCATCAGATTCCTGGGCAATCCTACCATGGAAACACCCTTAAGCCAGGCTTCCACAACACTGCCCTCCCTCTGCTTCCCTCCATCCTTCCACCTCTCAATCCAAGTTGCCTCTGTGCCACCAGTCCTCAGTTCATTAACTCTGCGAGCTGTGGGCTCCCCACGGATCATACTGGGTCTTCTTTACAGCTGCTCTCTGTATAAATAGAAAGGCAAATAGATTCAGTAGACAAGTAGAGACATTGTTAATCCCCCGGGGTGAAATGGCATCATTGATATAATAGGATACAGTAAAAGAAAGCTAAGAAATATGGAAAGATGCAAAACAACTAATTTGCATATTAAAAAAAAAACATGCAACTCATCTCTGCTTTCACATCCTCACGTGCAACTGAAGAAACTCAATATGCTTTTATTGTTATATCACTCATGCCAAAGCAGAGCTCTGAGAAACGTTTTTAACGACCAAACTCATAAATCCACAGTGGTGGATTTCGTTGCCATAAAGAGCTTAAGCATTAAAATCTTTTACCAATGGACAATTTTCCTGCAAATTTTCCAATAAAGCACACTCAGAAAATACCGTTCACAAGAGCTGCGGTAACAGAGCATGTGAGCGCTGACATGTTGTGTGTTTGCATGTTTGTGTGTAAGAGTTTCCCCTCTAATTACAGGCCGGACGGGTCACCCTGCCTTAATACGCTGCCAACAAACTAAAAGTTTCATTTGTTTTGGTTTCTGTTTTAGTGTCCGATGGTCTAAATGATGTTCCCACTCTGCTGACAAGTGAGATTCCTGTGTGTGTGTGTGAGTGTGAGAGAGAGGGAGAGAGAGAGAGAGGGGAAGAGACAGTGACAGCGAGGGCTCATGTGTTTTTGTGTGCAGTTTCACATTCATGTTTTTGCATTTGTTTTTGTTGCTACCCATGAGTCAAGCGGAAGGAAATCCCTTGTTTCCCCCATAGAGACGCACTCTGTCACCTGTTCCTCAGTCAGAGCACAACATCTGAAAACAGTAACCGATCCCGGCCCCTCCTGTCTCGATGCCGCTTCGGTAGAAAAACTGAGATAACATCAGTTCAGTTGTCACTCCTGGTTACAGCCAATCAGTCATAAGAGATTACCGTATGGCCTCAGCGCCGCAGACATCGGCCTGTAATCTAAACCCGGCTCAATCACACCTTGCTTTCATTTGCCCCAGGCCTGCCCTGAAGATGCTGTCACTGATAAGTCACAGTCACTCCATTTGGGAAATTAGGACCTGCTGTCCTTTATTCACCTCTTTTTATTGTGGTTCAACATTCTTGCTGGAGGAGTTCTCAGATGTAATTTATTGTCTGTTAGTAAAAGGCTTTAAAGGGCCAAAATCCAAAGAGGAATGAAAGACAAAGTGAGGCGCAAAGATTGAGCACTGCGCAGAAACTGAAGAAAGAAAGAGTCCGACCTTTGTTTCGGAGGATCTATTGGCAGAAATGGGATATGATATTCATATGTTTGTTTTCATTGTGTGTGTTCAAACTCCACCACAAAATGACACTAAATCCTAAACACTGGTCCTTTAAAATGAAACATCGAGGCGTGAGAACCAGAGGGGTGTAAGTGACGTTTGACCAACTTTACAGGAGAGCCAACACAAAAAAGGACCATACTTTGTTCTCACTTTGTTTATTAAATTTAATCTTTAATATCGAAACTTCATAAACAGTAGAAAGAGCTCATCAAAAGCTTTCATTGATATATATAACAAATTTTTGGTTCTCACTTCTCAAAATTCAACTTAGAAACTTCACATTCAAGAAGAGAGCAGAGTGGGGTGGCTGTGAGAGTAGTACTAACTAGAAAATTCCTAAAGA
>NW_023340268.1:4356616-4362125 GCF_004916995.1 Morone saxatilis
AATAATAATAAGTATGAGGAATAATAGTGGTGTGCTTTGCAGGCACACTAATGACTGTCCTGTGAAAAGCATGTGTCATGGAAATGTCATTATTTAATTTGCTAAGAAAAAAAGCCTTATTTAAAATTTTCAGCTTTGTGACAATACATCAGCTAATATAATGGGTTGTTTAGATGTCAAAATCATCAAATTTGGACGTACATGCTTTTCATTAGACAATGCTTTGTTAAGTTTGTAACGTTTCCTAGTATAGTATCATATAGCAAAGTAAATAATATAATAAATATTGGTGTTGGCTCAGTAAAGGATACGATCGGATTACACCAAACAAAATAAAAGTAAATAAAACACATCTTAATGAAAGTAAACAAGACCAGACTAAACTGAAACATGTGTAACAGTAACAAAATGGTCCTATTTTAAAGGTCCACTTACTAACTTTCAGCTGAATCTCACAGTCTTCACTCAATGGATCAAAACTAAAGTATTTTATATCACATACAAGTTATCAGCCAAAGCTACTTGCCAGTAATCAAGTGATACCATGTATTCTTTATTAATTTTCATACATAGATGTTTTAAAATGTATAAATTGACACTTAAGAGATTAAAAACGTACTTACTTCCTGTTTTGTTACCTGGTGATTGGCGTCACTTGTAGTCGACTCAGTTGCAAGTCAGGTATCAAGGTTTTTCACTGGTTAAAACCAATAAACGCATGATGTTGTACATGGGAGACATGGGATTTGAAGGGTTAAATAAATACATTATATATGCATTGTCTTTTGATAAGGATCCGAGTAACAGCTAAACTAGCAGCCTTAAACATATGAGTGTTAGTTTATAAAAGCAATGGTGCAGTAATCTGAAAATAACTCACACTGTCCAGCCTACTTTATAACATGGCCATTATAAAAAGTGTATTATTGTTATATATATATTCTACTATCTCTTTATACTTTCTTATAGGTTACTTTCACTTTATTTATTTCTGCTTCCTTTCAGTCTTTTTTTAATAAAATGTGGTTTTCTGCTCAGTGTTTCCCCACCATGATTGATAATAGCTTAATTTGAGTGAGAGATCCTGAAGGAAATCCTTGCCGAGGAGAAACCCTCTAGTGAAAAGAGCACTTTCACATCTGGCCAGTTGCACTGGACAGCTGCCTGGTCTGCTGCAGTCAGTATCGCTGTGAATAACCATTTCCCTGATCCATCAAACTCCTCAGCTTTGGAGTAGCTGTGTTTTTGTTGAACCGTCTTCATCACCTGTCCGTCTCTCTGTGAGCGTCAAGCAGGTAGAGAGACCTGGGCGAGCTTTCTGTGGCTGACATGTCTAATAGTTCTTGGCCAGAGCAGCAGCAGCAGCAGCAAGTAAGAGGACCTGAAATTAAACTGTGAGAGGATTATCATGCTGCCAGATGGTGTCTGGAGTTACCTGTAGAAAATTACAGATAACCATCCTCCTTTAAGCCCATGAGAGCTGTGAGCAGGACGGCAGTAATGATGCTGTTTTTAACAATGTGGTAGCTCAGTTAGCTTTGCTAGCTTTGAGCAGTGGTTTTGTTTTGAGGGAGGGTTGGTCAACAGGCTTTGGTTTCATTGCATTCATAGAACAATGACTTCCACTTGAAGTTGTTCCGTGGTTTGGCTGCCTCTGACACTTCTGAGAACAATGGCTGTTTTCATAAACAAATCAATTTCAGCCACATAAACAGCGGGGCTTATGTTTTCATAAATTACAGTGTATGATTCATAAAAATTGCAGGCCCGTTTGAGAATCTCCAGAGATTGATTTCTTGATGAAAGCGCTGCTTTGCATCCAGATGACGTTGAGCAGTGACAGGCGCCACTGTAGCTGTAAGTAGCGCTGTTGCAGAGTGGATGTCAAGTATGTCCTCCTCCTCGGCTGCTGCCATGTATCAGCGCAGTTGCCACCCTTTCCACACCGCAGCGGCTTGCATGCAACTTCCAAAATCCACGTGTTTTCAGGGCGGCAGGAAGGAAGAACTTTCAGTCATCAGTCAGAGGACAAGGGAACTCTTTCAGAATGCCACATGGGCCTGGGTAGAGCATGTGTTTATATTTACTGTACGTTATGAGGGCTTGGGCACATGCCACCCCGCTGTTTCACTCTGGGCACCAAAGTCTCACTCCACCCAGCTCCAATTAAGGAGCACAAGGAGCTGTTTGATTCCCTTTATAAACCCAACATGACAAATAACTGTATTGTATATTGTTTGATCCCCCCTTCAGCTGCTCTGTACAGCACACCACCGCTGTGCCATTGACTGCTCTGTGTTATGTCTGTTCTGAGAAAGTAATGATTTGTATAGACCATTGCTAACGAAATGTGAATTGTAAGACTTCTGCGAGGCTGGGACGTAGCCAAGGCGAGTGGAGCTTGGGCGTTGTGAGAGTTGGAGAGGGGTACTGGGTTTATGGTCGGGGTGGTTTTGGAGAAGAGGTTTTAGGCTGAGTTGTTTAACTCAGATAATATTGGATATTATCCAGCACAGTGGGCCAGGGAGTTAGAAACCATATTGTGCTCGCTGAAATTTGGTAGGAGGGGAACTGGAGAGTAACTGCTGCTGAAGTTTTTCATTGGATCGGTGCAGGCGTTGCGCAGATGTTGCCCTATAACTCTGGAACATTCTGTGGTTATCAATTACATTCTGCGGTTATCAATTATCCGGTACACTCTTTTCAAACAAAGGCATCCCACGCATTCAACTTTTCAAAGCTCTTATTTTTTCAGCTTTTGAGAAGTTTCCTGGCAATAGGTAGCTGGGCACAGAAAGCAAAGAGCTAAATTTAATTTTTCTATCTCTCTGCATTGATGTGAAAAATGATGTGAGTCAGAGAGAGAGAAAGAGAGAGAAAACCAGACAGATGAGGAGAAACAGAGAGAGACATAGAGGGTGATCTGAAAAACATGTTTACCTCCTGTGGATCGACATCGGCTGCAAAGGCTTCCCTTCTGGAGAGGTTCCCACATTGAAGAGAGGCTCCCACATTGAAGAGAGGCAGCGAGAGACAGAGTAGGAGAGAGAATAAAAAAGACAGAGACAGACTGGCAGATTGAAGTTTTAGTCAAACAAACATTTTTTAGAGACAGAGCTGCTTTCATGGAGGAAGAAATCATCTCATTGGTTGAGCTGAACTTCAGTGGGTGAAGTTTTCTGGCTTACTGATCACATCTCGCTCTGAATTTGGGAGATGTTTTAATCAGAATAGGATAGAATAAAGCAAGTGTTTTCAAGAAGTGAGAAGTTGACTTGGTATACACAGCATATGCCTTTGCAACATAAAACTAAAATGGACACTGTGTGCCAGCAGAGATCCTGTACAACTTCCTGTACGACAGACTGTTTTCCTTTTCATTTCTATTGTTTACACATAGGCTTCCTTACAACATGGTTTGCAAATGTTATATTTGATTCATAGTACCACAAGCTAGCCAGATGTCTGCACCTTGCTGTGCCCCAGTCACAACTGTCCCAGAAAACACTGTGCTTTTGTTTTAGCTAGCTTTGTATTTGTTTAAGCACATTTTTTCTGAGGTTTGAAGCTGCAGAATTTGGGTTATCTGTCACCAGTAATCCATTGTTCCTTGTCTTTATAATAAAAGGGAAAAGTCTGGTTTGCTCTGGTCCGTTAAGATGCATTAAGATGTTAAAACATCAAGTCCCACCAGAAAAATCGCCCTTGATCAGAAAAACGAATCATGTCGTAGTGCCAGAAGGTTTTAAGTTTTCACACCGTAAAACTGTTTCAATGTATCTGCAATATCTATGGCCCCTAGTGCGTAGTTCTTCTGATTTCTAATTGCAATACAACTGCAGACCTTTTCTCCAGCCTTGTGCAGCCGCAGCAGACTCTTCTGTTCTGTCTCCAAGTGCTATTTGAAATACTCAGACACAGAGAAGAAAATCTTGCTAAGAATGGAGGACGCTAAAACCATAATTGTGTAATTATCAGCAACTGCACTGGAAAAGTGACCAAATTAGTATTGTATAGTATACTCAAAAAAGTCTATGGATTTACGAAACTGAGTGTTCATGAGATTGAAAACATCTCCAGAATCAACAGCTGTTCATTTACTTGTCCATTACAGATACAATACAGTACGATGCGATACAATACAATATGATATGATACAGCACAATACGATAAGATACAGTACAATACGATACATTACAATACGATACATTACAATACGATACAATAAAATACAGTACAGTACGATATGATACAATACGATACGGTACAATATGATACGATACGAAACAGTACAATACCATACAATACCATACAGTATAATACGATGCAGTACGACACAACACAATATGCCCAAGTGTCCCCATAGGGAAATTTGTCTTGCATCCAAAGGCTGCCCCTTATTTTTGGTTATTGGCATTAAAGCCCACTGTATCCCTGCTCTTTGGTGAGCAAATTGTGTGCACAAATTTTAGAGATTTGGCCATAATTCTGGTTTAGTTTTTACCTTTGGGGATAAAGGGATTCCTCTCTTTTGATATTACTTCACCCTGAAGAGCAGCAGCTAAAACTTAAATCCACAAGAGATCAAAACAGGTTTCCAGTGTCTTGTCAGGCATAATAGAAGTTGTCAGTGCCAAGTTGCACCTCACCTCACCTCACAACTCAGAGTGCTACCCCATCCATCTGCACCATGCTGTCTGCTCAATTCACTTTCTCCACTTATCAAACTGCAGACAGCCTGTTGAGCAACACAGCACACATCTCTGTTAATTTTCTTCAAGAAAGTTTGTCCACAGCTGACCTTTTTTCTTTAAACTGCAGTTTCCTTTCCACGTAAAGTCATTTTTACAGTCATTAATGTCTTTTTAAGGCCTTGTTAATGAGTCAGGGGTCTAAAGAAATTGCAATGGTTTCCTTCTGTGTCTAATAAATTGGTAAAAATATAGTTTTACTCACACCTCATTGGGCAAAATGACAAATCAAACATGCTTTTTTTTTTAACAGGCTTGTGTTTTCCGACAGCTCACATGATGCCTCGTTTTATTGCCTGATGGGAAAACCTCTTTATTGTGGCAACTTTAAGGAGAAAAAAACACATTACCAGAAAAAAAAGAGCAAATACCAATACCATTTAACAATCATTATATGGGGATAACAGAAATATTCCTATGAGAACACAAGAAATAAGAAAGTTTTGAGAGTCGAGGCGAGCTGTCAGTTTCCAGTCGCTGGTGTATTAACGAGCAGACCAGCTGCTCGAGCATGTTGGGATTCCACACAACGATGAAGTCAAGGTTTCTCTCATCCACCAAAGATGTCCCTCATCTCTTTGGTATGACTCTGGTTTTTTTAGGATTGCATCAGATTTCTCTCTCTCTTCTACTCTCTCTCTCTCTGTCGTCTCTCTTTCTGCCTCAGGATTGTTAGACTGAGGATATGAGCTCATGAGTGGCAGGTCAGACAGTATGACGTGTGCAATACCCTCAGCTCTCTGTAGCTGTTTTATATA
>NW_023340268.1:4362149-4363560 GCF_004916995.1 Morone saxatilis
ATCACTGATGTAACAGATAATAATAACATAATAGATAATAATACTCATTCCATTTCTTCATTTCTGCTGGGAGCCAAGTAGGTAGATTATTTCCCGATTTGTCATTAAAAACCCTCTTTTTCTTTTTCTTTCAGATGGTCACCACCTCTGGGAGACTGAGGCCAAGGTTGATAGAGACGCCTCAAAGTCTGTAAGTTATACATGTGACGCTGTTATCGTGACGAATCTGGTCTCATTTCAGGATTAAAGCACTGAAGCAGCTGTTCTCAATCATTTAACTAAGTGGCAAAACATTTTCAATCTTGACTTGTAAAAAACAAACTGATGTCTAAATCAAGTGAGCTGAGAGTCAACGGAGCTAGTACGGAGTTTGGATTAACACTACATTTGGACTTTTATTAAACCCTTTACTTTAAAGGGGCAGTTCACCCTAAATGCGAAAACAAACACACATTTATTTGTATATTTATCTCTAATAGTAGCCAAACATACAGATATATTTTAGACTGGAAACATCTGCTAGCCTGGCTCAGCCTGAGAATAACAAAATCCTCCTACAAGCCAGGCTGGCTGTTTCCCTGTTCTATTATCTTTGTGCTAAGCTAGGCTAATCAGCTGCTGGCTGTAGCTTGTCGAATGATGTCAATCTTCTTATCTAACTCTCAGCAATATAATATAATCACCTGAAAATTAGACTTTGCGTTTTCGTTACCCTAAAATGACTACAGAGGGAGCGGGGTCCTCTTCCACAGAGGCTGCCATGTTGAACCGCCATGTTTGTTACAGTAGGACAAACCAAACACTGGCTGTAGATGGGGGCGCTCACATGTTTTGAGAGTTTCATGGCCGCCGTAGTTTTCCCCTACAAGCTTGGAAGGCTGGGATGTGTTCAAATGGATGCAGTCTGCAACTTCAGATGCCATTAAATCCTACACACAAGGTGGTCTTCTCAAGCATATTAAGGGCACACACACACAAATGATGAACTATGATATGACTGCAGATTTCCTCGGCCCGGGGGCAGAAGCCCTCGGGGGGAAACAGCAGTGTTGTGTTTGAAACGTGTGGAAAAGGTTTTCAAAAGTTCAACCTTCAACCTGTGGGAGTTTGCACTTGGCATTGTGTCCTGTCTTGGCCTGTGACAGAGAGAGAGAGAGACAGAGAGACAGAGAGAGATGTAGTGGTGGGAGTCTGGGAGATAGACGAGGGGATTAGAGGGTGTCTATATGTGAGGCACCGCACCTGCTCCCAGTGTCTTCCTATTGCACAACATACACACTTTCTCTCTCTCTCTCTCTTTCACACACACTCACAGACAGTGACTGCTGGGACACATCTGTCTGCTTGAATAGACAAAGGGCCTCCCTCCCTTCCTCCCTCCCTCCCTCACTCCCCTCCTTTAGTTTTCACA
>NW_023340268.1:4363660-4390670 GCF_004916995.1 Morone saxatilis
CCTCCCTCCCTCACTCCCCTCTCAGCCCAGTCTGCTGGATTGGTCCCATTTTAAACACTGACGCTGCCTTGGCCAGGTTTAACCTCTGCTGTTCCACCACAACAGACCAAACCACAAACACAGAATACTTCACTGCCTCCGTCACCTGCACACGCTGACCTTTCCCAAGAGCGAATTAGATGAAGGATTGATTTACTTTTAATTTCAAGAATTACTTACAATTAGATACAACAGATTACTCATATAAACGCAGATAAATGGTATTGAAGGTAGAGTCCAAAAATGCTCCTTCATGCTCAATTTGTCTCATTTTTCCTCCTCCCTTTCACATGAGACAAATTACTTATGTCAGGTAAAAACATCTCAGTTCTAGTTTTGGTGATTTTCATGCTTTTTACACAAATTAAAGGTCCTCAGTGGGATTTTACAACACATGTGCACATAAAACTTTCAAAAATAAGTGAATGATTTCACTCTTGCATGTTAAGGTTTCAAAACTAAGCCTGTGTTTTTTATTAATATCTGTAAATTGACATTTTGGACAAGCAGCAACACAAGTGAAATGCTGCAAATATTCCGGTTCAACCTGGACACAGTTTACGCAGTGCAAATGGTGAACCGTTTCCAGAGTTTTTATCAGCTAATTCCATGAGGGACAGATGGATGGTGGTGAATAAGAGAAAAAGCCTCATCTGGCTTCACTTAACTTTACGACTGTAGTGATTTAATATAACGTTTGTCAGTTCTCACCTGTGCTTGTCAGGGGCAGCCGTCCTCCGACGCACAGTTTTGTAGACAGATGACTTCCTCCCTGGCTACTGAGGAGCACCTCCAACACACTCAGACATGTATATTCACAAACACACACATATGGGGCTAATATGGCCACAGGCTGAACTCAACATGCTCGTCGCTCCTGGCCTTCGCTCTCTCTCTCTCTCTCTCCTCAGACAGCAGGAAGCTCTGCTGGGGAAATAAACTATCTAGACAATCCCGAGTTCAATTTATTCACATCAGCTGAGTGATTCACTGTGCAAACAACCACGGATCTCTTTAACCTCACTTCATGGTCTCTTTGTGGCTCCCTCATTTGGGATTACAACCAGATTTTCTGATTTTATCCACCGCCCAGAAAAACACACACAACTTCAGGCTATGGATTCAAAGGGAGGAAGATTAAGCGAAAACAAGAATATGACAAAGATATAAAAGCAAACAACAACAAAAAGCAATAAATAGACTAGATAAATGTTTCTGCATCTTAAATCACAAAAATAGTTAATTTAGCATTCATACCTGTGCCCTTGCAGTTCCTGTAATGCACCAACTAATGAATTCATTCTTCTATAAAGGAGTACAAGCTCAGTTTTTCAAATTTTACTGACCTTATGTATGAAAGTTACCAGCAAAAATTACCTATTTTTATTGAAATTTGCAACCAGCTTTTTGTTTATGTTTAAGATAAGTTTAAATAACACTTTATTCATTCCCAAGGGACAAATTAAATGTTACAGCAGCACCAGAAGCTAAAAGATAAAGATACAAAAAGTGTAAACAGCATAAGCATAAAATAAACAAACTCGAACTGGATAAGATTAAATTAAAGATAACTGCAGATACAAAATAAGTCAAGGAACGTATACAGTAAAGAAATCTTGAT
This sequence comes from Morone saxatilis, assembly GCF_004916995.1. Classification (NCBI taxonomy): domain Eukaryota; kingdom Metazoa; phylum Chordata; class Actinopteri; family Moronidae; genus Morone; species Morone saxatilis. The sequence goes on from NW_023340268.1 coordinate 4,365,321, forward strand.
ACAATACAATAAGCTAGGTATCAGCTCTTTGTTTATACAGACTATATGAATGCACAACTTCATTTCACTCATGTTGCGGGATTTTCTTCGCTGCAGAATTCACTCCTCGTTGAGATCCCTCCCTATCGCAACCAAAGGCTCTCCACTCCGGTCCACGTGAACTTCTACGTCTGCAACGGCAAGAGGAAAAGAAGCCAGTACCAGCGCTTCACCTACGTCCCCGCCAGTGGTAAAGCTCCTCCTCCTCATGCACATTTACTACTTCTTAACTAACAGTGAGTGAGCAGGTAACTGACAGATTATGGTCAATACAATACTGTAACTGCCAGCCAATCACTGCAGTTGATTAATGATATACAACCTCACCAGAGTGCTTCACAGACATTACATTTTCACACACATTAAATTTTCATACAAATGTACCACCAAAATAAGGAAAAAACCAACTTATTACCTCTAAGCACATCCTTGCTTATTCTGCCTTTCTTTTACTCTCCTGTCATCACCGCAGCACTTCACCGCTCTCGGTTTTGCTCTCTGCCTTTCATATCCCAGACTAATTAGAAACATTTTTGCCAGCATTTTACATCTGAAGACGAGAACAAACAGTTTGTTTTCCCCCTTGTCTGGTGGTTTTGCTTGGGAGGAACAAAGCAACGCTATTATTCCTTCATTGTAAAAAGAGAAAAAAATCTATAAAATCTGTTCTTTTCCATACCTGTAGCTGCATGAATGCTGCAGTGACTGGACACACAAGGGTGGGGAAGGGGCATGGGAAAAGCATGTTATTTGAATAGAGAACCTATTGCCAAGCTAAATATAAACACTGACCCACCAACTGAAATGTAAAAACCGCTGCTAATTGCACTCCGGGCTTGGAGTGAAAATCCAGTGGGTGGTTCAAAGCTGCGATTCAAGCGAACTGGCCCAGCCCTGTACGTGGGCGACGGAGTGCCCCACTGTGAAAGTGGAGCATTGTCCTCGGGATGCAGAGAGCGTAAGGGAGGGAGAGAGACCGGGGGACAGCTAGTCTGGTCAGTGTCTCCTAAAGGGCGAAAGTCTGCGTGAACAATATAATCTGCCAGTCTGCAAGAACCAGGAGAAAGTCAAGAAAAGTTTCAAACAAATGGGCCGAGTGGAGAAACAAATGAAGGACTAAATTGTTCAATAATGAGATATATAAATGTCAGTTTTTCCTGTATTTTAAATCACGTCACTTTAATTCTTTTTGCAGCAGCAGGTGTTGCAACAGCTCGTACAAAAACAACAGATTTATTTTGGGACCTGCATTACACGTGGCTGATTTTCACACTCCGGAAACCCGGGGGCACACTCTCTTTTGTGGCAGCACAAACATTTGCACTTCTTCTCCTTTCTGTGCATCTGCCTATCCGCCACAGGCAGACAGACACACTTCCTCCAAACGGGCCCAAAATAGGGGTGCATGTGCTATTTTGGTGCTGTGGTTGGTGTAACCATCTCATTGCAGTTCCTCTTTTACAGTTGTTGACAGTGGAGGCTTCAGTAAGGCATGATGCGTCCTAGTTTCACTCTTTTTTTGTCAATTTAGCTCCTAATTCAGCCCGGTACAGATTAAAAATAACTTTTTAAAGAGGTTTCCCTAAGAAAGGGGAATCATGAAAAAGTAAATTAACAACGTGTATCAGTAAAATATGAGAATAAGAATTGCAGAAAGTAGAATAAGGTCAAGCGATTCACTGTGTCAGCTTCGATTTCAAGCACATGCTTCATATTATAATCTAAAACAGCTTCAGTGCAAAGAAAAGAAAGAGTGGATCCAGTTTAGTGATGCAGTGATGAAGCTCGGGGTCAGAGCCATGCTGTCGTTTGCTTGTAACTGGACTGAAACGCTTGTTATATAAGATGGATGTCGTGTCAGAAGCTGCGGCAGATTGACAGCCCACATATTTAAAACTTGGTGTCAGACATGTTTTACACTGGAATCTGGACGGGTGGCCAGGATGCTGGCGACTGAGAACAAGCCCTGCCTCATTTGAACTCTCGCTCATACGATAACCACAATCCTCAAACACCCCGAAAGCCTCCATTTTGTCTTTTTCTGCTACATCTTGTGTTAAAAAGCAGCTTTCACGTTCAGTTAAGCTTCTCCTATTTGACTCAATGAGCGTGCAGTAATTTATTTAAAATTGCTGAACCCTGCTGAGCATGAAGCTGCTGTTACAGAAACATATTTCATATCGCACATTTAGTGGGTATTAGCACCAGAGCAGGATCCAAAGAAAATAGCCATTTTATTATAGAAGCAGCTGGATGTTTCTCGTGTTGATGAGTCATCCACTTTTTTTTTTTCCTGCTTTTTTCTACTTTTTGTGAATATTTTCAGCAGGGTGGGAGAGCTCAGGCCCAGACACAGAGTCTCATTGATGAGAGTGTTTGTTTGGCAGCGGGTATCCTAGCCACAAACCCACTCACTCACTCACACTTGCAGGAAGGTTGGAATATTTACTCATTTAGCTTTCCCTTTTTCTGTTCTCCCTACTCCTCTCTCAGTTCCAACAATAAAGACGGAGCCACACGACGACTACGACGCCCCTCTGGTGTGCAGCCAGCCCGGTCCCGGCCTGTCCTTGCACCCAAAGCAATACTTCCCCCCTCAAGTCATGACCCCGATGATGACCCCCGACCTCAGGCCGTGTGTGGTGGGCGGGGCTTACTCTGTCAGCCAGCCAAGATTGGCAACCAAGCCCTCCTCGCTGCCCTCCCCGTCCTCTCCGAGCACCAGCCCCAAACTGCACGACCTGTCGCAATCGCCCTTCCCAAAGTGCCTCCCTGCCGGCCCAGCAGTCCAACACCCGGGCCAACAGTCCCCGATCCCGCACGTCTCCATCATCCAGGAGACACCCGGGCGCTACCAGCCGCCCAACCTCTACCCTCCCAGCAGCTGCTCCTCCTCTCCGACCTCGCAGCCCTCCACCCCGACTGACGCCCCTTTCTCTCCCACCCACTGCATGACACCAGGCAGCACCAGCCCAGGAGCTCAGCAGCACCCCAAAGTGCCAGAGAGGGGGCGGGCCTCGCTTCAGGAGGACGGCAGCCCCCCGACGCTCGCTGTCAGCATCAAACAAGAACCACAGGAGCTGGACCAGATGTACCTTGATGATGGTGAGTTTTTATTATTATACAAAATGATGCTTTTATAACTCTCTAATCCAGAGTATGGAAACAATGAAAATGTGAACACCCTGTCCAAACTCCTAATTAACTAAACAAAAAGGTTTTATATCTGCAGCTGCTGATATTTGATCAGTATCATATGACTCACCGATCACTTTTCCAGGAGCTGAAGCTTTTGGCCTCCAAAAGTCAGTCTGGAGCTTTTGTTTTGGAGCAAATCTCCTCAACCTTGTGTCATTTTGGGGAAAATGTAGTTTTCTTGTCAAGAATTAGATGAGAATACTAAGACCACTCTCATGTCTGTCTGTTAAGCATGAAGCTACCGTGTACCTGTAGTTAGCTTAGCTTAGTATAAAGACTGGAAATGGGGAAACAGTGAGCCTCGCTCTGTCTGAAGGTCAAAATCCTCCTACTAGCACCTTTAAAGTAACCTTTCCGAGGCAGCTGGACTTGAAGAATCCATCTTGCCAGACTTCAATTTTGCGTTAAAGGCACGGATGTATTAAGACGAACTGGATACGGCGTCGGCTCCGTTCATTCCTATGGAAGCTGCTCAGTGGCACATGAAACCAAAACTGTTTGAAATTGCAAATTACCCATCCACATGCTTCCACATTGTTTGGCTCATAGAGCAAACGAACAAGAGACTTGCGCTGGTCGAGACGCTTACTTTATCTATTTACTCTATTTAATAATGCAGCTCTTGTAGACTTTCCAAATGGAAACTGAATGGATTAAATTCAGATAGTGAAACGAGTCATTTTGTGAGGGCGTTGATGCTAAAAAACTATTATCCACCATTTTACAGTGGTTTGGCCACTATGTCGAACTGGCTCCAGAGTCCAGCGCTCTTCCTGTGGGTTTGGTTTGTAGCCAGACTACAGTGGTACCGGACCAGTCAGCATCCTTTGGAGGAGCTACTGGCAGGTGTGGTGGTGTGGCGCTGCCGAGAAGACAGCGCGGTCTCCTGTAGAGATTAGCATATAGATGCTGCTACCATCAGTTATATTCATTATACAGAGTGTTTTTTCATTAAAAGAAGAGCAAAAAATGCCACTGAAGGCTTTTTTCAAAAAAAGGTGTTGGTTGAAATTTGCCTGTTATAGATGATGATAGGCAGACATTTCATCTAATCACCTGCCAAGTATCTTTTTAAGGTTCCTGACCTCTTCAAAAAACTGTTTCCAGGAACAAATTCCCACTTAGTTCTGTGTAGCAAACCATCTGGCTCACTGAAAGCTCACTAATTAACATGTTATTATCTTGTTCCACACAAATTTTAAGCGTTAAAACGACACATGCTTTCATGGGGGGGATGTGTGCCAGACTATTTCTATAAAATCTCCATAAGAAAGTATATTTTCAAAAATGTTATGTCAAGTAATTTTTCAATGCAGGACAAACAAACATTGCCAGTTCGCTTGAAACACATTTGACCTATAAAGGCTGAAGAAAAGTTGTTTTGAGGGATGAAAAATCTAATCACACTAACTTATTGTAACTGAATTCAGCAGGGAGATAGACATGCTGACGTGTCTTTCTTGTGAAACTATGATATCACTGTTTATGTCAGTTAGAGTATTTTGGTGTGGGAGTGATGACTGTGCCAAAAGGTTTACCACTGCTGTTGCATGTCTTTAGACTTTTGAACAGAGGCTGTCAAAAGCATTTCTCAATATCTCTTTTCAAATTCTGCTTTCCATTGCTCTCAGCTTTCTTCTAACTTCTGAGGTAATTAGATCAAAGAAACCCGGTGGTCTAGTATTTGATATATATGGCTTTAAACCCTGAATGTTACAAGCCTGCCAAAAACTCGCTGACATAATAAATACAGTTTTTTTGTGACCCCCTTTATTTATCTCAGAGAGAGCAGGGTTTTAGGAGCATAAACTTTATGATCTCACTGCTCTGGCCCTCTGCGCTCACCGCTGAGGTTCGGGGGCCGTGCCCTCTGCGCTGCAGTGATTTGAAATAAATTGGATAAATGATCTTCCTCGAGGCAAGACGAAACAGTCCCTGGCTGTGTGCACGAGTCCTGTGGAGGAAAAGAAGTGCAGTAGATGAAGAAACACTAACCAGCAGCTATCAGCGGACAGAGAAGCGGGGCTTTGATCTGACACCAGAGCCCCTGCTGAATCGTCTGGCCGAGCTTCCTGGCGATGGCGAGTGAGACACTGTTGTCGGGCCGCAGACTGTAGGACTCAGACTGTTCCCGTGCCACTTCCTCTGAACAGTCTGGGTAAATACATTAACACTTGTTAGCACTGTCTGCGGGGATATTTGGCAGGCTAGAGCAAAAAAGAAAGATTTGATTTTGTAATTATGCTCTCGCTGGTGCCGCAACTGCTCGTGTCTCTTGAGGATTTCTTTGTTTGAAACCAGGTGTAGTTAAAGTTAAATCTAAGTCTGTAAGTACGCCACCATAACCATAATGGATATGGAGGAGCTGGGCCTCCAATTACACTTGTTTTCACTGGCAAATTGAAGGAAATTTTACTAAGCATTCCAAACTTAATGTGGCTTCTCACTTCATTAAAACCTCTGGCAGAGTTTGATACGACTTTTTGCTTTATGGCCTCACTCAGGTGTGATGTTACTGTAATTTTAATGTCGGCCATGCTCGTTAAAACTCAAGCCTGCGATATCTGAGGCTTTTAGAGGAGCTGAGACACTGACTGTCATTAGAAGTATTCAATGAAAAATGGGAATTCTGTGTGTGTTTTTGGGCTGTAATTGAGTATATAATGATCTGTACGTTGTTGCCAGCAGTCAAGGTTACTCACTGGCATTTATTTATTTAATGTAGCACAATTAAATTTAATTTCAGAACAATTTGACCTAAATGATTTAAGTGAATAATTTAACGCATGAATATTTAACCACTTATCCTGTCAAGTAACTGCAGTTATAAAGTAATGTCACACAGTCAGGTGTTTCGAATCTCCCACCCGGACTTTGCTATTGCCCTCTTATCTTGAATCAGACCTGATATCTTTTCTCGGTTTGTTCAGCCCTCTCATATTCATCAGGATCCTTCTCTGTGACACATTTTTTCACACCGTCACAAACATGTCCACAGAAAATCTGAATCTAGTTGTCTGCCGCCCCCAGCAGCAGGGTGCACTTTCAGAGCTCCACCCACTGCTGAGGCTGAGGGAGATGGAGGCCGGCCACGCCGCCATAAAACTTGCTGACTGGAGAGGTTTGCATGCTTCCCTTTGGCTCAGAGAGAGTCTGGAAGAGGCGGCCAAAGCCATACGTTATACTGCACAGTAGTGTGCCGAGGACTTTTGTCAGCGGTGAGGTAACATGAGCAAAACATGTGCATTTTGAAGTCAAATCTGAGCCAAAAGGCATTACGAAATGTTTTTTTATGGCGTGTTGTGGCCTTGTTAGATGTCAGAACAGCACAATTGATGACCAGAGACTTTAGATGATCATAGGAAAAGTATTTGAGAGTGAACTTGTGACTAAAATTCGACTGTATCTGTCTGATTATATGCACTAAAACTCACTTCGCTTCTTCAAACTATTTGCAGCCACAGCTTCCAAAAAGAAGTAATGTTCACCGTTAGTTTGTGAGATCAGAGCATAAAGGATTTTCACCCTGACTTTACACATTGCCACAATGAATTATCAGCTGTTCTTTTTATTAGTTTGTACTTAGCGTGGTACCTCATCATTGGTTTATCGCATATTCTTCAGCATCCAACATCTGTTATGTATTACTTGTTGCCAGTTACAGTTATTGATGCATTTCTTAATACAATCAGTGGCCAGAAAAGAAAGAAAAAAAACACCAGTATGATGTAATGCAGTGTAACAGCCCTGCAATTAAAAATGACCTCACTTTAAAAGTTTAGCTTTTGTAGAGACTACTTTCCTTTTACTCTCCTGCTTTAGGTATTTGTGTGTTGACTGCATGGTGGTGTTGGTGGTGGACTGAATTAAAACTTTTCCACCTGATTTGAATATATGGAGGATCAGAAACACAGTTTAATACAATCTGATACAACAACAACAAACACCACAGCCTCGATGATGACTATAGAGTTTCCTTTTATAGATTTTATTTGTTAGATTTTACTTAAACAATTCAGACAATCACTGTTACACTGATCCATATTGAACCGTCATGTTTTTACAGTAGCCTAAACGGCCTTCAAAGCCATCGTAGTTTCTCCGTCCTTCCTTAAAAATTCAGAATAAAACAACAAAACAAATATAAAACGACAGATAAATCATGTTTATACAAGTGCGGTTTGTGTATTTATTTATTGTTCAGGACTCTGTGTATGTACGTCGACAACAAAAACAGATTGTTTTGCTGTGCTGAGCCTTTTTCTTCTGGTTACTCAGTGTTTAAAGAACGTTGTGGTAATATTTTGCTGACGTCTTTCTCCCTTTCTATTATTCTATTTTCTTGAGGCCTACAACATGCTATCGTCCAGAAACTGTATTTTTAAATAATACCTGGGTTAAAACAAAAAATTGGCAGAATCTGTGGTGAACTACAGAACCGCTCTGTGGGACTGACTTGCAGTAACCCAGTAGGAGCCTCTTTATGTGGGCCAAGAACATCTCGTGGCTTGTGGCCTGGACTTGACGTGGCAGTAAACGTGGTGGCGGTGGTGGTGGGGGGTGTTTGTGGTGTTCTCTGCCCCCCAGCCTTTTTTCTCTCATTGTCCCACTGGTCCCTCAGCTGATTTATTCCCAGTGTTCAGAGGGAGTGCTGAATATCTCGCCGGCTGATCGGTTCCTCTGTAGTATTGTGTTATTACAGGCCCGGATCATGTTGACGCGTTTCAGACCCTTAATGAGGCAAACAGCGCTGTCCTGCTAATTGTTTGGGAGTTCCTCGTTTGTCGGGGGTTTCCTGGTTGGAGAGCCGGGCTGTATCAGTCAGCTCCAGCTGCTGTGGACCTCCATGGGACAGGAAACCAGTTCCTGGATTATTTCATATCAAACCCCACCTTCCTCATTCTTGAGGTCTTAAAAAAAACTGTAAAGTTTAAGACAAATTAACTCGCTAACATCGCAGTGCCTTGTGTTGAATGAACAGCAATGCAGTGAGGTTATTCGAAGATGTTTGTGGGTTTTATGTCATTATATTACATGCATGATTTAATAAACCACAAATAATACAGTATACTGCATAGTCACACTTTTTCCAGTGAGCCTATATTGTTTCATAAGTTAATTCAGTGATTCCCAACCCAGTGGTTAAAGAACTAAGTGACATATTTTATGGATAATTCATATTATATTCAACGCATAACAATCAATTAACCAAAATACTGAACACAACAACTGCACGAAATGTGTGCAAAGCATTTTCCTGTGAATATTGCATTAGAGATGAGGTTTTCTGATATTTTTATACTTTATAATTATCTGTATTATGTCTTTATTTTATTTTTAACAATTATATGTACTTAAACGGCCTCTTTTCGACAAATTCATTGTGTTTCTTGTCATTTTTCTATTAGGTCTTTCGAGGCTGTTTAGCAGAGAGTGAGAGTGTGTCTTCACCATGACCTCTTCTCTTAGTTTATATCTTAAAGAATACTCTAAACTTCAAAAATAACATTTTCATTTAGATTTCCTCACACAAATTAATAAAATGCTGAGAGCGTATCGTATTTGTTTCTTTCTTACATCCATTAAAATCAAGAAGGCCTCACAACCCCTCATGAGGCTTTGGTGACTCCTAGTAGGGGCCACGACCCTCAGGTTGGGAACCAGAAAGTTAATTCTTGACCTTGGAAATAGCCGTTTAGAAAACAGCATCCTTACTAGGTCCATTTAGGAGCTGCTCTGGAGCTTTCGATCATATCAATAACAGACTTTGAACCTCAGCTTCTAAGCCAACATGGATGAGACGTCAGAAGCGTTTTCTTGACAATGTGGGTAAACTCCATCAGCTGATTAAGGTCATGTGATATGATGGAAACCTCCAGATCAGCTATTAAATGGAGCTTGTTAAAATTGTTTCCTTACTATTTATTATTTCAATCTGATCATATATTTTTACAAAAGTAGTGATCCCTACAGTGACTGAACAGCCATAAGATCACATAAAAAAAGTTATTTACTTTTCTCAAATTTCAGTAGAAGTTGAATCCAGTTATTTATTTCTGAATGACAAACAGTTTATTATCCCACTCCTGGTGTGAAGCGTCTCTATCACTCGACTGTCTCTTCAGATCAATGTGACCAGAGAACACATGACACAGATGTCACACTGGTGCTGAGCCTATTTTAGGACTTTGTTGTAAACGCACTTAGAGATCAATAGATTGACTTTTTTTTTCAATTAGATCCTCCACATCAAATGTGACAGCCCAATGAAAAGTGGGCCATGGCAACAGACGAACAAACAGTAAATGTTGTGGCCTCAGTGGGACAAAAGATAAAGTTTTACTGCCTGGCCTTCTTTGTTTTATATCATAATAAACTACTGAATCTGTCTGAATTCTCTTCTCTGAATCTTTGCATTATTATGTGAAAGTTATCCCACCACATATGGCCCACGATGATGCGCAAGGAAAAATATCTGAAGGCCATAATTCACCCGTGATTTTGATAGTTAGCAGACAGCTGATGACATGATGTGGAGCTCTGACAATATCATGATGTCCTAAATTTACAGCCGGCGTCGAGGCTCGATGCGCGCGTTGAGAAGTCGGTGTAATAACTTCCCCTTGAGGTCTGAACTCAAAGATTATATCCTTCCACCTCCAGATGCGCAGAAGGTCAAAGCCAGATCAAATAGAGGAGAGGAGGTCAGTCAGTTCAGTCTGGGCCAGGGAAGAGCACACATGGCAGCGGAACGACACGGCTGTAGCAGGGTGGAGATGAGCGTTGAGGTTTATTTCTTCTGGTTCAACTATGTCTTTTGGTAATATTGGTCATATTCTCACATTCACATAGTTGGTGGCTGATGATGAGCTCTGGTAGAAAGCATCTTGCATTACCGTATACACAGAAAAATAGACCATTGTAATCCTACTGTTACCATAACAGAGGTGCTACTGATCCTGATGAAGGTGACGCTAAAGTCTCCAGGATTTTAGGTTTAATTCACTCAAGTCAAGCCTCATTTAAGGAGAAGAATTCATTCTCTTAATGCACTCCACATGAATATCGCACAGATGAGTTTACCCATTTATCTATGATGTATTACGCAGCTAAAATAAAGGGCAAAACCAGTGGCTTTGCATGTTTTAGCCCATTATCTGTAAAACACAAATAGAAAAGTTATGGGGGTTGATTTTTCTACCTTCTGTCTCAGTACACAATCAGTATCAACTTACAGGGACCTGAAACTTATTTGAGATTGTTAATTCATCATAATTATCAACTTGTCCCCTTTATTCATTAATTAAAGTTCAATTATTGTTGCACGAAAGGTCAGTCTCACTTGAGAGTCAGTTGCCGAAAAACAAACTGTTCATTGCATTCGTGATCTTTGTTTTAAGACATCAAAGCAAAAAGCAAAACATTTCTATTTTACTAAATTGATGTTTTAAAAGGGATTTGGTGGCAGCCTACTCTTAGATGTGAGACGTAAGTGTCCTTGAATGCACCATTATTATGCTTTCATACAGTCTTTGCTCACAGCAGCATTATCACGCAAAATGCATAATGCTATGAACTGCCCGAAATCTGGAGAAGCAACAGAGAAACTTGGTATATGATACATAAGATGTAGTAAATGGGATAAGACATGCAAAACCACCGGGTTGGTCCTTTAAACTCCGGTTTAGTATTGCACATTCGTAAAGTTTTGGGGGCCTCACAAGAGATTTGAGAAAGAATGGCCTAAATCGAAGCAGCAGAGCCCGAGATGTTTTGACTTATTACTCCCTTGTATGTGTTGAGCTCCAAAATCCTACAATTCCCACAATGCAACCAATAGCATAATTTTCGTTTGACATTTTCTGTCAGTCTTTCAAACCCCTTATCCCGGTTTATAACGCAGGCTTATAGAAAGCTCCCTCCAGGACCGCATTATACAACTGTTTTCACCAACACATTCTCACTCCCAGCTCATCAAATACTGCAGCTGGGTCAGTGACCCATTTCAAAATGTGACACTGTAGCTGCCCCTCGCCCGCCATTTTCTGGACCTGCAGGGTCATGTTAGCAACAATTACTGTGCAATATCAGCAACTTCTGGGCAAGTTAGGAATAATAAATATGCAACGTCCGGTTACATTTTCAAAATAAAGCTTGTTATGTGTTTACATTATGAAATTTCTGTTGTTTGGTTCAGTTTACACTGCAACAACAGCCGAGAAACAATTCAAATATTCCTTAATATAATCAAATTTTCTTGTATTGAGCAAAAATATCTGCCATTGGGTTAAGAGGGGGCCGAAGTTGTTATTACAAGCAATGAAAACTTAGTTTTTTATGACAGACTTTCTTATAATATTTTGCTCACTTTATTGAGCTGAATTTAAGAATTTGTAGGTTAATCCAAGATAAATAAGAGACACAATTAATTAGATAGTAGATAGATTAGATAGATAATTAGATTACTTTAAACAACACAATAAAAAAGTGACTTTTTCTTAAATTAAAGCACTTAAATTCTTTTTTCAACTAAACATCTGCTACTTTTACAACACTGGAACAAGACAACTTTCTCTTAAACTGAGAAGTTGTGCAAGTGGTCTTACTCTTAAATTAAGGAAAATAATCTTGTTCCTTTGCTGGGATATTATGCAAACCATTGTTGTAACTTGTTACTGGTTAAATCTAGCTCAGTATTAGCTTTTATAGATTAATTAACAAGATCATTTTTCTTTTTAGACAAAAAACATTTTTACTTTCTTGAGAGTGCTTTTTTGAAGCGTAGGCCAAAAAACTACTTGGTTAGGATTAAGAAACATAAGTTAAGTACATGAATAAAACGTAACTGTTACTTCAGAGAAATTGTTTTCTTTTTGGTTTCACGTGGGACACAAACAGCGGCTTCCTGGGGGAGCGGAGGGCCCCTGACAGAGCTGCAGTGTTTGACAATGTGGGAGTAAGACCGGGTTGCTTTTCACATGCTGAGTTTTACTCCTCCTGATGAGCAAACTGACTTTTTTATGTGTAAAACTGGCGGAGCGCCCCTTTAAGAGTAATCGTTTGAACACGGAGGATGGGTTTATCCTTTTTTGGCCCTCCGTTGAATCCAGAGGAAGTGATTCAGAGCACCTGAATATAAATGTCACTGCTGTCTTGACAAGAATCTTCCACGCTGCCAAATCCTTGACAAAGACATATTGCTGCGAATCTCACCCTGTCCTCATAGTCGCATAATAGGTTCAGTGTGTTTTTGTGACACACTCATGTGAGTTTGCTGCTGTGACTGTAGTTATCAAACCTCTCAAGAGATTCTTCCTGTTCCTTTATTAATAACAGTCGATCAGTGAGCCAAACACATTAACCTCATGTCTAGACGAGTGTAACGTATCGTTCTGTGCTCTGTAATTGTAAACAGCTTCAGTCAATTTGGCTGATTCGTTGTTCAGAAACCAAGTTTTGGACACACACAATTGTTGTAATATTTTTTTTATTACCTTATGTGATAATCACACATTTATATGTTTGTGTTTTTTTTTTACCATGGCAGCCACCTGCACACTTCCAGACAGCTGTGTGTGCGTGGAATTGTTGCGAGGCACGTACACCCTATTATCTTCTCCGTGATAGGAAGTGAGGGGTATTTCTGGTAGGAAGCGGCTGTGCCAGTGCTGGGTCACCGAGGGAAGGGCTGCTCTGCTGCCTGCAATGAAAATAAAATAAATGTTTATAAAAAAAGTAATTCCATTGTGTGGAGAGGAATCTCAGGTTTCCAGGCTGCTTTTCCAGTCAGTCAAAGGGAATTCCTCCCTCGGTCTGCTGGCTCGGGTTCTCGGGGGCTGGCTCCAGGGGTGTTCCCCTTCCCGTTGCACATTTCTCATCCTTGTTATAGCTGAGTAAGGGGTCTGATCCTGAACCTGGACCCTGATTATAAGAGTGAAAATCTGATTAGAGAGGAAGGAACTGTGGAGACTATCTCTTCAGAAGTTATAAACGAGTTCACAGATAAGAACGGTGAAAGCTGATGAAAAATGAACCGTCTCAGTCGCCTTTAGGATAAAAAAAAACAGTGATTTGTCATTTTCTGTGTTATCAGTACGTTGATATCTATATATTTCCCTGGTTTAGCTTCAGCCTGCCTGCTCAGTTGCTCTTGGATCATCACCCCCTCCGTCAGCCAAAGAACACAGCTGATAAAAACAGATAAACAAGTGCACCTGGATCCTTTAGAGACAGCAGGAGGTTGCATCATCTCTCTTGATAAAAAAAAAAAGGTCTGGGGATCTCAGATATAGAGTGATTCTATTAGGCTGGCTCAGAGGAAATAACAGGTCCTATAGAGCTTCAGAGAATTGTATTCATAGTGGCTAAAAAAGGTACCTTAAAGCTACACTAATAAATATTTTTATATTAACAATGTCACTATGTGTAATGTGAAAGGTGTCACTTGTAGTGATGAAGCCACAAAGAATGATCCCTTATCTCTGCAGTTCCCCTCAGTTCTGTGGAGCATCTTCCATCTTCCTGTTTTGGTTCAGTCTCACCGCTTTTATCAGCGTAGTTTCCAGCAGCATGTGGCAGCTATTTACAGCCAAATCTCAGACAAATGGTTAACAGACATTGATAGCAACTTGGGACCTTGTTTCTGAAAAAATATGTGCCGTAGTTAACGATAAATAATCTTTTGATCCCGTCTGAATTGTGCCATGAACTACACATATAATGTTTGTCCAGTTATAACCCAAAAGTCACACGAATGACACATTCTAGCTCTTACAGTAGCGACTAACTCTCCTTTTGCAGAGCTGCAAACAGGAAGACTACCTGTGGCATCCCTCATTATATATGCATATGTGTAATTCATGGCACAGTTTGAATGGGATCAAAAGATTATTTCTCTCGTAACTGATACCGTACCGTTCTCATTGGAGACACCAGAAGAGGAGGGACTTTCTCTCTTTAATGATATGTCAGTGTTGTGTTTACAGCTTGTTGCACTGCCATGAACATCAGTTTATGCAGGTTTAAGCAATTTTTAAAGGCCCTGAAAAAATATTCATGAATACTCAGCAACTAAGCAAGTTTGGGAAAATGACTGCTATTTTTTTTTTAAGAGTTTAAAGTTGGAGGGGCTGCGAGCTGAGGTGCTGCTAACATTAGCTCAGCTTGTTCCTCTGATAACTTAAAGTCCAGACGTGATCCTTGATCCAGTTAAAATAAAGAGTTAAAAACAACCAAGATCTAAACAGTCTATGATAAAAAATGTCCCCATGCACAAAGGGGATGTGATGCCATTGACAGACAACCTGTGTAACTCACCAATGCCTTAATAAAATGACAGATTTATCCAAGTTTGTTTGTTGGAAACATTTGGGATAATTTAAGTACACAACTCAACAAAGTATAGTGTTAATAGACATTTTAAATGTGTAAATGTTACATGTAATATCTTTAATACTCAGCTGATGAACTCCATCAGGACTGTGTGTGTGGGTTTGATTGTCCTGGAAACCACAAGTTAACAACTCAGTCATCAGTTTTTGATTCAAACATTTTTAAATTCTGACTCTGCAAGAAAATATCTGACATCACCTTTTTCCCATCCCCACAAATCTCTCATCTCTAATGTGTGTAATGTAACATCAGCACAAAATGTGATGCTAATTGAGAAAATAGGTTTTCGGGGCCTTTAAAGATATTACATTCAACATTACACTGCACATGCACACAGTCGGCATGATGACGTTACTCCATGTGACCTGAGTAGTGTCTCACGTACTGATCATCCTTTTCTCTCTTTTTCCTTTGCAGTCAACGAGATCATCAGGAACGACCTGTCAAGCATCTCCGTCCACAGCCACGCATAGTTTCCCGTCAACCACCAAAACTGACACAGAAAACCAAAAACAAAGGGAGACACCAAACATAAATCTGACACTATGCTTTTCATGCTTGGACTACAGCATGCAGGAAGCAGCAGAAGGAAATGCAAGGAGAACAAATGTAAATGTATTGTCCAGATGACCAGGGTCCAACGCGTGCCTTGTTTTTCATATAAAATGCCTTTACACAGAAATTATCCAAGGAATACATGACATAACTGACTTTTTTTAAGACATGTAAATTGAGTATGTAGCAACAAACCTGCCATCCCGAAACCCCCCCACAACAAAGTATGCTTTTAGAGGACCAAAGGTTGTTTTATATGTCTTTTTTGCTGCAGTTTGTAAATGTTTCGGTGCCTATGAGTTATGTAATTTGTATATACAGTATCTGTAGTGCTTCAGTTTGCATATCGGGCTTTACAGAGAGACAGTTTAGAAGAGAAGTGCCTTTTTTGACTGGAAACAGAAATATATATGGGTTTGGTTCAATAATTTTTAAAAGCGAGATAATGTAACATTTGCTGAATAGTGGCTTCTGTGGTTACAAATAATAATTAAAGACAGTGTAGCACAAATAGAAAATGATCATAAAGTCAACAAACTGACAAAGAAATGTCTGTTATACAGTAATATCTATTAAAAACATTAGCTGACATTAGCCACCAAAAGCTACTGGTCATACCAGAACAAATGCGGCTTTAGCAACAGACTATATGAGTGTATTGAACTGATCAGGGGAAGTTTTATTTCTTTTAGAGTAAACTTTGAATTTGTAAAAGGAAGAATGTGTTATTTCTTCTTTCAAAAGTTGCATAGTCTCACTTTAAATCACATTTGGTCAGCATGTCTGTATGGGCATTTGCTTGGACAAATTAAATCAAGAAGAATTAAAATTGAATACATTTTCTGTATTCACAGCCAACAATAAGCACTTAACCACTAAACCTGTGGTGTTACTTGTGGTTGTTCCATTAAGACAAGTTACTCTCACTTGAAGTCACGCAACAATGGCTAAACTTTCCAGATGATAAGTTACCCGAACCTCATAGAGTTAGAAATGTCTTTATGCACTCTTACAGCACAGAGAACTGTGTGTAGTCACAGAATAAGGAGTCGTTTTGTGTCATTTTTTAAATAAAAAAATAACTGACTTGAAAATAACATGAACTTTGGAGTAAAATGTTGGCTACAGTAACATAGGTTTTCACTTTTATCAAAGAAGAAATCATCTCAGTTTTGACGAAGCTTGACTTTTATTTTTACCTGGAAGCTATGCAACATGCAGGTAGCATTTAGTCTCTGAAAGAATGTAAACATGCACAGTTGTAACGGAGAAGGTCTCTAATCCAAAGAATAACAACGGTGAACAGCAATACAAATATATAAATTCTTTAATGTTTGTTTTTGTATTTTCATATTTATTCTCTTCGCATGTGCTCTGTTTATTCATGTTTATCATACAGCTTCTTCTACATGCTTACCTACATACTGTGGTTAATCTACTAATGTGTTTGCGCTCTTATAGCAAAACTGAATGGGCTTAAACACTTGTTCCCAGTTTTATATGTATTTATAAGTCTTAATCCTTGTAACTGAAGGGCATGAAAGAAGCCATACTGAAATGTTTACCGAGGAGGTTATTGTTAGTCTACAACTCATATTTCTGCTTTGTGATCTTTTTTTGTGTATTTGTCAATAAATAAGGCTTCATCTCTTTAATCTGAATGATCTGTGTCTTACTGTAGACAGAACATGAAATCAGTCAATACATACTCAGATCAGATCATAAAAACACACAATAACAAATATTTGTTCTTTTGGACAAGTTGCTTCCTGCTTTTCTGTCGATATCAGTGGTTTTGCATGTTACACATACAGAGTAAGGTTTAAGTTAAAGTTCAATATTGTCTGTTAGATTTTGCTGCTGTTTGGAGTTGTGTTACTGCAGCTTAAACCTTAAAGTCCCTCCACTCAAAAATATGTTTTTCTTCTTTTCTTGCTACAGTTGATTGTTTGATCTTCACTCTGCAGGATGATGTATGTGCAGAGTTTGACACTAGAACGATGTTTTCACATTCACCTGCTGAAAGTGGAAAGTTTCTCTGTGCTCATTGAGAATCAGGTTTTTAAGGGGGCGGGGCCTACGAGCGTAAATTGTGACATCACAAATAGTTTGGAAGTCAAACCTGGTCCAGTTTGCAACTTATACAAGTGTGATGTAGAAACTTGAAGCCACTAGAGCACATACATTAAGGCCCGTTTTACACAACAATGATTTTTGCATAAAATGGTAAACTTGTGGCAACGCCGTTTTGGGGGCCTGAAAGGGGCAAGCTTTTGAAACCGGGCTCCTGAGTGCAATCTTTTTCAAACACCATGGTTACTGTTGCTGTGTAAACTGCCATAATTACGACACAGTCCAGCGTCGCTCATGACTATTACGTTTTCAGCCATTCGCTGTAGTCATTCGCGAACAGAAGAACAAAAATAACAATATCGAGCTGTGTTTGTGTTTACAAACGCTCCTCCAGCAAAGTGTAGAGTTACTGCACCATTACTGTGATCAGCAGAGACGCATTAATTTCATAACAAAGTAAAAAAAACAAAGTTACAGCGCCACCTACTGGTCTGGCATGCTCCAATCATTTTTCAGATCCGTGTGCATGAGGATCGTTTTCAGTGTGTTTGTATGAATGCTGAACTTTGGATTTCAGCATTGTGTAATCATGGCCTAAGAATAGACTCTACAGTGAAGTAGGAAACATCTTGTCTCCAGCAGGAAAACTTCAAGAGATCAACAAAATGTTCATAGTTTCTGTCATTTAAAATAAGGTAGAAGGAGTAGATGTATTTTTACAGATATGAATCTGGAAAAAACATATCAGACACACATTATTGTACTCAGCAGATCATTTTTATACATCCCTGTCTTAATACATGTCTGGAAAGGATCCTTAATTTAAGTCAACTTAATATTATTGTTCTTTTTCACACTGTAATACAGATGTCAAATAGCTTTGGATCTCTGTCCTTGCAGGTAATATCATGCAAAAAGGACATGAGAAACAGTCTGTAGAGAATCTCTAAAATAGTTTAAAAATGTAGCTTAAGAGAACAAACATACACTAAGCAACCAAACAGCAAAAAGAGAACCAGCACTTTACTATGTGATACCACCAGGAGAGAAAAACTCCACTGACAAAGAATTCCACGCTTGCTTTTTGCATGCAAGCTTGTTTCCACCGTAGCTTTAAAGCAGAAATCAATCTCACATCCATTAAACCCCCCAACCATCACAAACACAGCATCTTACTCTTCCCTGCATCCACAGAGGTCACCCCCTCTCTGCAGATCTATATTAGTGTAATTAAAGCTAAAAAAACGTTAATTTCACAACATTGTCACACATCGATCACTCCAGTGAGAATAAATCAGTCAGTCTTAACATCTACTGTTTCAAAAGCCTTTATTTGTATTATGTAATATTACTCTTCAAGGCCTCTCCTCTGCAGTGTGTGAGCTGTAATACACTGACACCCTGTGGTCTAAATGATTTATGCTGGTTTGTACACATGAATGAATCTCAGCGCTGTCAAACAGTTCATAAATGATTGGTGTTTGTATGTTTGTTTGTTTTTTATACCCTATAGTGTAACAGCCAGACATCCACCGACACGGAAACTCTGCTGTTAGGGAAATCAGGATGTGTTGGAATCACAGTTTGTTGTTTTTGCTTGTTCCACCTCTCACCTGTCTTAGGTGCATTAGGAAAATCAAGAGTTATTTTTACTCAGTGAGTCGATTATTCTGCCGGTCATTCTTTGGTGACAGCCGAGCAGCAACTGAATACACCTGGTAAGTGCTGACTTCACGAGTGTTGAATGTTACATTATGTAGGATTGTAAGTTTAACTGACAGCTCAGAAAACATATTGGTTGTTTGATATCAAATCTGAAGTTCAATGTGTATTATTTTTGTTTATTATACATCAATTGAACTTAATTAAAAAAAAACATTATTTCACTGGAAGAAATGTCTGTTATCAGGTTTCTTTTAAACCAATTAATGCATTTTAGAGAATAATTTTTCTGATCTGTTTTATGAGTTTCAAGGTCCTAGTGTATAGGGTTTTTCTAAATAACTTTATTTGTACTGGAAAAAGTTTGAATTATTAGTGCATTTGTGCATTTGTATTACTTTTTAGAAGAGAATAAGCTAAACTTGCATACTATCAAATCAGTTGACAGAATTACAAGGTCAAACACTTTAAGACATGAATGAAGTCAATGTTTATGAATTTTACAGTTTGTCTCTCTGTATTTATCTGATATTTCTAATCTCCAGCAGCAGCTTATCTCAGATGATTTGATTCTTTCAGTTCTGCACACCAGTCCAGTAAGATGGAGGTTTTATTCAGCAATTTCACCGTCAACTCCAGCGAACCTGAGAGCTGTGAGCTTGGATCGGACTATTTAGTGGGTCTCGCACTGATTGATATCCTTCCTCAGCTCCTGGGACAACCAGTGATCATCCAACTGCTGTTGGCCGCCTTCACGTCCAAGAAGACGATAGATATCCTGAATTTCAATTTGGCCCTCTTCCACACCTTGCAGTACTTGATATCCATTGTGCATTTAAGTGTCCTGTTTTTGGATCCAACCATCCAGATGAAAATACTCAAGTTTTTGTTAGTGTATGCACAAATCGGAGGCCCGATGAGTCTGTCTTTTATCTGCATGGAGAGATACGTTGCTGTAAATCACCCCACGTCTTATCCTCTGCTGAAGACATACAGAGTCAGGGGGGTTTGTGCTGTGACAGTGTGGCTCTTTTCAGTGCCCTTGGCTTTAGCAAATATTTTAGTTGTGGAGACTCTCGCCCCTTACACAGAGCAAACATTAAAAATGATCCCAATGTTTGTGTTGCCGTTTATGACTGTGATGGTGGTGCGGTCCAGTGGCAGCATTGCGAGGACGCTGAAGAAGTCCGGCCCAGGGAAAGGCAAACTGCACCCTGTTAAGAAGAGAGCCTTTAAAACTGTCTGTGCCACTTCATACATCACTTTGTTTTTTTACACTCCGGTTACTCTAATGCAAAGGTGTATTATTTTTGATGCAGATATATATAACTGCCTTGTTACACCTCTATGTATATTTTTGTTATCTGTTGCAAGTGTTGTGCATCCAATGTTTTACCTCTACGCCCAGGGGAAGTTGTTCAACTTCTTTAAGAAAGCCAGATGATTTTTTTCTTTCAATGTTCTTGGCTGGGGTGGCAGTGGATTTAACATTAAGAGATAAGAAATTATCTCATTGGTTGTGTTAAACTTTCCATGACCGACTTTGTAGGTTTCTGCCTCTAATGCCAAAATGTAAATTATTATGGAAAATATGATGATAGTACCTTATGAAAATGAAATGTAAATTAGGTTTGTGTTGATAGAGTGTTTCTTTTGCATTCAGCTGTATGTCTATGTTGATGAAAATAATATTTGTTTGTTTGTTGTATATTATAGATAATCCCGACTTTTACAATTTGATGGTTTCAGGCTGAGCTGTAGGCACAACATCAGACTTTGTCCTTGCATTTAAATACACCATATGTCTATAACTATGTGGCCTCCTCTTTCTTTATACTTTTGTGTATACCTTTGGTGAAAGGCTGTTTGTATGCCCTTTAGGTACCCTTTTATTGCTACAGCATAAAGTTATATTTTAGACAATAGTTTGCTGTAATGTTGTGGCAATAGTTTATAAGGGTGCACCTGTGACAAAACCAGAAAGTTTTCCCGAGTTTGCTGTGGAAGAACTCGACTGGCCTGCACAGAGCCGTCACCTCAACCCCATCTAACACCTCTGGGATGAACTGGAACAAACCAGGCCTCATCGCCAAATGTGTGAATGGGAGCAAATCCCTGCAACGTGGTTTCAAAATCTTATAGGGAGTCTTAATGAAGAGAGGAGACTGTTAAACTGCAGATTAATGCTCATGGTTTTAGAGTGAGATATTTTACACTTGCATGTGTACATACTTTTCCACATCCTTTTGGCCATATACTGTATTGTCAGTATTGCAACAACCACTACGGCCCTACTCTGGTGAGCAAAGCTATACTGGGAATTTAGTGCTGTCACAAACTCTATGTAAGAATACAACAAACAAAAGAACAAGCAAACCACTATAAGTTATTCCACCTTAACTGGTGCAGCAAAGCACCAGGGGAGAGGGAAATGTCAGTCAAGTGTAGTTTGCAGATGCCCACAGACTCATCAGAAGTCAAATTAAGGGAAAACACCTGTGTAGGTGGACTGAGGCTACGTAGGGGCTCTAAACAAAACAACAACCAGTCATTTGAATATTTTGACGTGTGTTTGTAATGAAAACATATCTTGTTTAGTTACTTACTGACTTTATTTATTCAAAGAAAGACAAAAGTGGTCAATGTTGCATTCTAAAAAGAGATCATCTGTTACCTGATTGTCCAGTTTGTGTCCAGTCAGGTCAACATAAAGACAACAGGTGCGTAAATGGGATTATGTCTTTATAGTGTAATGCGACACCACATAGTAAACAATATGATTAAAGCCAATGTAAAAAAAAAAAACATGAATGTGATTGCAGAATTATTATATTACAAACATTAATTTAAACTTAAATAAATTTGTCTACAAACTGTACTAGTCCGATATTTTTACTCTCAATATAAACAGAAAGGCACACAACACCTTAAGCAGAATAAACAATCAAATAAACAAATCTAAGACCTGAAGGCAAGCACTCATAAGTGAGTGATGCTTATTTGTCAATTCAAGGAAAAAGTATGTAACAAAAGAGGCAATAAGTTGCTTTATCCCTAATAATTGCCACTGCACACATACAGCTGTCAGGGTAGATTTATACAACCCAAACTGTATCTATTACATAAATTCACCACTTCCACATGTGCAAAGTTTGATGATCAGTAAGGTTACAACTAGCTTATATGTTGTATTTATGTATCTTTGTGGTTTGCTTTTCTTGTAACAAGTGGAAATGATTCAGATGTTGCAAAGTGAATAAATCAACAGGCTTCCTCCTTAATATCCACAGAACACTGATGTGACGCCTGTCGAGCCCTCACTGTATCTGCCTCCAGTCTTCATTTAGGGACATTTTGTGTTGCATGGGTCCCCTGATGAGAAGTAGCTATACACACTGACCACTGGAAACATGGTCACAGCT
Organism: Morone saxatilis; assembly: GCF_004916995.1. Classification (NCBI taxonomy): domain Eukaryota; kingdom Metazoa; phylum Chordata; class Actinopteri; family Moronidae; genus Morone; species Morone saxatilis. The sequence continues at coordinate 4,387,661 of NW_023340268.1, forward strand.
CCCAGCAGGGAGCCCAGCTGCACTACGGCTCCACACCACACGAGAGCACTGTGGCCTTCGTCACGCAGGATCACCCCGATGATCACCTTCACATAGGACAGAGTGAGAACAAAGAGGATCCAGGCCAGCACCTGTGGAGCAGAGGGAGGTGAGTTTGAAACCTGATGTTTTTTTCACTGTTTTGGATGCCTGTATGTTGTGTTTCAACTCACAATGATGACACCACCTGTGGTTTCATTAACCAGCAGTGGACATGGACTTAGCACCGCCATGGCCATTATATAAGCTCCAACTCCACTGCCTGTCACTGTGAGAGCTCCCATCAACAGCAGGGATCTGTGAAATGACACATTACTTTTTCAGGGTTTAATTTGAGAGACAGGATCTATTAATGTTTGCATTTAAGGATCAAAACAAAAAATGCCCAACAAAGGGAGATACAGTATACTGTGGCACAATATATGTATATTTATATACATATTAAAATGTGTTTGTCCTGCTCCAGATGTTGGTGGACAACTGGATTGTACGTAGAGCTGAAACAATCTGATTGATTAAGTGGCAACTTTTTTGATGATTTATATTAATGCTTTGAGTTAGTTAGTTAGTCTTAAGCAACATTCCCAAACATTTAGTTGCAGCTTTTCCATGATAAGGATTTGCCGCATTATAAATGCAAACTGAATGTGTTTTGGGTTTTATACTATTGGTTGCACAAACAAGCGATTTGAATATTTCACTTTGGGTTCTCATCTCTCTATCAATTAATTGAGAAAATAAAACCAGTTAATCCACTGGTTCCCAGCATTTTTCCTTCAGGGACCCCTTTTCTATCATTGAGTAAACTGACAACCCCTCTCTAACTGACATATTTTATGGATATTTCACATTATATTCAGTGTATAACAATAACAGTACAGAACAACTAATAAACTGTACAATGAACTCAAATAGTGAACACAATAACTGCAGGAAGTTTGTATAAAACGAGAAATTTGGATACATTTTAAGCAGATTATTTGTCTTACAATTTTTTAACAATCATGCATACTTAACAGGCTTCTTTTTGGCAAATTCAAGAGCCAGTCCATACCGTACTCCTTATAAATGTATTTACAGAGACGCAACAGATCTTAAATCTAAACTTTTAAAATAATTTAATCTTTTATGCTTTAGCGACCCCTTGTGGGGGTCCAGAGCCCAGATTGGGAACCACTGGGTTAACCAATAATAAAAACAGCTGTTTCAGCACTACTGGAGAATGACTCCAACCACATTCTGACAGTTTTCACATTATTTTTTATACCATTTAATTCTTAATTTAGGTTTTTCTAAACAATATTTCAGTCTTTTTCCAATCCAATATTTTAAACTTTTGGAGAAATTGCTGTCAGTATCTTGAAACAAATACATTTTATGCATTTAAACCTAGCACACAAGAAAACACACATTATAAAAGTAAGTATATTGAAACTTAAACAGTTTGTTTACATTTTACAACCAAAAGATTCAAAAATTTCAGAGGTTTCTTCTTTTTCCAGTTAAATGGTGTTTTTTGGGACTTTTTCCTAATGCAGACTGATGGTCTAGGATCGAGGGTCTTGCAGGTCCAGATAGTAAAGCTTCAAGGCAAAATTTGGGTGATTTTGGGTTCTAGAAATAAATCTGACTTTGTTAATTTTTTTACTCCTTTTGTATCAAACCCTCAAGCCCAGTATTGTGTCTTAAAGTGAACAGTGAGCAGACCACACACAACACACTGACCTTATAGGGAAGAACATGGCAATGAAGCAGGCGAGCGGGTTTGACACAGCAGCCATGGTGGCTGATAGGTGATAGGCATTGTTCCCGTATGGCATGCATGAGTAGGACTGCACTGAGGGAAGCACCACGTTGGTCAGAGCATTCGCCCAGGCCAGGATCACAAAGATATAAAACACCTGCATCCAGCTGTAAGAGCCAGTGCCAAAGCTGCTTCTCTGCTTCTGGTTCGCAGGTCTGTACGGATCCATCATGGGCTTCTGCTCGGCCCACTTCCTGTTTTTCTGCGATTTCTCTTTCACCCTGTTGGTGTATCGACCGTTGGGATGCTCCCTGGCCACAGATGGGTGGTAGTTCAGCAGCAGGAACGCCACCAAGCACACCAGCATCATCGCACTGAGGAAGAAGAAAAACACCTCCGCTGAGAAGTTGGCCGGCTGATACTGGGCCTGGAGGTCATAGGTCAAAGCACTGTTGGAGGTGTTCAGGGTGTGGTTCAGAGACTGTGTGCTGTTTATGCAGTGCATCACCCCAACACCCTGGATCAAAGCCACTAGAGCAGGCAGCAGGCCACTCACACCCTCCCCTATGTAGTAGGTGGTCAGGTACTGGGGCTTGAGACGCATCATGAAGGGCAGGAAGGTGACGGAGGAAGTGCAGTCAACAGCAGAGAGGAAGAAAGTTAAGACCAAGAGGGCTACGCTGCGAGGAAGACCGGCGACAACAACAGTCTCCTTCCAGAAGAAAGCCATCAGGAAGCTCGCCACGGTACCCAGGCCGATGATCACATATATGACAGCGGTCTCATTCAGGGCGCCGGGCCGGAAGCGATGCATCAGAGTGACGAAGAGAGGCCCAACGTTGGCCATCTGGATGAGGACGGAGAGGTAAGAGGGCAGGTACCATCCCTCTGGGATCTGTGGGACAATGAGGGGCAGCTCCACCCACAGGCCGTTGATGGAGACCCAGGAGCCCATCCCGAACAGACACGCCAACAGGTGAGTGAGAAGGGACATGTTGGAGGTGTGTTTCTCTAGAAGTAGACAAAAAGAGTCAGTGAATTTCATGACACAGAACATCCGCTGGTAGTTTTAATTGCAAACTTGTTTATCAGCTGAACTCTGACCTTTGAGTAGAGATTTGACTCTCTGCCCGAACCCGATTGGACCAGACACGAATATTTTATTCATAATGCATGCAGCTGTATTTTTAATAAACTATTTTTATTATTTATTTATTTAAAGCAGAA
>NW_023340268.1:4390786-4397801 GCF_004916995.1 Morone saxatilis
TACCTTTGAGCCACTACTGAATTTGAAAACCTCAAATCTGAAGCTGTTTTCACTTTAGCCATGCTAGCACAGTAGTGTTCACCACTTTTGTCCAGACTGAAATATCTAAATCTAAAACAACTAAACTAAAGCTCTGCAAGTTATAAAAAATCTATCTGTATTGAAAAAAAGTTGTGGGGACAAAAATCTGGTCCAGACAAAGTTAAGCATAAAGTTTAAGAGTTAAGAGGTGTTTTGTAATATTGGGTTATGGTTAGGACAAGAGTTGGGGTTAGGCATGAAATGGTTACATAAGTTAAGTAAGTAATGCAGTGTCCTAATAAGTAACAAAAACAAATGTTAAGCAACTGTTTGCTTTATCGCTGAAGGGATAAAACTACATTAATCCTCAGGTTTATTGCATCATTGCAGCAGAAAATAATGGGAAATAATTAAAAATAATTAAAAGTAAAACAATAAGTGAAGTCAACCCAATATGCAAAGTGTCAACAGTAAACTTAACGTCACAGATTAATGTGTCACCATGAGGAAGCATCCCACTGCCAACACTTGCTAAAATTGTTAATGTTACGGTTAATGTTTACTGAAGTCTTGTCTTTTCCTGGTCTGCTAGCTGTAAAATGATTTTATTTAATGCAGATTCTCAAGTTACACGAGCCAAAACATAAATGCTAAAAATCTTGTGATTTTATCCATCAAGTTATTTTCATGTGATCACAGGGTTAAAACCTGCTTTAAACATACAGAGCTTACAGCAAAGAAAACACGACCCCCTGCTGCACTACTAACTATTATATAAGCTAGGAAAACATCTGAGCAGTGCATTGTTTATTATAAAAAGAAACTGCATGCAGTGGAGTCATTGAAAGAAATTAGAAAATAATTCTCGGAAGTTCATGCAGAGTGTCCTCAAAGCAGAATGTTAAAAATAACCTTTATCTGTTAGATCTGGAAGCACAATTATAAAAGAATCTCTTTAAAATGTTATAGTTATATCGCAGAATTATAGAATCATCAAATAAAACATCAATATATTTTAATAAACAGCTCTATAGATAATATATAAACAATAACAGATTTTTTCCCCTATTAAACACACATTTACAAACCATTAAAGTATTAAAATTGTGTATGTCAGGATGCATTCCTGCAGATACTCACATGCTGTTTGGTGGAGAGTTTGAAGTTTTCTGGGAACTGAAAGAAGCCAAAGTCCTGTGCAGTAAACTGTGTGTGTGTGCGTCAAGGGATTAAAACCCTCCTTGGGGTGAGTGGGTGTGCGAGCATGTACGCCAACGGTGACACAAGGTTTGGTTAACCAATCATTGTCTCAACATTAAATAACTTCACTGTCAGGACGATTAGGATCATCAATACACATCACATGCTGTGATTTGCAGCCTCCGTTGCTTTGCCTTGAAGCAATTTCTGAATGAGTGAGGCGCATTCAAGAATCTCCTGAATTCATTAATTCTGCTTAAGGGGATCATGGGAGCAGAGCAGAGCAGAGGTGAAAATGAGTGTTTAAAGGTCCAGTACAACATTTAGGAGGGTTTATAAGCAGAAATTGAATTTCCATTATTATTGAATCACCTGAATATAAGAAACTATACCGCTGCCTCTAAAGTATCAGTTTAGCACTTCAGTCTCTTATTTTATTATGACTTCTTCAGATGTTCAACTCACAGTAATGAACTATATGATGATCAATGCTGCAGTGTTTTTATATATATCCTAATATACTGCTATCTACTTCAGGAAAGTCAAGAAAGAAAAAAAGTCAGTCAGCGCCCTAAACATAAAATACTGCAACATATAATCAATTTTCTCTGTTATCTGATGAAGTAACATCTATTGTTGTAGTTCAGAGTTCCCTGTATATCGACGTTTATCCTGTTTCACAAACCATACAGGAACCAAGACAAAAAAGTATTTTTTAAGACAAAAAAGCTTCAGGACATTTACAACAAATCTTTATTGTTCACCAGTCATTTCACTTATCAGTCACTTGATGTCACATGTTGTTGTATGCAGGGCAATCAACAACAACAAAAAATCAACATAATATGTCCACAGTCATGAAAAAGCACAATCACTTAACTGTCCAAACATGAATCAATTTAAAATCAGCACATAATTTAACCGATAAATTAAAACAGCAGGACTACAACCATAAAGTTAAGGCAATGTTAACAGATATCCTTCCTCTGTAAACTTCTTTAGACTTTAGTGAAGTTATTAAATCTGATATACTGTAGCAGCAAGGTTAATAACATTACCTTAAAAAGGTATTAGTGCACATCAAAGATATACATTATTATTATTTGACTGAGATGACGTAATCCCTTGTTTACCAAAACCAGTTCACTCATTACTATTTCTTACAGTATTAAGGCCAGATATTGTTCCCTTAAGGTATCATAACATTACTGTATATTTGGAATGAATACAGATCCAAAATCATAGTAAATCACATAAAAATGTTGAAACACAGTCAAACCTAAAAGAATATTAAATTAAAATTAAAAAATCAAAGCAATTTTGGCATAAAAAAAAATCAAGGAATGTCACTGCATCTCTGAACTGTATGTTATAAAGTAACTGCATTATAAATGACCATTTTCCTAATACTGACTTCAACGCAATCAAACTGCAAATCTGCCTTTGATAAAACTGTAAGTATAATCACGTTTTACACAGAATCAAAGGGCAGAGGTAGCTAAACATTTACACTTCAAACACTACTCTCCTTTCGGAAGAGACATGGCTGTAGTGTGAATATTATTAATAACAGTGTGAATATTCCTCATCAATTAGATTCAGGAGCAACACACGTGGATGGATAAGTGAATCTGTGTGTCCCTGAGCAAATATATTTTCACATGGTTCGTTGTAATGGGAACAAAATCCATCAGCTGCTGTTTTTTTGCTACTGTAAACAAAATTCAACTACAGAGATCCTTTATAAAATACCGCACAAAGCACTTGTGGTATTACTGCATTCATACGCATTTTCACATCCCCTTGGCCAATGTGCGGCAAACACAATGCTCCCATTATCTGGGCATGTTTTTACTTTTACAGGCTCAAGCAGAGGCCTCTGAATCAGGAGGGATGCCTCATTTGTGGCATGAAAGACAGATACGGTGCTTCTCTCAAGGACAGGAAACCCTCCAAAAACAGGGTTAGAACAGTCATTTCCCATAACGAATAAATGGGAACGCGTTGTCTGTTAAAAAAGAGACTTCATATAAACGTCTCCCTCCTGCTAACTGCAGTTATCCACACATTCTTGGGCGCGGGAGAACACGTGGTAGACGTTGACCAGAGGGAACATGGTGAGCGCTCCGATAAGGGAGCCGGCCTGGATAGAGATACCGCACCACAGCAGGGCAGCGTGACCTGCCTCATGAAGCAAAGTCCCGATCACCACCTTCACATAAGAGAAGAGGCCGGTGAAAATAATCCAGGAGATGACCTGTAGGGGGGGCAAAAGCAAGCAGCTGAAATCAGTGAAGAAAATACACGAGGCCTTTAGTTTCTGTGTTTGTGAGATCTGTAAGAAAGACTCAAACATCCCCAGTTGATTTAAATATTACTAAAGGTTAAAGTCATTACGCAGCACAGGATTATGGAACCAACTGCCTGATGGTTTGAGGAATGCTGCAACCATTGCAGGTTTAAAATCAATACTTTTATTTTTAATCTTTAACATATGTATGTACTTTTACCTGTGTTGTTTTTACCTTTTACCTGTCTTGCTTCTAACTTCACCGTACAGCAACTTGAATCTACCTATTATGAAACAAACCTGCCTTGTCTTGTTTAAATCCTGAAACGTGCAAGGACATTTTTCCAACTGAGCTCACTTCAAACCAGCGTGAAGAGCACAGGTACAAACACACAAATACAGAAATGTCTCTAGTGAAATAATCAAAACTTTGGCAGAAAAACGAGATCAAGTAGGACCCCAATGCTAAAAGCAAGAGTCAGAAGTTCACTTTAATAACTTTTTCATGCAAACTATTGTGTGTTTGTCAGAATGCCCGATCAGATTCATATTGTTTACTTATTCTTTGATCAGATTCAACAAGATTTGAAAAGTTTTGGCTTTTATTAACTGACCCCGCTCTAGGAAATGTGTATTATCACTCACCACTAAAGCCACACCACTAGTGTTTCCCAGGAGTGGAGGACAGGGGCTGAGAGCCGCTAACGCCATGAGATATGCAGCGAACACTCCCCCTCCTAAAGACAAGAAGCCCAGACCAGCGGAGGACCTGGAAGACAGAAATGGGTCCAATCAAAACACTGCAACACATCCAAAGTAAAAACTGTAACTGGCTCTTAATGTATGTGTTCAATCACTCTTATGTTGTCTCACCTCAGGACAACAAACATGGCTAGAAAGCAGGCCAGGGGGTTCGCTATGTTGCCAAGGACCACAGACAGGTGAAAGGTCATGGTGCCATAAGGCAAACAGGAGAAACTCTGCACAGACGGCAGGACCCCGTTGGTGAGGGCGTTGGAGACGGCGAGCAGCGACAGCAGGCCGATGTTCCTCCGTGTCCAAAATGTCTGCGCAGGTGGCTGCTCCTCCACCTGCGTCTGCTCCTCGGACAGCGGCGACCCTCCGTTGTGCAGCGGGTGCGTTTCCTCTCCGTTTTTGGCTGCTGCTGCTGCTTCGTCGGGCTCCTGTGACGGCGCATCTTCCTGCGACTCCGTCTGTCTTCGCGTTAAAGCCCAGAAACTCAGAGATGAGATCAACAGCATGGCACACAAGAACCAGAAAAAGTTCTGCGCAGGGAAGTTCTGGTCTAAATACTCTGGCTTCACGGTGCCGTTCACGTTTTTACACTCCAGCTTGCCAACGCCCTGCCCTAACGCCACGACGCAAGGGAACAACGCACTGAAGCCCTGGCCGATGAAGAAAGTACGGATATACTGAGGCGGGTAACGAAACATGAAAGGCAAGAAGGTGACGTTGGATGTGCAACAGACCAAAGACAACACAAAGGTGAAGAGCAGGAACAGCAGCGACCTTTCTTCTCCAGCTATCGTGACAGTGTGTGACCAGAAGATCGCCAGAAGAGCGGACGCCACCACCGCCACCACCTGGATGCAGTGGATGACGAGGCGTTCGTTTAAACGTCCCGGAGCGCAGTGGTGTGTGATGGTCACTGCTATTGGACCGATGTTCCCGAACGCTATCAGCACTGAGAGATAGGCAGGCAGGTTCCATCCTAAAACACACAAAACACAACAATCAGTCAGGGTGAGGAGGTAAAGATGAAAACACAATATTCACATGATGAAGCCGTACTGCTTCTTCCACAGCCCATAATGTGAGGACGGCTGTCTCACCTACTGTCTGATAACTTCACTGACTCACTCTGTCCGCCATCAAAGGTCTGTTAGTTGTTTCCTGCACTTATATCTGAATCACACTATGTGTTTGTCCACAGTCAGTCATTGTCGTTTGATCAAGAACTGCATCACTGCAAATGCAATCTACACTCAGCATTATTATTATTTAACAATATCCTAATCCCAAACTCACTATAAGTACATCGTATATTTTAAATACAAAATTTTAGCAAAGAAAATCTACAAAGAGAGGGATGAAATCAAACAGACTATTTAAATATTTACAAGCTCAAACAAACTATTTACATATAAACTGTAAGAACACCTTAACCCAGAGATCCAGAGAGTGCCACACCTACTGACTGCCAGCACTGTAGAAGAAGCATTTGTTGTCTGTTACTTAAGTAGAAATAGCAAAACTACGCAGAAAGAGCCCTTTCAGTGCTATAAAATATATTATTTTATAAATTATATGTTATTAAATTATTATGAATAGATTTCTGTCAGCAGAATTTTCCTTTTATAGCTGGTAGAGCTGCATTTACAACCAACTATATCACTGTCGGGTCATTTAGTAATTAGCGGTCGACTGATATTGTTTTTTCAATGGTGGATGCCGATATTTACAGAGCAGGGCTGCAGATGGCCGATATATAATGCCGATAAACACGAAGAAAAGTCAAGTTTAATTCTATTCTATGGGAAATTCAGGTGTACGTATGTTTACAGCACGAGAGTTAACGTTTTCACCACCTTCCTCACAAGGTGGAGCACAGATATCGTCCCACAGCAGCCACACTGATGCCTGCAGATGTGTTTACAGTGAGCACAGACAGCCGATGACACATAATGTGACAGATTAATCACCATTAATAACCTATAACAATTACATTATATTTCAAATGTGATCACACACTACAGCTGCTAAATAAATGTAGTTTAGTAAGCACAGTGTTTCCCTCTTAAAACAAAGTATTATAAAGTTGAAACGTTTAAAGTGTCTTTGATTTCCTAGAAAAATAATAATACAAAATAAAATAAAATGTATTATTATTATTATTATTATTCAATCATTAAAGTTCAGATTTCTGTGTCACATAAATGTACTTTGTTGTTTTATACAATAATATATGAAAATTTAAATACTATGAAATGGTTTTCTTTTTTTACTTTTGTCATGTGACCATCCTGGCTGAGGCTTAATCATCAATAAATCAATCAATCAATAAATCCCCCATTGGACAGAGTGAAATTATTCTGTGTATTACTATTTCTATTCATTGATGCTTTCTATACACAAAACGACTATATATTCTACATATTTACATTTAATATTTAATATTTATGAACCGATCACAATAACACCTGTAGCATTATCAGCCAGCTGTGATCAATAGGTAACATTACAGCCAGATTTAAGCTCACTGAAGCCACCAAAAGCTTAAATAATGAATAAAAACAGAATATATTAATATATTCTAAATAAAAGCTTGAATATAACTACGACGGAGTATTAGGGCCAGACTAAGAATTTTATTTTATTTTATTTTTTGGAAATTACAAGAATAAAGTCGTAATATTACGAGAATAAAGTCGTAACATTACCAGAATAAAGTCGTAATATTACGAGAATAAAGTCGTGATGTTA
>NW_023340268.1:4397901-4423717 GCF_004916995.1 Morone saxatilis
TTACGACTTTATTCTCGTAGATCTAATAATTGTGTCTCTCAGTGTGGCCCTAACGTCGTGTACAGCAGCTGGATAACGTGAACATGTTTGAAGTGTTATTATTCGGAGCCACTGACCTTCGGGCATCACCCGGACAACCACCGGAAGCTCGACCCACAGACTGTTGACGGAAATCCACGAGCCCATTGCGAACAGAGCGATCAGCCCGTGAGTGACCGCCGCGCTGCTCCACCAACTGCCGGACATGACGCCGCTTTACTCCGGACAAGAGGACGAAAGAAGTGCCGCTAAAACAACAACAACAACAACAACAACAAAAACAACCCGTTTGACTTTGTTTGTGTTAAACAACGACTATGTGGTTCCTCCACACGCTGCCCTGAACCTGAATAATGGTGGACGCTTACGCAAAGTTCCCGCCCCTTTCAGTTGCCTTCGCGTACCCCTCGTAAATCCCTGTGTCACAGTTAAACAACAGTGAGTTATGTGTATACTAGTTGCTGGAGACAAAACCAACCCCTAAATTTAACTGTATAGTAAAACCAATTGGCTTATATCTAAAAGGACACAGTTTAGTGTGCGACCGCGGGTCTGTCCCTGTGTTGTGGATCCATATTAAACGCGTTGTTCATACTCGGTTTAATAGAGCTTTCAGTTTTCCTGTAAACCTGAACGCACCATCGTCCTCGTAGACCACTGGTTGGATGAACTGGGTGCGTTTGTTTTCCTCTCCATGGCAGCGGATGCGGGCGGCACTCAAAAGCAAGAGTTTTCCCATAAAAAGCGACACATGGGGACCTTTTATTTGACCATTCATTGCTGTATATGATTTATCCACTGAATACCTCTAAAAAAAATAAAGTTACCTACAATTTAAATACAAATACTAATACCATAAAATCAAATGGTGGGTGTCCATCCTCTCTGGGAGTCTTGGCTGTGCAAATATATATATTTGAAAAAAAATTATTGAGGCTTTGACATTTGGCACAGTGACCCCAATAAGCCCCTCACTCATTACTACCTCCCTTTTTTCCTGAGCTCCTCCCAGTCGAAGCTTTTATAAGAATGAACTCACTGACATTGCGGACGCCTGTGATGCAACAACAAATGCCCTTCAAAGAAAGAAACACACGGGTTATTATGTGACTGACAAAACCAAAATATGACCGATGGTGGAAATTAGTCTTGAACTTGAACTAGGGGTTGATTCTGTAACACCAAACATCAGCATTTAACTGTTTCTAGTTTATGATCCAGGTCGACAAAGTAAAGAAAGAAAATATGAACAAAGATGTTTATTTAGTCAGTGATTCTTTTAACATCTTTAAGGTCAGCCCTGATTATTATCTGATGATTACAATGGGTACAATCCTGTACATATATATTTTTTAAAAAAAAAGCTTTTTTCTAGAAAAGCATTGTAACAGTACAGAACCATGATTGGGGAAATGTGACATAAGTGTAAGAGCCTCAAAATCAAACATCAATTTAACTTTTATGCCTTTTTCACAGCAACCATTTGGACATGGAATAGTAGGATAAATACAGATGTAACATTCAGGTCAAACAGATTTAAGAGAGCCGCTATTGTGCATGCTGGCTCACTGCGACACTAAATGGTACCGAACCTAATATAATATATAACATCGTGTTGGTAACGCCTGTGATTACCCTACTATTTCATGTCAAAATGGCTGCTGTGAAAAAGGGTATACCGGCATTGAAAATACAGTAGGTACAGCTGCATCTGACGTATACAGAATCAAACATACATTACAACACACAATATAATATTTGTGTGGAAAGATTGAGGTCATTGTGTGTATTTCTGGTTAGTTTCCAAACAGAATCACATGATGAAGTCACATGTTCAACCCATTTTCCTTCCCTCATCATTCCAAGTAATTTATCTTCTCATCTATCGCTCAATAGTCACACTTTTTACATGCAATGAAAGCGCTCATGTGTTGCTGGTTTCACTCTGGTCCGTCGCAGCAGGCAACACAGGCTTTGTTTTTGTCTTTCTCGGCGCCCACACAAGAGAGTACCCGGGTTTGACCCGAGGTAGTGAGAGCTTCAGCTTCAACACCATTTGCGTGCTGTTGTGGAAAACACAATCCAAGTTCGGATCTGTGTTGTTCAGAATCATTTTCTGGTACAGAACCTCACAACGGATCGCTTCCCATTTCTCTACTCGGGGTTTTCCATCAAATCGCAGCAGCATTTTGTCAACATCCTGCTGCGTCTTGCACGGCCCTCCGTTTTTCCTCACTGTGGCCATTATGTAGTCCCTATCCATGTTTGCCTCCTGCTCCTCTTGATGTATCCTTTCTGCCTTTCCTCTTTTACTTTTGTAATCCTTCTTCAACGGTGGACTGTACTCATATTTCTGGACAGTGTACGTATTCTTCTTGGACTGCCAACCGGATTCATCGGAGCTGCCATCAGATGAACCAGAACGGTCATCGTCTTCCTGGGAGCTGTCTGATGACCCGTTCCCGTGCGAGGAGCGTTTGGAGGACTTGTCAGGTCTCTCCTTCTTGTAAGGGTCCGCGCTGCCAGAGGGATATTCCGCCATCAAGACGGAGAACGTGCAGCTCACCAGTTGTAAGCTCAAATCTGGCGACGGGACTTGAGAAAATGTTCCTCCTGGCAGGAAATCCTTCAGGTGTTCCTCAGTGACAGCAGCAATCACCTTTACCATCCTCTTCAAGCAAGCTCTGATGAGGTCCCTATTTGTGTGCCACTGACCACAGTAATGAAACACCCCCTCAAAGGTTTTCTCCTGCAACGCGAACTGGTGGAAAACATTTGTAGCCTCTTCAGGCTCCAGCAGCGTTGAAGGATCTTTGGACCAATCAAGGAACTTTTGGTAGAGAGAGAGTATGTACCGGCTGAAGAGCGAGTACTCCCCTCCGCTTTTCAGAAGCTGCCAGTAAGGCCCGAGGACTTTGCAGTAAACGATGGCCAGGACACACACGAGGCTCTGTATCACAGAATCATCAGCATCAGCGGCGACGCTCTCCAGAATAATGTTTGGGCATTCGTCGTTGTTCAGCGAGAGCAAATCAGAGAAGAAGAGAGGGATCTCTTTGTGATGGTGAATAAGACCCGCTGCAGCTTCAAAGTAGTTGTTGAACCGGTTTGACTCGTTTACCGCAAGTCTGGAGGGATTTTTCTTCTCCTCGCAGAAAGCTACCCAGTGTTTTCTGTAGTTTTGTGAACCAGGGTTGCGAGGGCATAAGATGTCGCAGGCCATGTGAATGTAGCGTGAAGTGGCACTTTCCGACAAATTCACAAAGTTCTTGAAGTGTGCAAGCTTGTCCCGGCCTAGTTTCTCTCCCCTCGATAGAACGATCTCTTTCTCGAAGCTCATGATGTGCTGCTCAACGGCATCGTGCATGTCAACAAGGAAGTTGGCGTTGTAGTTTAAAAACACCACAGGAGAGGCGAGTGAAATGTCTTCACAGAGTGTGTCCAGTTTTCTCTCAAACTCTGCCATGGCCGGATGCTCCTTGCATGTTAGATTATACTGATTCCTGAGGAGATCTAAGGAAACTTGTTTGCATACTGCGGTTTTCCCACCGTACACACTCGACAGCTTTTGGACAGACAGCATTGCGATGTCAAGGAGGGTCAGGGACTCTTCTCTCTTTTCTGAGGTTTCTTCTCCGCAGTTGGATTCATCCAAATCACTCTCGTCATGTGAGACATGTTCTTTCAGTATTAATGTCTTTACAGGTCCTCTGTTCATGTCAGACACCTCACCTTGCATGATTTCATAGCTCTCATTTTCCTCTTTGACTGTTACTTTTTCATAATTTATGGTTTCATCTCTTCTCATGCGTTTCTTCACGATATGTTTCGGTGATCTTTTCCGCACAAGTTCAAATGGACTTTGAAGCAGAATATCCATCACTGCATTCCTTCTGTGACTTCTTGTTTCATAATTGCGGCAATGCAGTTTTAACTTTTTTATCTTGGCTCTGATGACTTTATACGCCTTTTGAATGTCCCCATTCTTACAAAACTCGGGGTTGAAGTTTCTAAGCCAAGTGACTAAAACAACTGGCGCAATTTTCTCCCTGGTGACAAAGTTGATCAACTCAAGAATCAATCCATTCGTGACTTCAATCGACTGTGCTCGCTCTGTAAAATCCCTCATTTCCAAAAGGTGTTGTCGCTCCACTCCGATGCTATCACATATTGGCCCGACAAAGTTAAAGTTGACATCTGATTCCAGGAAGGTCAGCCTCGCATCACTTCCTAGACTCAATGTCGTTGCGATGCCTCTTTCGATCAAACGACGAAAGTCAGCCGACTGATGACTGGGGAAAATTTTCTTGAGCCACTCTACAATGGCAATCCAGGGAAAATTGTTGTCCTCTTTCAGAAGTCCTACTTGAATCAAAAGTCTGTTCTTGCATGGCGCCTTTTCAAGCTCTAATCCTTCTCCCGACTGAGGACCAATGAAGTCTGCAACAAGCTTCCAATAGTACTCATCTCCTGAGAAACAGAAAAGTCAGCAAGTTAGTTAGTAGTGCTTGACAAAAAGGTGGCGCTGCAGTTTTTTAATGAAAGGATGGGTGGTGGGGATGGCAAATCAAATCTGTGACTATACTGGATTAAATTATTTATTTATGCTTTCGGATAGGTTACCTATACGTGGAAATGCAAAGTTTTCTGGAAGTATGAGGATTATGCTATAAAAATACAACAAATACATTGCTAGAAAGTTAAGTAATCAATTACCATATAAAGCATTAGCTCACATAGTCGTCTTAATAACAGCTTTATTACTAGATCATTTTACTTCAAATGTTTTCGACTTACTCAGATTAGCTTCATTTACAGCCGCTTTACCACAAAGGGAGAAATCTTCACCTTCATCCATTGTGTGCTGTTTCTAGAGAGATAGAAAAGAAAACGTTCACTCATCATCATCTAGAAGCACAACCACTTAAAGAAGTAAGTGTAAGAAATTAGATGTAAAGCTTGCTATGGCCCAATGGTCCAGCTGAGACTGAATGTATGAAAATAAATAGCTCAATTGTGATTTATATTTTATATGTCCATCACTTTTATAGCTATAGGTGTTTTCTGTTAAAGGCAGCTAGTGATCAGTTTGTCACACATTTTGGGTTCATTCGCTCTCATTCAATCCCCAAAACAGAGAAAACAAACTGATACAAATGAGATGAAAAAACTAAAAAACAATAATGCCATTAAGCAAAATTGCATCATGAAACTAACAAGTCATACAGATTTACCTGTATACCCGTACTTATCATTTTCTAATAGTGTTTGTGCCTGAATGAGCAAGGATGTGAAACTGTCAGGAACAAGTGTTGTGCTTTCATTGTCGTCCTGGAGAATGCACCAGTGCAGAAAAATGCCTCCCTTTGGCATTAACATGCACAAAAACATAAAAACTGTAGGAAGAGTAACTCATTCCCTTCCCTAAAAGAGAAAATAAGCTGTATGCATGTTTTAACGTTAACTTAGAGGTCATTCCAATACACTTCAATGTTGCCAAAGATTTAAATAGTTTAGGTGGTGCTGTTGAATAATATTATGTTGTACTATGAAAGGTGTTTCTATATATATATAAACAGTACAACAGCTGTTTTAGATTGCAATAGTCCTAATCAGCTGGAAAATGAGTGAGCATCTGTGTTATCTGTGCCACTTTGTGGAGGTTGGGGGGTTCAGGCTGTGCAGTAATAATAATAATAATAATAATAATAATAATAACTTTATTTGTAAAGCACTCACATAAAGGCAAGTCTATAAAATGGGTTTTAAGAAGTGATTTAAAAGAATTTACCTTAAGCCTTATCTCCTCAGGCAGGTGTACACATGCAAGAATAATACTTTTTTTTATTTTAACCATCAAATTCACATATACATAGTCTCCAACCGTGCTCACAACTTTTAATAAAAGCCTAATTATTTATTATTTATTATTTATTAATGCTTCAAATGAGCGCTAATGCCGCCCTTCCTCTGCATGCTAATGTTAGCCTTGTGAGCAACTTCACCTCAGCAAACTTCACTAAACCGCATTCACTTGCGAACTAACACCAGAGCGTAAGAGTTGCGCTGCACCCCGTAACGTTTACAGATAAACCAAACAAACGTGGACACCGCAACAAAGTAACATTGACGCTGTAAAGTGTAAAGTTTCTCACCCACCGTGGGAATCACGCTCGCTCCTCAGCCTCACGAAACACAGTGGCGTCACGGCGAGGCGGCCCAGCGATTGGGCAGCTCGCAGTGACGTCACGGCGAGCCGGCCCAGCGATTGGGCAGCTCGCAGTTACGTCACGGCGAGCTGGCCCCCATGATTGGAGGTTTTTTTTTTTTTTTTTACAGAAGGCGGGACGTTGACGAGCTCTCCGCCAATCACAGAGGGGGATTGTTAGGCGGCTGGTGGCTAACTAGCTGTGTGTAATAGCAGACGAAATATACTCGTTTTTCTAACTTTTATAAAGTGTTTTTTGTTTAAAGTTCGTTTTCAGCTGTTGCCATGCTACTGTTCGCTGCTCTGCCATCGTTAACTAACGTTAGGTCGGTTTGCAGAGGGGCCAGTGAGCGTTGCCATTGACGATATGATGGTAAGTGCTTTGTTTTATATTTAACGACACAGAAAACAGTGTTGTGTCAAGTGTTTAAATCATTTAATAATGTATTTTTATCTCATTTTATGCAAAATAGCCCCGCAACAACTAACTGTCTGCTCTTCCGTTTACAAACAACAGAGGATGCGCACGCAGCTTCGAGATTAAAAGTACATTTTTAAAAGAAAATATTAAATTAATCTGTTAAAAGTACATTTTTTGTCCGAGACACTCGCATTTTCTAAACAGGTTAGGAGACAACTAACAGTCCTACCGAGCTCACATTGTCCGTAGAGTCCTATGTACCTGTAACATCACCTGAAAGATTCATGTAGGAAGTTCCCATTGTGTAACATAAATCCAATAATAATGAAATAATTAACATTAACGTAGAATGATGCAACTGCAGTAGGACCATAAAGTAGCAGCAGCTTTAACATTGTTGAATTTCTCCTACAGGACATTAATAAAGGAACATCTTAGCTTAAATTGTACTTAATTACTTTTTACTTCTGGTGTCCAGTGCAGAAACTATATAACAGTAATGTAACAGTATTTATTTATCAGCTGCAGGCAAACAAATAGAAACAACGATTTATTATTTATATTATTTATTTGTCAATGTGTTTTTGTTCAAAGGACTTTGAGTTTCATATCTTATTTGTATTTTTATACATTTTATTTATCAGAACTTAATACATTTGTTCTGTTGTGACAATAAAACAAACAAGTTTATTTTTAAAACTGCATTATCCTAAAATTCTAGCGAGGACTCATAAATAACCACAAATAACTAATGTTAGGGAAATCTGTTATGTTTTGTTACGCGTTTCTGGAATTTATTTTTTAAATATATATCGGACTATCGGATTTTTAAATCACCAAATATTTGTATCGGTATCGGCCTTAAAAATCCTTTATCGGTCGGGCTCTAAAACATACGCCTTTGAATTACTACTTTACACCTGTTATTATTTAACCAAAGCCATTTATCGGCCACCGCATAATAACTCATCACTTATCAGATTGTACAGATGCTCATGATATTGGACTACCTCCTGTATCTCTGATCTTGATACAATATATTTCCATCTGTATTTACACTGGAGAGATTAAATCACCCTCACAAACACAAACTAATCTCACTCTGACTCTGTTTTCAGGTGCTGTCATGTCACTTCTCAGCCTACGTCTGGTTTTCTTGAAGTGAGCTCGCGATAAAGACTGAGTTAGCAGCACACGATGGATTCCTCTGGAGCGGAGGCTTTAACGCACAGTGAAAGAAAAGAAGACGCCGCACCGAGCACATCAAATACATCAGGTCAAGGAGAAGATGGACCAAAGCCAAAGAAGGTGTCTCTGAAGAGGGCTGCTGGTAAACCTGCAAATGCAAAAGCCAAGAAGCATAAAAAGGCCAGAGTCTCCAGGCCTACCCAGCCCGCCTACACTGTCCATCAAGGGGAAGATATGCTTCTCGTCATATCGAGTACGACTTCTCAGTACGGCGGTTCGGCCTGGACTCCCCCAAAGAAGGGAAGCAAAAAGAAGAAGCCGACTAAAGGAAAAGCGAAAGCTAAGATTAAGAAAAAAAAGACAGTTCCTGCCAAACCTAAACTGGCCAGTAATCCAGTCGCCAAGGAAAAAGAGGACACTAATGTGTTTGTGCCACAGAAAGCAGCGGACCACAGGTGGGGCCAGAGGCTTCCTGAGGAGGTGCTAATCAAAATCTTTCAAATGGTGGTCGTCCAAGATGGTGCTGTACCATTTCTATGCAGGTATTAGACACACATTTGATTTGATGTGTACAGTAGCTGTGATTAGAAAATACTCAAAAATCCAAGATAAGAGGATATAGAGCAGCGAGATTCTTCATAAAGTTTTATTGTTTTACAAAACTTTCAAATGTAATTATTTCATGTATGAATTTGTATTAATTTGCAATATCATGACAGTTGTTTTAAAAGCTATGTGCTGATTATTTTAATAATTAACTGCTGATTTTTCTCCATTATCATTTGGTCCATTAGGTCTCAGATTTCAATCTCAAGGGACTTTCTGGTTAAATATATAAATATATATAAACTATAAATAAAAAATATATATTTTGGAAACATAAAGAAAAATGCCTCAGTTTCACCAAACTCAACTCAACTAACTAATATTTAATAACAGCAAGAAAACCATCAAATATTCGTGTTTAATTTCAGTGAGTTTTTGGACATTTTGTCTCAAAAATGTTTAATCAGTTCAGTATTGTTGCAGATTATTTCCTGTTAGATTAATCTAATCTAATTAATAATCTATTAATTGACAAAACTGTTTAAAGCTCTAATTATGTTTAATGGATATGCCAGATATTAATATCAATAATAATATGATAAGTATTTATTTATTATAACTTTATTCTTTATTCTGGTGCAGGGTGGGCAGAGTTTGTCATCTGTGGAACGCTGCAGCCTCCAGTCCGGTCCTGTGGCGTAAAGTGTCTATAGGTCACTGCTGGATTGCACCTGGGAAAAACCAGCTACCTAAAACAGAGAAGAAGATAAAGGACACTTTTGACTGGCTGACACAGAACAGGTCTGTAGAGGTTCGACATGTGCGCTGTGATCTTCGTCTGTGCTCAGATATCTCACACTTGAAAACTAAATGTTAAACTATATTTCTTGTTTTTTAGATTCTCTCAGCTACGAGACTTCTCTCTCCATCACTGGACAAAAAATGTTAGCTATGCAGTAGAGGTAAGTCAGTAGATACTATTTTATAAACTCTTAAACTGAAAGGATGAGCCAGTCAACTGAGTGGATGGAAAATTAATCAGGCAACTATTATTTCTGTTATTTTTCATCAGAAAATGTAAAATATTTGCTTCTACAATATGTGGACGTGATACTTTCTTTGTCATATATGACAGTAAAGTCAAAGAATATTTTTTTTATTTTAATAAATTACCTTGGCCTCTGGGAAATATATTTCCCTTATTTTCACTATTTTCTGCCATTTTATAGACAAAACAATCAATTGAGGAAATAATCAGCTGATGAAAGTGAGTCCTCATGGACTCTAAATGAAGAGTTTAATTCAAAAATAAGAGATCCAGTATTAAATAAAATGTGGGCCAGTGTTGAAGTTCATCTTAAGACATTTTTTGTTACAAAATATATGTTACCTATCACCATATTTTGAGTTTACTATGTTTTTTTTCTTTCTCTGTCGTGATCAAATTTAGGTTGTGTCGCAGTTGTGCCCTCACCTTCGCTCCCTCACGCTCTCCTACTGTACAGGGCTGACAGTGAAGGCCTTCCACAGCCTCGGCCTGCACAGTCGGTCTCTGCAGAGCATAAACCTCCAATATTCAGAGGTACGTCAAAAAGCAGCTCAGTACATATTGTTTGTAGAAAATGTTACAGGATTCGTTTCATGGTTAAAA
This sequence comes from Morone saxatilis, assembly GCF_004916995.1. Classification (NCBI taxonomy): domain Eukaryota; kingdom Metazoa; phylum Chordata; class Actinopteri; family Moronidae; genus Morone; species Morone saxatilis. The sequence continues at coordinate 4,407,955 of NW_023340268.1, forward strand.
AAAAAAATGTGTTGTTAGATGAATAAATACTCAAAACTTTCCATCCACCAGTGTCAACTTTAAACCAGACAGCCTCAGATGAAGAATATTTGTTAATTTAGTCAATGTATGTGTACAGGGTGGTCCAATGAGAGTAGTTCATTCTCTTTTGCGTGTACACAGGACAATAAAAGGTAAAAATCCAACAGTAGGACAAATATAATCCTGCAAATGAAGGATACGATAGAACAGGATCTCTAAATTACAGATAGTTATTGTCCAATTTGATACACCGGTCACAGCTCGCAGTTCCAAGCAGGTGTTCATTTACCACCTATTTGTTTACATACGCTTACTTTTTTTTGCTGTAGTTTCAGGTTGAAGGACTCCTGGAATACCTTGAAAATCATGGGACCCAGATCAAGCAAATTTTGTTCACTCATGGACTAAAGAATGACAGACTTCTAACTGCAATCACGGTAAGTTGTTTTCTAATATATGCATTACAAACAGCCAAAGCCACAGAGCACAGATGAACTTGGTATTTGTTTTTTTCAGAGGGGATTCTGTCCCGATTTGGAGTTTTTGGAGGTCAACACAAAGCTCGACAGTAAAGATTGTGAACTTCCAGTTTGCATCCAGGCGCTACAGATGTCATGTCCTAAACTCAAGGTAAAAAAATCAGTGTGACTGTATGTAAATGTTTGATGTATTTGGCACTATAACTTCATTGTTTTGGAGCCACAACGCTGTTAAATAAAGAATCAGGTCATTATAATTAATTTATTTTGCAGGTAATGTACATATGATGTGTAATTCTATTCAGGAAATTAACTGACAACTATTTTAATAATTGGACAATCCTTTAGTAATTTTTCAAGCAAAACACCCAAACTTTGGCTTAGCTTCTCAGATGTGAGGATTTCATTATTTTCTTTGCCATATATCACTGTAAACTGACTATCTTTGGGTTTCAGACTGTTTGTTAGACAAAACTAGACATCTGAAAATGCAACTTTGAGCTCTGACAATAGGCATTTTTCACTGTTTTCTAAAAATTATATTAAAAATTAATATAATAATTCGTTGCCATCTTGTCTCCTGTCAGTCATATATTTTTTAGCTTTTCATGCTATGTGTCCTTGTCAGTGTATAATGAATCGGTATGCTATGTATGTGCAGCGTGTTCACCTTTGAAACGTCTACTGTACTTCCCATCAGACCTTCCGGATGCTGAATGTCAGACCTCTGCATAAGACAATGCGTACTGGTGCCGATTCAACATTAGGCTTCCCGTTACTGGAGGAGCTATGTATCGCAACCACGTCTTATTCCTACATGACCGACAAAGATTTGTGGGACATTCTCTTTGGTTCCACCAGGCTGCGGGTGCTGGACCTGCGAGGCTGTTCGCGAATCACACCCTCTGGACTCGCAAAACTACCCTGTCTCGGTAGGGCTGAGTCAAAAGATTCATACTTTATTCAACTTTGGTAAATTTTGGGTTATTAAGTGACCTCATTTGGGGCTCATACATGTTTATATTTGATCCAAAATGGCCTGAAAGGGCATGAGGCAGAGAAATATTATTGTTTTCTTATACTTAATGCTTTTGAGTACTTATTTTGAATTTACTAATAAAATATCCAACTTTGTTCATAATATCAATGGTTTGAATTTGCATCCAAAACCCTTTTTATTAATCAGTGCTACCGTCTCCTGTGTGTGATTTGGCAGAGCTTGAGTGTCTGTTCTGGGGACAGTATTTCAGCAGCAGTGTTGGGTTGTCCTCACCTAAGGCGGGGATTCACATGGTGACCCAGAAATGGAGACAAACACTGCAGCAGCTTGATATTTCAAACCAGCTCTTCACTGCGGAGGACTTAGAGATAGCTATGAGTAACCTCGCTCAGGCAACAGAGGCAGATACTCTGCGTTCACTCAACCTCAGTGGGACCAGGATCACACCACCTGCCCTCAGGTACTCAATGTATAATTTGCCCTCTTTACTCTACCGGTCCAAATAACCCAATAAACTATGAACCAGCCCTTTAAAGAGCGAACGTGCAGGCCTACAGAAGTGATCATAAATCAAACATTCACATTTGTAATTTCCTAAATAATGCAGGTTTATCTTTCAAAGGAGATCATAAAAAAAATGTACTTTATTTTGCAGGTCCGTCATCGGCCAAACGACTGTTCTTAGCTACCTCAATCTTTCATCCTGCCGTTATCTTCCAAGAGGAGTAAAGAGAATTTACCGTGGCCAAAAAGACATTCGCCAACTGCTGGACAAATTGGACTAGTTTTCATATTCATTTGGTTCGAGAAATCATAAAAACTTATACGACTGTCTTAAAACATGACTCTTTTGTTGATTATGTTGTTTAAGTATTGTAGATCTTTTACACACACATTTTTGTAAATAAAATAAAATTGAATTGATGTTGTTTTATAGGTGTACTGTTCACACACAACACACAGTTTATGCAAAAGGACTCCTTACAGATACTAGAGAGCAGAAACCAAGCGTTTTGAATCAGAGAGAGTCAGTAAGAGCACTGTCTACATGTAGCTTGAGAAGTGACATTGACATATTGGATTTAAATACGTGTTTATGTATCACCTCAGTTGTAAACCTACAGGGACATTATGTTGTGTATTCCAGGATTTTTGGACTGTAATTTGTGACTTGGTTTTTTGTTTTTTTTTTACACACCAGGTTACAATAATTCCAGAAAAACGTTTAAGAAATATTTGAAATTTAAAATAAATGTTCATCATGTCACTATAAAGTTGGTTATGACATTTCTTTCCACTAGAGAGTGCTGTGCTATCAAGCTAAATTTACAGAATGGCCAAATGACTTCTTGCTGCACTCAAATATGCATTCAGTTCAGTGTTTCAAGTAAGAGACCTATTTTACCCTCTTACTTGAAACTACAAATGTTTACTTTTGATTTGCTTTTATTGTTGTTGATTCTAAATGTTTTTTCAACCCATGTGAAGACTCTTCAAATTGGAAGCTCTTGTACAGTATCTGTCATACAGACACAATACAATACAATCAAGATCAGCAGGATATTTGAGATGTATGAACAAAATTGTTGAAAAAAAAAAGCTAAGAAATAGTATTTACATCTTATTTATTGAGTCGCACAATGAAACAATTTGAATAAGAAAGGTTTTACAATAATTAAAAAAACAGGAAGTGCATGGCTGGCTTCCAGGTGAGGTCAAAGTAGGCCTAGCAAATCTATGCACTGTACTCACATTTGACTTTGAATTGAAAACAGATTTTTGTAAGAAAAAATTACATTACATGTCAAACATAAGTCCAGTTTCTATAGGTGCAGTAAAAATAACAATATCAAGTAATAGTAATATCAGTGTAAAAACAATCAAATCCATAGATCCCGTAAATAACAAGAAACAACAAAACAATAAAAATAAGTATCACAGACCCAGAATGCTGGATACAACAATTACTGCCATGTATGTATTCAAAGAAGATCCAAATTGGGTAATTACTCGAGACTGACGACGAGAAAAAGACCTATATAGAAAAATGTATATATAGGCTACTTTTTAGTGTTAACGCCCATTTAAACACAGCTTTTTTTCACAGCAAACATTTGGCATATCAAACACGGGTAGCTAAAACCTTTAAACACCCTATTTGTATTGTATACTTTCTTTCTATGTGATTATTAGAATCTTAAAATTAGACAGTTTCTGCAGAGGTTATAATGTCAGTTTCACTAGGTTGTGTTCACTTTAAGTTTTAATGATGGATGAACTTGGTCTTTCAGTGCTATGGCCTTGGTTTTGTGCAGGCTGGCTCGAAGGTCTACAGTGCTCACAGTGATAACAAATTGTAAACAAGACACATCTCTTTATAATAGAATAACACATTTTCTATAATCCCTTTCTCAAACTCTTTTTCAACCATTAATAACTAACAGTATTCAGCACAGTACAGTATGCTATTTATGTTTCTCTCCAAATGTCACTGAGGACAAACTAAAAAGTAAAAAAATGCAGTAAAATTATTTTGTGACTAAGAGAGAAAATAATACTAACTGCAGTTCTGTTAAAAAAATCCAATAATACAAGCAAAGCACAAGAATATATAGTTGTAGAAAGGTTTTCTTTCCTTTACTTGTGCAAAGGAAGCAAGCTAAGGCCTGTGATGGGATCTGTAACACACCTCTCAACCAGCTGGAGATAGGTGAGGTTCTCCTGAGGTGTGGATCAAAGAAGCCCTTGGTGTCATCATCAGGGTCAGACAGATCTGATTCATTTCCTCATCAAAGTAACCCTCTTCATAAGCCACCTGTACAGGCACTCTGTGACTGTGCACTGGATCAATTATGCCTCCTGTGGCAATTTGTGCTTCAAGGAGACGAATTCCGTGGTCTTTCACAATGAGACTCTTTTTTCAAGGCCTGGAATAAAGAAATTGTGTCCCAGTGTAGGGATCTTGTTAACCAGTAACTGCTCTTCTGCTGGAAAGCAGCTTGTTTTTCACTCACTGCCAACCACTCTTTGAGCCACAGCTTCCCTACAGACAGTTTCTTGTTGTTCACTGGATCGATGACAAATCCAGTGGCAGCTTGGGCTCCAGTAGAACAAGAGAAAGTTCCAGGAGTCAGCAGACCTTTGCTTTTTGGCTTCATAGATACTCAGGGGTCTGTCGGGTGGACTGCAGGTACACCCCGGCAATGCTGTTAGTTCCTCTAGTAATACTTCGTACTGACTCCATTTCGCTTATTTCAGTCCACTGTGACCTTTCCAGCGCTAAGATCTTTTGTAGAGGTCCTCATTTGATGATTTGCGATTCAAGCACTCAGTAGCAGTGACATCCTTTCTGATTCCATGGAATTTTTGAAATTCACTTGTCTCTGTGATTGTGGTGATGGTAGTTTTTGTTGTGCTGCTGTCCACTTTCGTTTCTGGTGGGTGGGCATTTGACTACTGATGATGATGAGGTTGTTATTCATCTGTTGCTGAATGATGGTCAGGATGATTTCCAAAAAGCGTTCGATTGTGATTGATCAAGACTTGTACTTTTTCACAAGCTCTCTCCCTCTTCTCCTCAGTGATGTATTTGGAGTAGAGCAGATCCCACAGAGACACTGTTGTTCCTTGGTATTCCCCCTGCTCTGGTTGTTGTTGTAGATTTCAGAATGGTTTTGTTGCTTCATCAACAAAGAAATAGAACTCGCCTTTCTAGCAATTGACCAGTAGGCTAAGGCCTGTGATGGGATCTGTAACACACCTCTCAACCAGCTGGAGATAGGTGAGGTTCTCCTGAGTGTTGGGATCAAAGAAGCCCTTGGTGTCATCATCAGGGTCAGACAGAATCTGATTCATTTCCTCATCAAAGTAACCTCTTTCATAAGCCACCTGTACAGGCACTCGTGGACTGTGCACTGGGTCAATTATGCCTCCTGTGGCATTTGTGCTGCAATTAGAACGAATTCCGTGATCTTTCACAATGAGATCTTTTTTCAAGGCCTGGAATAAAGAAATTGTGTCTCAGTGTAGGGGTCTTTGTAACCAGTAACTGCTTTTCTGCTGAAAGCAGCTTGTTTTCCACTCACTGCCAACCACTCTTTGAGCCACAGCTTCCGCTACAGACGTTTCTTGTTTTCACTGGATCGATGACAAAGCCTGTGGCAGCTTGGGCCTCCAGTAGAACAAGAGAAGTTCCAGGAGTCAGCAGACCTTTGCTTTTGGCTTCATAGATACTCATAACTTTCTTTGTAGATTCCACTCTAACACCTGCTATACAGTTTGTAGCCCCAAGGTACTTCTGAATTGAATCCATATTGTTAACATTCTCTTCAGTTACTTCCCCTTTAATAATCTGTGTGAAGAGGTCTTTCGAGATAATGTTGGACTCATACAACTCACTGGCTGAGACCTGCTTTCTTAGTCCTTTGAACTTTCTTTCTTTGGATGATACCTCTGTAATGATAACAGTGAGTATTTCAATGATCTTCTCGATGTTCATGGCTCCTGTCTTGTATTGTTGTATGAGCTGCTGCCGTTTTTGTTCTGATATGTATTCAGATAGCAACACTTCCCACAGTGTCACCTCTTTGTTTTTAAATTTTCCTGCATTAATGGAAATACGTTTGTTTTTGAATGTGAGCTCTATTTTCTCATCTGTGTGAAACACGTGGGATTCTTCTCCATACAGAGGTAGAAGAAGTAGCCCTGTTTCAGGATCTTTCTCACATCGCTCCATGAGCTGAAGGTACGAGAGGTTTTCTTTGGTATTAGGGTCAAAGAATCCCTTTGCGTCATCAGTGGGGTTCAACAGAATTTTGCTAATTTCTTCATTGATACACCCCTTTTTAATGGCAACATGAACAGGTAGTCTGTGACTTTGATTAGGGTCAATTATTCCTCCTGTTGCTAGCTGTGCCTCAAGAAGACAAATGCCATTGCTTCTTTGAATCAGCTCTTCATTCATGGCTTCAAACAGTGATATTGTTGCATCTGTGTATGGATCTTTGTAGCCAATAACAGCTCGTTCAGCTGAGAGAAGTTGCTCATGTACATCTGGTCCAATTACTTTCTCTTTAGCTGCTTCATCAACAGCATAGAACTTGTTTTTGAGAGGATCTATGACCCATCCTGTTGCAGCCTGTGCTTCAAGAAGTAAAAGTGCAAGGCCAGGTGTCAACAGATCTTTCTTTTTTGCATCATATATGGTCATTACTTTCTGAGATGGATGAACTTTAATTCCAGCAATGCTTCCGATTCCCTTCAGGTATCCTCTTACAGGTTCCTTTTGGGTCACTGCTTCAAAAGCGAGATTTCCTTCTTTCACCTGTTTGAATGTATTTGCATCAATGATATCAGAATCCAGTAGTTGTTGTGCAGAGACAGGCTTTCGCAGGCCCATTGTCATTTTGGGAGTTTCACTCTTCTCCAGTTTTTCAATGGTGGAGATCACTAATGTGATGATGGTTTCTATGCTGGTCTTCCTTGTTCTGTAGTTTTCAGTGAATTCAAGCCGTTGATCCTCAGTGAAGTACCCAGAGTGAATCAAGTCCCACAGAGAAACTGATTTTCCTGAGTAGCGTCCAACTGATATACTCACAGCTGTCTTTTCAAACTCTTGCTTTATCTCTGTGTCAGTATACATTTTTGCCTTTGGTCCTGTAGCTTTTGGTGTGTCATTCAGTGGCAGGAGAAACAGTCCTGTTTCCTTATCTTTGACACATCTGCCCACCATCTCCATGTATGTCAGATTGTCATGTGTCTTTGGGTCAAAAAAGCCTTTCGTGTCATCAGTTGGGTCTGATAGGATTTGATTGAGTTCTGCATCAAAATATCCTTTCTTGTATGCAATCTCAAGGGGTAAGTGAAGACACTTCAAGGGATCAATGATACCACCTGTAGCAATCTGAGCCTCAAGTAAACGTATTCCATGCTGCTTGACAATTAGATCCTTTTGCAAGGCTTGGAAAAGTGAAATCTTTTGACCAGTGTAGGGATCTTGGTAACCAGTGACAGCCCTCTCTGCAGACAAAAGTTTTTCATACATCTGTGGACTAATTATCTTTTCTTTGAGAGCTTGTTCCACTGTATGTTTTTTGTTTTTCAGAGGATCAACAATGAACCCTGTGGCAGCTTGTGCTTCAAGGAGGCAAAGGGCAGTGCCAGGTGTGAGAATGCCAATTCTCTGTGCCTCATAGATGCTTAGCTTCTGATTAGAGGGTTGCAGAATCACACCAGCCACACAACTTTTCCCTTGTAGGTAGGCTCTCACACTGTCAATTTTCATCACATCGGTGCTGGTCATCGCTCCATCAATCAAACTGTTGTATGTTGTTTCATCCACAATTTCAAGCTCCAAAAGATCCACAACAGAGATCTCTCCTCTGAGACCTTCAAAGTTCAGCCCTGCTTGCTGTTTTATCTCCTTGCTCTCAATGATCTCTAAAATGGTGACAATGAGTTGCTCAATTGTGATTTTCCTTGACCTGAAGAGCTTGAAAAACTCCTGTCTTTTGTCCTCAGACAGATACTCTGAATTGATAAGATCCCACAGTGTTGTGTGCTTGCCCTTGAACCTGCCATACTTAACAGTAACTGTTGTTGTTCTAAATGTTTCCCTCATATTATCATCTATAATGATTTTGTTACTTTTGCCTTTGAGTGGCAAGAGGCAGAGACCTGTACTAGGATCTTTGACACATCTTTCCATGAGCTTCAAGTATGTCAGGTTCTCATGGGTGTTGGGGTCAAAGAATCCTTTGGTATCATCACTGGGATCATCCAGGATCTGATTCATTTTCTCATTAAAGTATCCCCTCTGATAGGCCACATGGACAGGAATGCGATGGCTGTTCACTGGGTCAATGATCCCACCGGTGGCAATTTGTGCCTCCAGGAGTCGAATTCCATGGTCTTTTACGATTAGATCTTTTTGCATGGCCTGGAACAAAGAAATGATCTTACCATCATATGGATCTTTGTACCCAGTGACTGCTTTCTCTGCAGAACGCAACTTTTGACAGAGATCAGGCCCCACAATCTTTGCTTTGACAGCGTCATCCACTGAAAACTTCCTGTTTCCAATAGGGTCAATAATGAACCCTGTTGCTGCCTGTGCCTCCAGTAGAATCAGAGCAGTTCCTGGCATCAGCTTTCCTTTTTGTTTGGCTTGGTAGATGGTCATGATTTGAGAATCGGGAAGCAGAATACCTGCAATGCTGTCTTTCCCCTGTAGGTATACATTTACATTTTCATCCTCTGTCACGTCCTTCACTGACACTTTTCCTTTTTTCAGATCCTCCAGGACCTCCTTACTAATGATATCTGCATCCACAAGCTGTTTGGCTGTGACAGTTTCTCTGATGCCTTCAAAAACAACTTGAGTTGTTTTCACAGACTTTTCTATGATTTCCAGAACCGTTGTGACGATCGTCTTGATAGTGAGCTTCCCTTGTCTGTACTTTTGAATGATGTCTCTTCTCTGATGTTCATCAAAGTATTCTGACATCAGGAGTTCCCACAGAGATACTGTCATTCCCATGTACTTTCCACATGTCACTTTCACCTTCTCCTCTTTGAAGGACTTTTTAGTTTGGTAGTCAATGAAGTTAAAATTCAGTCTGTCTGACTTATCAAGGAGAGGGAGGAGGCACAGTCCTGTGATGGGATCAGTGACGCACCTTTCCATCAGCTGAAGATAAGTTAGATTGTTTTCTGTGTTTGGATCAAAAAATCCTTTTGTGTCATCCCCTGAATCCTCTAGTATTGTTTTCATTTCTTCATTAAAATAACCTCTCTTGAAGGCCACTTCTGTCGGAAGTCTGTGACTGTTGATTGGATCTATTATTCCACCTGTAGCGATTTGCGCCTCAAGTAGGCGGATCCCATGTTCCTTAACAATGAGGTCTTTTGAGAGTGCTTGAAACAGGGATATAATTTCACCTGTGTATGGGTCTTTGTACCCAGTTACTGCCCGCTCAGCAGAACGCAGCTTTGCATGATATTCTGGGCCAAAGAGTTTGTTTTTGATGGCTTCATCCACAGTGTACTTTTTATTTTCCACAGGATCAATCAGGAATCCAGTCGCAGCTTGTGCCTCCAGTAGAACTAGTGCTGTTCCAGGCATCAGTATGCCTTGCTTCATGGCTTGATAAATGCTCATTCTCTGATTTGATGAGAGTACAGCAATGCCTGCGATACTGCCTTTGCCCTCCAAGTATTCTTTCACTGTTTCCATCAACATCACATCCTGTGTTGTGGTCTTTCCCTTCTGTAGGTCATCAAATGTATCTTTGTCAATAATCTTTGATTCAAGGAGTTGAGTGGAGGAAATACCTCTTCGCAGACCTTTGAAGGTGATGCAAACCGGAAGAAGCAACAGGCCTGTGTCAGCCTCCACAGTGCATTTCTCTAGGAGGTTTTGGTAGTTAAGATTTTCTTGTGAGCTTGGATTGTAGAACACTTTGAGCTCTGACATCTGGTTATCAAGCAACCCTTTTTCATAGTAGCCCTTTTGAATTGCTAATTCAACTGAAATATTTTTCTTGTCAACAGGATCAAACAGGCCTTGTGTGGCTATCTGTGCTTCCAGCAGCCTCAATCCCAAATCTCTTGGGACTAGATCTTTTTGCATAGCTTGGAATACAGATATCATTTGGTTGGTGTAGGTGTCTGTATAGCCAGTGACAGCTTTCTCTGCTGTGAGGAGTTTCTCTTTCATTTCTGGTCCAACTATTCCCTCTTTAACAGCATCTGCAACCGGAAGTATTCGATTCTTTATTGGGTCTACGATGCCCACTGTGGCTGCTTGTGCTTCAAGCAGAGCTAATGCTGTTCCTGGCTTAAGAAGACGTTTTTTCATGGCTTGGTATATGGTTATTTTCTCCTTTGTTTTCTCCAGAAATATGCCAGCCACAGGTTTGTGGACTTTTGTGTAGCCATTTTGCTTCACCTCAGTGTCCATCTTGTCCTACAGTGCTGTGTGACACAGAAACACTAGCTTAGATTAGTTTAGATAACGCATGCTTTGTCTCTAAGTAACATTTAAAAGGTATTTTTGTATTCATCACAAAAATGTATACCAGTATACGCATAGTAAACAGTGTTGAAATCATATGCAATCCTTTGATTTATTTATATATAAATGACAAATGCACTCAGTGCAGTTTATTAGGTACTACTTGCTAAAATTAAATTTTGCCTTGCAATAAATTCTACCTTCATTAAATGCAGTTTTTGTTAAAACTGTTTTAGAGAGGTGCTGACTCAACTGTATTTGTAGGCTGTAGTTTGTGGTGCTGTGGAACTGTGTTGCGTTAATACTGAGAAGTGCTCATTATTGACTGTAAAGTTTAATGAACATCTTTCTAACACAGTTTCAATAAAAACTGATGACCTTGATGAAGGCAGGATTGTTTGCATCTTAATTGGTGCAATTATTTGTCATATATATTATTGAGACGTTCTCCAAATAGGGTGTGATAAGAGTTTTTGTAAAATAAGCAATCCTTTCACCGTTCTAGCTCTGCCTTTCTTCCACTTTTAGTGGCTAGGAAGGTTCACCTGTTGCCCTTAGAGATCTGAACTTGAATGGCACCCATAAAATAGGTCTTCCGACTTCATATCAAACCTTTTAGCTTCCTTGAAGTGTCTGTGCGCGGTCTCAGATCCTTGGATGCTTCTAACCGCCCCAGAATCCAGGATCAATAAAGACCAAAGGTACCCAGGTTTTTATGGCCAGAGCCCCAGGGCTTTGTAACTCCGGCTCTGTAGAGATAAGGCAAGCAAAATAAGTTTTATCAAATCTCTTTCTTACAACTGTTTGTGATTTGATGATGTGATTATTTTATGATATGAGTGTGTTTATCTACTTTATTAGTTTATTTTCTTTCTTTTTTACAGCTATACCATAAAATGAAATATAATATATATAATAATACCAGATATCAGATAAGTTATCAACAAAGATAAAAAAAATGCAATATTTTAACGAGGGTGATATTGATACTGACCTAATTCAATACAAATGCTTTTTAGCCATAAAAATAAATGACAACTAACATGAAAGAGAAATTAAATATTTTTGTGACATGAATAGTATTTCCAGCATAGACTTCCTTCCTACAGACTTTTGGGTAAATGTAAAAAGTTATGTATGTAGGAGACATGAATAAACAGTTAAAAATGGTTAGGGAATTGTAAATACATTTGATTCAATAAAAAAAACAAAAAAAACAAAATGTAATTATATTCTACTTCAGGCCTTTATTTTACATACCCACATTTCTCTTTCCATTTCATCATGTCTGGTTTCAGATTAGAAATGAGCTCATTGCAAGTTCACGGACACATTTCACAAGCGTCTTGTATTTGCTTTGGCAACACTTCAAAACTGGAAAAGCCAGATGCCCAGTGTTGTAACAACTGGCATTGAAATACACAAACACTACACTCTTAACCCTTTAAACCTCATAATTACAATTCTCAATATTTTTACCTTTGTTTTTGTTTCCCACCTACTCCTGAAGGAAATATCTGGCTCTTTATCTGCTAAATGCTCCACTATGGTCATCAGCTACAGTCGCTAACTTTGTCCATCTGCAGAGCTTTTTTTGCTGAAAATACCTGCCTGCTGCAGCTAAACTGACATTATTAAGAATAGTAAACCAGAAAAATTAGCTTTAAAATGCAAAAATTCTGCGCATTTTCCGTTGGCTTTTTACTATGAGCACTTTCTTTCACATACAAGTAGTCATGTGATCCATTGTCCATTATAGAAAAGCTTAAGGGCGGGCTGTATTTTAAACCTTTAGGTCATACTATTTGCTGCTGCAGTTAGTTTAGTCAGTAAATGCATCAGTGAAGTTTAAAGAAAATCTAATTGTGTTTGTAATTCTTTCTGCTTTGGGTTCTATGAAAAGATTGAAATTAAAAGAAATAAGAAGATATAGTAATAAAAAACACAAAAAATTACCATAACATTGAAGTTTGATCAAACACAGTACTGTACTGTACTGTAGGAATGCTGCTATCTGGAAACTCGTGGCTTTTCCCACCCTTTTTCTGTCTTTATAGGTTAGAGGTTGTGTTTTATGTGATAGATTATGTCATGCCCATCAGTTAGGAGTAAACATAATCATTCATGATCAGGAGAAAAGGTGTGGAGGGGAACCCAGCCTTGAAGTACACAAACATGCTCACTGTTTTAGACAAGGCTCTATTCTGTACATGATTATTTCCACATGTTACCTACTGTTGGAATTGTGTCAGAAAATAATTAGCTTTACTGCTTGAGATGGAAATCACCACCTGTCATTCGAGCATTTTTTTTTTACCACAATAGCTTGTGAAGTCCCATGTAGTTAAAGATAGCACTCTACTGTAAGTTATAATCTCAGTGGACTAAAGGTGTGTACGTTTTTTTTCACTACATGCAATGTAAAACCTGCAAAGGTTACTATGCTGCAATTACAACATCATGACTATGAGAACTTGCAGTCCATGTTACACAAACTAATGCTAATGTAAAAACAAGACTGTATTTGAACAACAGCAGCAGTTATGCAGTTCTGTATCTCTGCCTGCAACAGCTGAGTTTGCCATTTGATACTGACACCCGCTTTGTAAATGTTTGAATATTTTTAAAGATGTTGAACATTTACTTTACATTTATTACACTGTATGAGTTTGCTTATCGTGTCGTGAAGGCAAATGTGTAAAGCTAAAGAGTTACCACACAGTGTAAACATACTGTGGCTGTTTAATGTTAAGTCAAATTACTTGACTCTCCTGTTCCTCTGTACCCTTTTATAAGTAGATACTTTTTTTAAATTAATCTCTGATGTTTAATCTTGAAATAAAAGGAGCTTTAGCCTTCAGTTGTTCCACACCTTTTTGACTCAGGGATAACTCTCAAGTACCTACAGTAATCAAACACTCTGTGTCCATTAGATACTTTACACCTGTTCAATTTAAAGTAGCCCAATACCACAGCCCTGGCATAAGATAACATATGTCTTTAATGTTTATGTATGTGTAAATTAAATTATATTGTTTGTTTTTGTTGTTTATTATTGAGATCATAAAGGTGGTGTTATACTGATATATCTGAATATAATGCAGTCCAGTACATCATCATCACTAACTATAACCTCAATGTTAAAACATCATTTAATTAACACCTTTGAGTCTGTGTAAAAGAAACAAACCAAAACATCAGAGACTGTATGTAGACTGTATGGCACAACAGTAATATTGGATTGTATAAGATTGTACAGTTATATGTCGTTATACCTCATTATCTGTTTAAAATCTGTTACTTATTAGAGCTGAATGATTAATACGCCCATTATGTTCTTGGTTTGGTCAGAAAACTTTGAAGCACCCTCTAATTTCTTAGAGGCCGAGGTGATGTCTTTACACAAAAGATACTTAATTTACAAAAAAAAATTGCAAAATGGTTGTTAGTTAATCAATGAATCGTTACAGCTCTAACTCTTTTTGTGTAATTGATGTATATATTTTGGGTCTTTTTCCCCCCTTTATTAGACATTAAGGCTTGGGAGATGGACAAGGAAGGGGGAGAGAGGGAGAGGGGATGACATACAGCAAAGAGCCACAGATTGGATGCGAACCCGTGGGCGCCGCAGCAAGGACTCATCCCCAACACGTGTGGCGCCTGCTCTACCAGGTGAGCCATCAGGACACCCAGTTACAGCTCTAATTCTAATGACTTTACCGTTACTTTAACAGGGTCATGAGACAAATATATAGCATCAGTGTTTTCATTCATTCTTTCAGCCTATAAAGCAAATCTGGTTGACTTTGACGAGATGTTTAATGACTAAAATAAGTCCTCTTTTATACCAGCAGTTTCTTAGGAAGGTTTATATATCTTTGTGTAAAGTAAAACTTGATTTACGTAAGTGAAACTTTTCTCAGTGACTGTATAATGACTTTGCCGTGTGTTTGATGCTAATTAAAGTTACGCCTACTTGTCAGAATGAGTTATAAGTCTTCTAACTGTGTTGCTTCTACTTAGCCAAGACTCTCTCTGAATGACAAGAAGATTTAATAGTTCACAACCCATCAAACCAGTTACCTTTGTGCCTTGAAGAAAGAGTTGTAAACCAGGTTGATACAACACTGCAAATTGCCTGTTTTGTCTCACCTTTGGGTTACGAGCCCCATTGCATCACATCAGTGAAGTCTTTATCAATGTGGTGCATTCTTGACATCATCTCAGCAATATAAAAACTGGAATGAATGAGGCAATGGAGTATCGTGGAGAGTTGCATAACAGTTTCTGTAACTGTAATAGGATTGTCATTAATGTGTGTCATAACCCAGAGGGTGATGTAGACACAGTGTTCAGACTTGTCGAAAGCCTCAACAGTGACTTAGAGGCTGTATTATAATAAGTATGGGCAAAGGTAATCAGAGAGGAATGTTTGCTTTCCCTTTTTATCAGGAGGGTGTTGGCTGACAGTGCAGGAAACAGTTAGTTCTTCACATCTGGCTTGTACAACTTTATCTCACTTTGACCCACACAGGGAAATAAGCTTAATGTGGTTTTACTTACTAACACTTTCACTGAAACAATTAGCTTTTCCTTAAGAAGACTGCTTCTTTTTTTATGAGCTTTGAAACAAATTAAATAAGTTATTGAAGTTTTAAATCACCAATGTTAAAAAAAAAAATCTCTTACCTGATGTTATTGGAGTGCTCAAAGTCCTACTCTGGTTATCACTGGTTAGCAGTCGGTCTCAGCTGGTACAAGAGGCACAGGGTTTTTGAGGTGCTCCCAACACCTCAGGCACAGTCCTCTGTGCTCACTGGTCAGATATACAGCAGATCCAGCTGTTAGGTCCCTCCCCTTCCCTACAGGACCAGCCTCCTCTCCTCAGACTGTGAACAGCCGGAGATCTCTTTGCACTGAACTCAGGATGCCAGAAATTCCTGTAGACTTCCTCGGGGCGCTTCCATTGTGTTCTTAAAACAATAAGAGCGATCAAATTGATCCTTTCTAAGCAATACATAAGTGAGCAATTAGCAAGCTGACAATATAATATGTGTACATTCAAATCTTAAAGATTATTCTGGTCAAACACAAGGGTCTCTAACCCCTCTGTGTCTTTTATTGATGTACAGTAAATCATTTCTTTCTCAACAAGACTATTATGTTCTTTATCTAACAAGCCGAGTTTTGACAAACTCAGCCGGATACCGGGTGATTACAGAGAGCTTTGTCTGTGTGTGTGCGTGTGTG
>NW_023340268.1:4423765-4425035 GCF_004916995.1 Morone saxatilis
GTGTGTGTGTGTGAGTGAGAGAACTTCCTCAGGTTTGGCAGGTTTTGCACTGTGAATAGCAGAGACTCACCCGGTTGAGAATAGGAGGAAGAGGGAGGGGGGGTATGTGTCTTCAACAGCAATTTAAAAAATCAATTGCGTCACAAAACAGACAACTTGTGCAGAAAACACCTGTTATTAGCACATAAACCAGACGCAAAGACATTACTCACATAGTAGTGACGACATGGTTCAGTGACTACATTGGAAACAATTAGCAGACAGTTTGTCCAGGTGAGAGCTACAACAGGTGATCACGAAGTGTGACAACACAGGTTTACGCTCTGAAAATTGTTTTGCTTCAGCACCTTTGATTCATGTTTTCTGGCCCATGATGATGTGATTTTATGATAAATAAATCTAAATAAATTATGTTTGCTGTCAAAAATGAAGATCATGTTCGCAACTACAGTTGTAATTGGCAAGACATATTTCATCACAGAAGATAAAACTGTCTGTCTCAGTTGGACTTTTTTTAAAGTGACAGAACAGACAGAGTTTAGTATTAGTAAGCTGTCATGACCTTTTTATTAACTGAGAAATGCTTAAAGTGTTGAGTCAAGATCAACTTTAGATATGATGAAACAGAAATTAAATTCTTATGAGCTCATATAGGCGGTCCCACTCTGACGTCTTTTTTTGCTTCGAGGGAAACAAATTAATTGAAATCAGTGGATAAACAGCTTTGCGTTGTCAGCTTACATTGTTGGCAAATTCTGAGAGCGACGGGAAGAAACTTGCAATTCCAAACTAGGCTTAATGTTAATCTTTTGCCACTTTGGTGGTTCATCGGTCAAATGTCAACCAGAATTGGTCGGTGTGATTCATAAGCTATAACGCCTATTTTAATTTGTCGGCAATTACTTCAGACACCACCAGTGCTGCTCACGCTACATACTGAGGTTCACAGTGCCTGAGAGAAAGAGCCTCACTACAGTGAAATGTTTGAAACTCTTACTGGGAATTAGAGCACGAATGTAACTCTATGGGTGTCGGTCAGTTAGTCCAACACTGAAACATCAAAATCTTTGCTTCAGACATTCATGGCCCCCCTCAGGATGAACTGTAACAACTTTCATTCTTTTCATCCACTTTGGGGTCAAGTGACCAGGTCAGACTTCTTCAGAAGTAGTGTGAACACTCAAATCTTCAGTCCCAGGTCTGATTTTTTCAATGCGGCCGCAGTGTGAACAACCAAGGCGGATTTCGATGCGACTTTTACGTCAATCTA
>NW_023340268.1:4425135-4434148 GCF_004916995.1 Morone saxatilis
ACTGCAATTTCCCAGCTTGGGATCTATTTTCCCTCCAGCTCTTATATTTTCCTCCTATTGAGTAATATTACTTTTTCTCAGGAATTTTATCTTTGGATGAACACACGTAGACTACTCCCTCTGACCCAACACATTCCAGACCAAGAGATTAGCTATTTCAGATGATGTTTTCATCTTTTGATATTTCTCACTCTGCTACTGACAACTAAACACTTTGCTCCTCGTGCCCTTTAAACTAACACAAACCACACAGGCTGCTGTTTTACATGGTGCATTACTTTTAAATGATCATGAACAATGAAAGCTTTAAAGTGCTGAGCCACACAAGCTTGTACATGTACACAAGTACATGTGTTATTCTGCAATCAGCCTCTACATGTAGATAGTTTTATGTTACAGCATTACACCTCACTGCAACAAACCTGAATAGGCTTGTGCAATGCATTGGTACTTTTTACCTGAGCTATTTGCTTGCAACATCCTGAATGCTTCTACTGATCTGTAAGACACAGGTTTGGACAGGTATCAAATGGTTATTTGTTTCTCAGGCAAAAGGTAATAATCAGAACGTAGATGCTCCTTTCAGTCCCGTTTTCAGGCCAAAAAAAACAAGCAGAAATTGGAATACGTCCTGTCCACCAGGTCTCTGTATTGTGCCTCCTGTTGTCCATGGATACAGCCCACTTCTGTCTAGATCAACTAATTATAATTTTATTTTGGTTTCAACAAAATTCTGAATGGAAATATGCAATTTCCAGCTAAAGCGTTTATTTGGATTAGGAAAAAGCAACTTGGGAAACAAGTAGAATATTTTTTCATCCAGATTATCCCAGTTAGAAGAGCTTTATATGTATGTTAGGTAGGTATGTTAAACTAGCTCTAGTGATTCAAATTTAATGGTCGGCAGTGCGTCATCCACTAATCAGAAGGTTGGCGGTTCAATCCCCGGTTACTCCCACTGCGTGTCGTTAGTCCTTCAGCAAGATAATGAACCTGAAATTGCTCCCAGCGCTGAGCATCGATGTAGCAATGTGGGTGTATGAGTTAGTTTCTGTTGTGATTTGCTTTTCTATCACTGTATGAATGTGTGTGAATGTGGCATGTAGTGTAAAAGTGCAGTAGTACAGTCCATTTATCATTTAATATATGAGAGGCACAATCTGGGGTCACTGTCTTTGTTAAGAGTCTTTGTTAAGAATTATGCAGGCTGATCTTTGGGCCTAAACTGAACAGCACTAAACTGACTTTAGTCTCCAATTACAAACTGATAAAACTCAGAAGTTGTTCAGGCAGTCTGAAAGTGGTGAAAAGCATCTGTCATTCATTGGCATTCAGCCAAGAAGGGGTGAGGTTGTGTTGGCCAATTTCTGTGACTGTCACCAAACCCTAGAATACGCCTACTTCCTGCTGCAACTTCACAGGTGTGAAAAAAAAAGAGCTCCTAAATTTCATGACAACAAAAACAGCTTTCACTTTAAAAAGACTGGGAAAGGTTTTAATGCTGATGCCATAAACATACATGTAGACATTTATTAATTTACTACAATTAATCAACCTAACACACCATGTTTGGTTGTTATCTGTATCATCCATAAAAACACAAACTACCTATTGTTCAAAATCACAGGCGCAGGTTATTTGGAAAGTCGCTCCTTTCATTTCAGTGTAACTCTCTTCATATCTCTTTCATCGCCCACTTATGAGCAAAAGATTTCTTTCTTCAGCTCTCCACTTCCACAGGTCCTGCAGGATATTGCTCATTCTGTTTCCAGCCTGCCTGAAACCAATGAACCGGGCCAGGAATGTTTTTTAATAGTGTTTCCATTGTCCACTGATTTCAGCTCCACGCCCAGCTCACTCTGCTCCTGGAGCCTCCGACTGCCTCACACTATTAATAAATGTCTATATGTTTTCTTAAAAGGTATTTAAAAAAAAAAAATATAAAAATATTTAGGTGTTAGCACCTAAATATAAATTGCCAAGATTATGTGTTTTTGTTCCTATTATTTATTTTATTTAAAGACTCTTTATTTACAACATACTTTCCTAACCGAGCTCTCCACTGTGTGCATGCAAACCTCTCAAAAACCAAAACCAAAACTCTTATCTAATCCTTGTCCTAACTGTCACTTTCATCACAAACACAATTCCTAATCCGAAACTCACCCCTCGAACAAGTGACAACCAGTTGAGA
Organism: Morone saxatilis; assembly: GCF_004916995.1. NCBI lineage: Eukaryota > Metazoa > Chordata > Actinopteri > Moronidae > Morone > Morone saxatilis. The sequence continues at coordinate 4,427,330 of NW_023340268.1, forward strand.
TCTGGCTGCACAGAAAAATGTGACTCCTTCTGAGAAAGACTGCAGAACACACACACATATGTTCACGCAGATATGTCATATTCATACCGGTATTAAAATATTCAGTAGCCGGGCCGCTTTGACATCACATGTAGTTTGTTGCTTTAGTTAAATCCTCGTTTCCGACTGAGGAATTTACTGTACTGATCCCTAGAAAACACTCATTAGCTGTTGTCAAAATCATTCAACCCTATTACTGAGGGCAACATGTAGAATGTTTGGCATTCCAGGACCACACTGGACAGGTTTTATCAGCCTATGTTATCTTAGGCACACCCAGCCTTTCTCTTCACATGCATCAATAGCAAACAAACACAAACCTGACAGCCTTTTCTACCCTGACAGGGAGCTGTTTGCTCACTGCTTGATTGCACATGTCAAAAGTGCTCAACCGAAAAGAGTTAATGCAAAAGTGATGGTTAACATTTACATTTATTCCGCATCTTTATTCCAGCTTGCCGTCATAAAGGTGACGCCACCCTCATGAGGGCAAGATAGCTGAAACTGTTGTAGGTTATTTCATATATGTGAACTCTGTGTTGTTCCTGTTACCCAAAGTTTCCAAAAAGAAGTAGTGAAGGGCAATATACTTATTTACTTTCTTCCCTACAGTTAGATGAGAAGATTGGTACCACTCTCATGCAGGCAGTTAGCTTAGCATAAAGAGCAGAAACACAGAAACAGCTAGCCTGGCTCTGTCAGATTGTAACGTCCTGTAAAGCTCACTCAGTAACATATTAGATCCCACGTGTTTGTGGAATCACTGGGTCGAGCATGTTCAGGATCCAGCGGGCCTCGCCAGGCTGGCAACAGTTTCAGGGGAGGCTCAGTGAATGCAAGTGGATAAAATGTTACATTAGTTATCAAAAGGAGGTCACATAACAGCCTAAATGTGTGTGATTTGGTTAAAGAGATGCTGAAGTTTTGTGACTTTCCCAGTGTTAGAACTAATAGGACAGACCTTTTTCATGTATTTATTGCAGGCTGAGGTCATGTCAAACAGCAATATTAGGCTGTCTTGGCTAAATTATTGAGAGTCTATGGGATCAAATAACATAACCATGATCCCATTTAGGCATCCAGGAATTGCGCAACACTAAGCAAGTAAAGTAAGGGAGTGTGACCTTTCTCCAAGCTTTGTATGAGGGGAAGCCCACAGTCTTGTAGAGACATGATTTTAAGTTAGAGTGGAAAAGTCATTAAAAGAAGACTTAATTAGTTGTCATTAAGTCCAGTATTTAGTATAAAAATGCAAATAAAGTACTAATTAAAAACAGTTCTTTTTCAGAGCTTCATATTCCTGATAATGTGGTTTTAACATGTGCAGCTTTTGGTATATTATGCATTTCTTTCACCGGAAAGTGTCATTGCATTGACGCAGAAAAGAGCTTTAATGGTGTAATATAACATGTCAACATGCACAGACATATTACATGACAACACACTCATTTAGACAAAGCGTGTGTGGCTCAGCACTTTAAAGTTTTATTTGTTCATGATGTCTAAAGGTCCAGTTTGTAACATTGGTACATTGGTATGTTTTCATGAGTGTATAATCACCTGAATATAGGAATCTTTGTGTTTTCGTTACCTTATAATGAGCTGTTTCCATCTATAATTATATTATATAACTTTACACAACATACAGTTATAGCTGGCAGTATCATATTACTCTTATATAAACTATATTATGCTGACTTTGCTGCTACTAATCACACCACTATGTCACTTTACTTGAAAATATGTTGCATAATAAGTTCAAATGCAGCAACAGCTGTTGTGGGAACTGTGTGTACTACTATTACCTATAAAGTTGTACTAATTTATCTCCTTGTGCTGCTGTAACCTCATTATTTCCCCTCCAGGGGATCAATAGATTCGGCTGAATGTGCAGATTGACTGAGAAAAGGCCGCTGGCAATTTGTAGATAGCTTCTGATCTCAGTGCAGTTTTTCATGTTAACTGTTCAGTTCTCCCTCCCAGGGTCGACCCACAAATGTCAGAAAGGCGTTATAGCAATCCATCATATACATGCTTATTATAGTTGTGTAGGTAAAATCTTGTAAAAGTAAAATTTAAACAAAGTAATAGTGGCCTTTAGCAAAATACAATGGTGCATGTGTACAATATATATGCTCCTTTAAACCACTGGTACCTCAATTTATTAGATGCATCCCACCTCTGCAGAAAATGCATATTATTGAACGTGCCACTCATTTGAATATGTAGCTATACATCACAATTAGTTAATTGTCTCAAATGAATGGTAGAAAGTCTATTTCATTTACAGTGTCTCTAAAAAGTTGAGATTTGATCTACAAATGTATACAGAAGGACAGAAGGAAGACCACGCACCCCATGTAGGCTGAGCTGCATGTCGTGCCACCCTTCCTGTCTATTTTCACCTGTCCTATCAAAATAAAGGCATAAAAAGACCCCAAAAAATATAGTTTAAAAAGGGACTTTCATTTTCCTAAATAAAAACATTTGTCCATTTGTCACAGGGAAGTATCTACTAATGGTATAATGTTTATGTACTGCTAACACGATACCTAACATCATTATTGTTGTCACCATAGATGCCAAGAACTGATAATGTAATTGATGAGGTGTGTCCTCTCTGGGTGCAAAGCCTACTATTGTTCAAAATACATCTGGCATATCTTGTGAGGTTCTGTGGAAGAGACGCCTGATTTAATGATAGCTACCACTATCATTAATCAGAGGTGATAGTCACCTTTTTCTTCTCTTAGCGGGAAATTCTGAAGCAGTAAAAAATAATTATGTTGGCACATTATCAAACTGATTCTTAGTGTTACAAAACCTGGCTCTTCAGTGACTGACTCAGTAACTTTTTAGTCTTGAACAATTATGGATTTACCTACTTATTTTTTAAAGCACTGTGAATGTAAATGCTACTTGCAACAAACCCTTTTAACCTTCGTTGACCTTTTCTTAATTTTTTTGTTTAAGTCGTAATTCAGGTCAAACCCAGATTAAGAGAGAAGAAAGACTGAACAGCTACAATGAAACCTGGCTCCCCTTTAGCCAATAGATAATATTAAACTGCTTTCACTGTGAGTGTCCACAACAACTTTCTGACAGCAAATAAAGAAATTAACACTTTTTGTCAGTGGAAAAACATCTAAAGTGGATTCCACAAGAAACAGTACTTGCACTGTTTGCACTGAATGAGAAACAATAAAACTCCTGTTGTCTTTGAGGGGGTCAAAGTACACAGAATCTTTAGAAGTACAGATACTTGTGCTGATTCAACTTCTTTACTCAAGCAAAAGGGGAAAAAGTACAGGCTCTGAAAGTACTCTCTGGGTTTCTGTGCAAAGCTGAAACTTCAAACAGGCTCCAGTCTTCGTCTTGTCATGTCGTTGCATCTTTTATCTCGTTTTCAGCGCTTTTTGTCGTGTTACGTCTGTCATGCGTGATATGTACCGGTCTTGATGTTGGGAAGGCGTGCAATGATGCAAAATAATAATAATAGGGAGTGCATTGTACCTTTTTCTGTTATCACTACATCCCCTACAGCAGATGCTTCTCGTCATCATCCTCACATTGTGGGAAAGGTCAGGGTGGAGATTCTGGAGAAAAACCCGCTGTTTTGTGCGCCTGTATCGACATGCTTCTGTTAGGCGTGTATCTAAATGGTCACTTTTAGGAGTTTTGGTAAGCTATCGAGCCATATTTCTATGCAATTTAGAACAATCATGGAGTTGTATGCTGTTAGTAAAAATAAAATGACAGCATCAGTATGGAAATATGTGACTTTAGGTTATTTAGGTAAAGGTTATTTTATTGCCACTTACATTGTTGTAGAATTATATTTAGATGCTTAATTTTCTTCAATTCAGCCAATTTCTTATTAAGCATCCATATTTTTATGTATTATAAATATGTTAATTGACACCAGAGTTAAAAACATAATAAAAATTAATGAATGAGTCATAAAAATAAAACAATTACTAATTAGTTTGATGAATTGTTGCTGTAAGGTGTCTTTAAGTCTGGTGGTATGTACAGCAGTGGCAGTATACCTCTTCCCAGAATGCAGCAGGGTGGACAGGCTGTGTCTGGGTGGGAGCTGTCTTTTAGTATCCTCATCTCACCAGTATCACCAGTACCAATGATCTTCTGGGCGGTTTTAATCACCCGCTGCAGAGACCTCTGGTCCTGGGCCGTGCACATCCCATGTCAGTTTGTGATGATTCCCGTCCAGGTGCTTCCTGTCACTCCCTAACTACAAGTTTGAACAGTAATTTTGCCTTCTTAAGGTTTCTTAAGAAATACAGTAATTTCTGTGCTTTCTTTACCAGAGTGGAGATGTGACATAACCATGACAGGTTCTCTGTTAATTCCCAGGAACCTAAAATTGCTCACGTGCTCCACCTTAGCGTCACTTATGCAAGCAAGGGTGTGTGTCTGCATCTTCTTTTTTCCTAAAATCAACAAACAGGCTCGTTGGCTTTGCTGATGTTGAGCAGTAGGTTGTTTTCTGTGCACCACTCTGCAAGATGTACTGACTGATCTAAGACTGAGACTGACAGGAGCCCAACCTTTGCAGAAATAACACAGTGAAGATTCCTGACAAACATTTGGGGGATTTAACAGTGGGTTCAGCCATCTGTAAAATCAAAAGCAGCTCCTCTAAGCTGCTTATGCGTTCACTGTTACAGGGTTACATAACCAGCTGACATGGTAACCTCTGTGGAAGCACTTCTGAGGAAAGTAAATTTCTTCTGCAACGACTTAAAAACACATGCCATGAATCTTTATAATAATAATAATGTTTTAATTGGAACTGCATCAAGAAAACACACACACACACACATCAGTCTTATTCTGGAAATTGCACAATATAAAAGCCGATTGTGGTTGATGATTTGGCTGCAGCGTCTGTGCTGCTTTCTAAACAATAGAAGGACGCCACAATAAACAATAGCTGCACATTATCTCAGAGTCAGCAGAATTTTTGGATTGAAATCTCTCACTTCAACAGTGCCAGACCTGCCAGGTGTTTTTATATGAAACATGAGGTTTTAACCTGGAATCTGGACGGGATTATTGTGTTATTATTTGCCAAACTCCTGTCTTTGCTGCCTTTTCACTCACATTGTTGAGTTCAACAAGCATACAAACAGCAGTGAAAGAGATCCTCTTTCAGTAATACTGAAGGGCGGTGATGATGCCTGTCGGCAGTGCTGAACTTCACATTCGTACAGCGTTGACTCGCTGTATCCTGTATTTAGTCTGTACTGACTGATATGACTTATTTCCTTTGTCCCCTTTTGTTTTATTCTTCAGAGTACATCTGTTGCCCAGACTTGAACCCTTTTTCTTTTAAAACCTACTTTTACATTTAAAGATATAAATCAGCCATCAGAGATTGCTGTGTTGAACCTGCTGTGCCTCCTCTGACGCAACATCATATAACATAATATAATATTATATATTTATTTGTTGTTTGGCTGCAAACAACAAAGATAATATAAAAATCGATAGAAACTGCTGCTTGTATTTTGTTTTTATGTTAAGTATGATGTTATTAATGGAAATATTTTCGCAATATTCTACTTTCTTTGCAGTGCTTGAACCTTGAAGTGGCCCTCCTGTGTGTGAGACCCCTGTTCAAAAACAGAGGTGAGCAAACACAGTAAACACTGCAAGTCTTAAAGTTTGTCTACTAGAAGCACAATGTTTTTTTCCAGTTTAGTTCTTTTTCAATTCAGCCAATTTCCTATTATGCCATCACTATTTTTATTCATTATAAATATGTTAATTGATACTGCAGATATAAAAAATTCAACTTTATGAAATAAAATGACAGAATAAGAGTAAAATATAAGGATTTCTGTATGATGAATAATGGTCTCTGATTGGCTGTTCCTGCTCTGAACATACACGTGATCGATCATGTGATCACTTGCTTCTCAGAAACTGTTTTGCAAGTTTTGCAAGAGTTCAGATAATTCTTGAGTGTAATTATAGCTGAAAGTTGAAATACAGGCCCCTGATTTTACAACACAATTACAGTCCTGCCCTCTTGGTAAAGAACATTTTTTTAGACTTTTAGGCTTTTAACATCTGTAACTGTAACGTTTAACAGATTTGATTGTCCATCATATGTTTTAGCAAGACATGTTGTTGTTGTTGTTATGTTTTTAGCCACACTAGCAGCTCTGTGAATGTCAGTGTCCGTCTGTCTGTCTGTCGACCACTTTGGTTCAGACTGAAATAACTCAACAGCTACAGGATGGATTGACAAACATTGATGGTGTCCAGTGGATGAATCCCAGTGACTTATCCTCTAGAAATATCTCAACTAAAACTCCAAGTAGGTAGAGAGAGGTGACACACAGGAAACACAGCTAAAGTTAGTCAGATTTGGAGAAGCTGACTATCTGTAACTCAGTCAGCAACATTTCAAATAGCAGCAACTGGAAAATGTTGAATGTATGATTGCATCATAAACATGTGGCGACGCGGCACCCAGCCACTAATATACTAATTAGCCTTTGGTAATACCCTGTCTTTAGCACCTGTGTGAGGTTGACATTTGTGGTTTGGAGTGAAATATCTCAGCAACTATTGGTTGGATTGAAAATCTGATGCAAACGATGTTTCCCTTCAGGATGAACTGTCATTAAGTTAATACGTCTGTTTAATGCTTATGAGCTCAGGCCTCAGCTGCACTGTGTGGTCAGTGCTACATTATACCTGCTAAACATCAGCATGTTGACATAATAGTGAGCCTGTTAGCATACTGAT
>NW_023340268.1:4434174-4434376 GCF_004916995.1 Morone saxatilis
CTAGCTCAAAGCACAGAGCTGCTAACTACACTACATGCACAGTTGCCTTTGTTAACTTCATGCTGTGTGATGTTTTGTCTGTGTTCCTTCAGACTGATGATGTTCCAGGAAGAAAGACAAAATAAAGAAAGAGGAAAAGAACTGAAGTGATTCATCTGGTTGAAGTATTCTCAGGAATTGAGAGGTACACACACACACACAC
>NW_023340268.1:4434476-4434791 GCF_004916995.1 Morone saxatilis
CACACACACACACACATTTGTGTGGGAGCTGCACTTAGTGAACTCTTTGTAGTTGCTGCTGCCAACATTAGTCAGTGTGATGGAAATCCCACCAGCATGGAGATAGCCAGCGGGGGCTGCGGTGTCGCACTGTTACTAGAATTCTTCATAAAGCTTCAACACTCTGGTGACAAATATCAGTAACCAGCAACAAACCAGGGTTCAATATATGTGGAGCAATGTATCAGCTGCTCTACATTTAGGTGGGATGTGATTAACAACTGTGGAAGAAGTATTAAGTTTTTTTTTTACTCAAGTAAAAGTCCTGCATTCAAA
>NW_023340268.1:4434881-4437999 GCF_004916995.1 Morone saxatilis
TTATATTGTTAATATTGATGCATCTGCTGCTGTATTATGTAGTTTCATCCACCTCGGGGTCGGGGTCCCCTTCAAGATAAATCTGAGGGGTGATTGTTAAGATGATTTGTTTTGTGTGACTGTGTGTGTGTGTTAAATACTTGAGAGTTTTACTTACTACAGCCTCAGACGTTTATTTAAATTAAACTATTTGAGGAGTTTAGATTGGAAATGAACAACTCATGGTCACAAGCAAAAACAGTTCAGGAACCACGGTGTTAATATTTAACAATGTATTGTATTTTATATTAGTTTATCATCTATTTTCGTAATGTAAAAATCTTAATCTTTCTTAATCAGTAAATAAAAGTAGTGGAGTAAAGTAGCATAAAATTGTACAGTAATGGAATAAATATAGTTTCCAACAGTAGGAATTTAATGGCTTGATGGGTTTCTTCCTGTTTTAATATCAGTGGAGATTTGATGCTTGACCCCTCTTGACTTTGCATGAAAGATCCTAAATATTTTAAGTAAATGCTCCTTTACCCTCCCACAAACAGCGAGAACTAACAACAACAGTGTAGTTATGCAATGTGATAATCAGAAACTGAACAAAATAAACAAAAACAGAAACCTGAGCTGCTTTAAGTTAATGTTTCAGATGTAACAGGCCTGGTGGAAGACCTGTGAGCTCACACTGACAAACCAGTTAGGGTCTTCTTGGGACGGGAAGTGTGCCCGCTCCCTCTGGTGGACATTATTACAAAATGTACATCTTAGCATCGACCTCAGAACTGAAAGCACAAGACGAACATGAGTGAAAGAGAATGAGTGGAAGCAGACCAGGAGGTAAAGTGGGAAATGTATAAACAAAATAATGTAGATGAGAAGTCACTTAACTATGGTATTTTTAGGTATTTTAATGGATTATATGCATATTTTAGGGGGTTTTAAGGGATTCTTAAGAGGAAATTCCCCTTTAAAATGAACAAACCCAATGAACACCATCCCCTAATTCATTGTTTCATTAGCAGACACATTAATAATTTTGTAACTAGTGTATTTTTAGGTATTTTAATGGAAGTGGCAGAAGTGAGTTTTTACTTTCAGTAGTTAGTTTATTAAATATAAATATTATCGTCTATTTTACTCTTGCAAGATGAACTTATCATAATCAATTAATCAATAGTATCTCAAAGGGGTGGAGACTAAGGCTGAAAGAGACACACAGACATGCACATTGACTGTGTTCAGATGGACAAAACTAATACAGTTTTGCTTTTATTTTGAAATCCCTACTAACCACTGTCTCTTTGAGGTCAGAGGACTCAGCTGATGACCTCGTTGGGCTGAACCAAGTAGAGAGTTGAAGAGAGGGGAGTGGGTGGAGGAGTTTTATGTTTTGGTATTTATTCAGTTTATTATACATTTAGTTTAATCTATATTACTCATGAGACGTGTGTATTATGTAAAATTAGTAAGATTAAATTGTAAATATGTGTTTTAAAGCTATTACAGGAGTGTTTATGTAGCCCTGCACTGTAGAGTTGGTAGAGACCACAGGTATGGATGACAGAGGGGGGGTCAGGTTGGTTATTGCTGCACCTGTAAAACTGCTTATGTTGTCCATCAACCTGCGAGGTGAGTCTTTATGAGCTCAACTGATGTTCGTCTACCGCCATCAAACACCAGATAACGCCAAATATATAAGAGTTTATAGAGGTTCGTTATAGTTTTAAGTTTAATATATGAAATACTTTAACTGTCATTTCAATGTTAGCCATCACTAGAGCAATGAGACTGTGTAATAATGCTCCTTAAAAGAGTTATTGGCTACTACTAATACGATTAGACATGAAATATTAGTTAAATTGTTAATAAACTAGTTAAATTGTTGACTGATCAAAGATATTTAAATTGTCAATGGAAGAAAACACAATATTTATGAATAGTGTCTATTTTAAAACAAATATAAAAAATAAATAAAAAAATTACATTGAAGATTAGGACAAGATAGTGTAATTTTATTGTGAAAAACTTACTGAATGAATCCCTAATAGCATCATTAATATGTTGAAATAAAAGCAAAAAGGAAAGATATGAAAAGATAAACCCAACAAACTTTTATTTTTCTTCTGGTATCAATGGTATATAAAATGTAAGCTGAACAAAAGTATGTTGCACTGCTAATTTATTGCTGATCATAAATAGTAATAGCACTGATTTATAACCTATTTATCAACGTAAGAAACAATAAAATCCAATTAACTTCGGATTAAATTGAATTTATTATCAATTCCAAAGATAGAAATACAAATACAAAGTACATGCCATAAATCTTAACACACTTAACGAACAGGGAGCAACGAGCAGGTTGCAAACTGCATCCTTAATAAAAGAAATAACAAAAAAAATCCTCTCCATTTAAAACAGGAAAACCTTGAGGAAATAGTTCATTTCTTCATCATTTAGTCCCCATTTGTTTTGTTTTTTTGCTCACTGTGCTTTTTTAATTCACCTCCTTTAGTTAAGTGTCTTTAGTGGAAAGAGGAGGCTGTGGCTGCATCAGCTCCTCCTGCAGGGGCTCTGGGAGCGGCGGTGGTTGGAGGGTGAAGAAGACCGGTCCCCGATCCTGAAACATTAAACACAAACGTGTGGTTAAAGTAGGAAGGGTTTCCAATACAGATGGTCTTAAAGTATTCAGGGAGAACTTACAGCAGCAGCCTCTGGTGGAGGAGGGTAATGCACAGCACCCAGGTGAAAGTGGGGGAACATTAAAGGTCCAAAGAGGCCGTCGTTGTAAAGGCCGGCAGGTACGGGGGGCAACAGGGGCATGTTGAGCAGGAGGTTGGGACACGGCACGCGGCAGCTGGGGTAATGGCCTGACATCGTAAATGGGAAGTGAATAACGGGCGGAGGAGCAGTGTGGGTAAACTCACCGAGGCGAGGGGCATCTGGAAGGGAAGGTAGGACAATTATATGGTAGTTCACTCATTTATATAGCTGGGGTTTCATATTCTTACATTTTAGTCATAATTTAGTCTAAAAAAGGCAACGTGATAATATTACTGGGCTGCAACTAACAGCTGTTTTCATTCTTTAGTCACCAATTAATGGTTTGTATATGAAATGAAAGAGA
>NW_023340268.1:4438020-4439310 GCF_004916995.1 Morone saxatilis
AATTTATATTTCATAAACTACCAAGAAAATCCTCACATTGAAGAAGCTCTAACTAGAAAATGTTAAAAGTTACTGCAACTATGAATTGATTATCATAATCAAACTGTTTCAGCTCTAAATATTACATTATATTTTAATTAGATTACATACCGTTGTTTAACTTAATTCATTATCTCATCTCATATCTTAGTTTTATTCATTTGTTTATTATAAAATGTTGTTCTTGTTATTAATTTGAAACCCAATGCAGCTCAAATATGATAAATTATTGTACTGGCATTCATTTTTATTATCATTATTATTATTTTTATTATTATTTTTATTATTATTATAGTATCTAAATCTAATTTATAAACAATTATGGTGCTTTTATTTTATTTTTGATTATTATTATTTTTTTATTTTTTAAAGGTTGCTAAGCAAACGCCTCCTTTTTCGCGCCACTCTGACCCCACTGTGTGCGTGCGCGTGTCTCGTGCCAGCTGCTCAACTGCAGGTGCATAGCCGTTGATGACATCATCCCCAACGTTCGGCCGTTAGTCTTCTCTTTCGGATAAATTGCAATAAAACTAATCTAATGTTATACGAGTGAACTTATCTGGTCTTTAAAAAGTTAAACTTTTGAACGCGCAAGTTACAAAATTAATTATTTAATTAATTTAGCTAAATAGAAAATCCAAATGTGTGTAATTTTACTCACATCCGGCTCAGAATAACGTTTTTAATGATCCGTCAGCCATTTTGTGTCTTATGCTCGAAGTGGATCCGTTGTTGTTTGAGGAGATTAACGTTAGCTAACGTTAGTTCTGCTCAATGGAAATGTAACGTTAATCTAGTTATTTAATTACTTTATCAGTGTAACTGGGAGGATTTCAGGTTGTTTTAATCCAGTGAGGTCAACATATTAAACACTTAATAATATAATTTAAACAGGGTTGGGAGGGTTAAAATGTAATCTGATACAGTTACTAATTGCCTGTTTTTTAAAAAAGTACTCAGTAACCTAGTACAAGTATAACAGTATTAAAGTAACGTAACTTAATTACTTCCCGGTACTTTTGGATTACCTCAACACTAAATATGCAAATAAAAACAAGAGAAAATAAATATCAATAAGAAGTATTGATGACAATGTAACCTTAGAAGACCTAAAACACATCAGCTCTGTGTTTTTAAAGAAAAACTGATTTATTTTAAAATTGCAATCCTGCTAAATAATCCCCATTTTTTATCACCAACTGTAATGGATCTTTGTATCCTGATTACTTTACCAAGTTACATGTAATTGTA
>NW_023340268.1:4439341-4440469 GCF_004916995.1 Morone saxatilis
TAGTGGATCCGTTATTATTTTAGGAGGCTAGTTCTGCTAAATGGAAATATTTATCTTATAATAACAACTTCCTCAGTGTAACGTTAGATACTTTTTGGACTTGTTTCCATCCAGTAAACGTATTATAAACACATTAAAGTGAATATAACTTACATGATGACCCTTCCTCACTGGAAGAGCACGGCGGCAGTTTCCCGCTGTCCACGCCGGCCACATTCTCTCCTCTGGCGGCAGGTCTGCTCCGGAGGTCCAGAGGGCTCCAGGCGGCCCGCTCCGTGGCCCCTCCCGACGGACGAGCGCCTCCACCCGGGTCCGAGGCGGTACAAGTCCCCTCAACCGCCGCTGGTGGTGTCTCCACGCTGACACACTTGGGGGCGCTCGGTCGCTGCTCCTTCTTTTGCGGGTTAGTTTGCGCTTTCTTCAGGTTGCGCTGGAGGGTGGAGATCTGCGTCCGCTGGGTGATCAGGTAGCACTTCCAGCAGTCACACTGGAGGAAAGGACAGTACTTCATGTGGCCTTTCTTCGGGACGATGATCCCATGGTGCCGGCACCGGGTGCACTTTGGCTGGCTCGGTTTCTCGTAGTCGGCCGCTGCTAGTATGTGTTCTTTAGATAAAGACATTGTTCACAGACACTAAAGAAAAATGCTCTTTATTCGGACTTAATATATGTTCAAGTGTACCCCGCCTGTTGAGCAAAGATCCCCCCTTTGTGACCCAGTGTGAACTTTATAAAATGTATCATCTTCCAGCGTGGGAAAATGTGACTGACATTATTGGCCCATAGCGACCAATGGGAGACCAATCAAGAGCGGATTGACCCTGTTTTTTTTTTTAAAACATCATTAGTGTTGCTGTATTGTTGCTGTGCTGATTCACACACTGCTGGGACAGGAGGGTTTTTAGATACTTTTATAATGTTTGTAAAAGTGAGAGCGAAGGGTTCCCTGAATAAGGACTAGTAGGTATCATCTAACACCTGGTTCCCAACCTTAATACATACCTCTATCAGTTTTAAGAATATAAAGTGTTGTTATATGTTAAATTCCTTAAGTAACAATATAAAAATAAAAGATTGCCCTAGGTGAAATAAATAAATGCAATTTTAACCCTTTAAGATTGCGTCCTC
>NW_023340268.1:4440587-4440761 GCF_004916995.1 Morone saxatilis
ACAATGTATGCCAAAAAACAAAAACTCAATTTCTGTGTATTTTTATATCAAAATCTGATTATTTTGTCATCTTATAAGACAAAATGTGACGCATGCTTAAGTAAACATTAACCAGAATGTATATCTAAGTATTTTAATGGCACTGGTCTCTCCTTAGCTGCCTGTTTTTACAGA
>NW_023340268.1:4440861-4457716 GCF_004916995.1 Morone saxatilis
TCCTTAGCTGCCTGTTTTTACAGAAAATAAGTTAATATGTGGAAGCAAACATCACTCTGATTTCTGTTTCATTTGGACTTTAAATCAACATTAAACTGCTGCTTACAAAGTAACAGTGATAATAATACAAGTATAAGGTTGGACAGGTGCGATTCTGTTTAATGAGAATTACTTTTAATACCTTGAGTACATTTCACTGATAATACGTCTGTACTGTAACTAGTACTACTGTTTGTAATGGAGTATTTTCACATGATTTTACTGCCTTTGCCCAAGGAACATAATCTTCTTCTTAATGTGTTCTTCAGAGTTATTTAAACCTTGTGTGTACAGACTATCAGTGGATGGTTGGAGTTGAACTGCAGAGACACTAGATGTCAGTCTTCTACTGCATTTCCTGGTTCATTAATCTGAGGGAGATATAATACACATAAGATATTGTCTTTCTCTATGCTGTAATTTGTGCTGCGATATACAGATTAACACTGAATTGAACACTGAATTTTGCAGATTATGAAATGATGCCAGAAAAATGTTGATTTCAAAACAAAAATGCCCCTTATAGCACAGGTTTTATCAATTAAAGACAATAACAGCCCCCCCCCAAAAACTGTCTATGGTAATCTGTGTTAATTCAAATTAATAGTGTGTAATATAATCTCAAAGACATATCTGAATCAGATTTAAATGCAACAAATAATGAAGTTGAGAGTAAACATTTCATTTCCATGTTTATTTACATAGCATAAGGTGTTACAATAAAATCCTTGTCACCATTTTATTATAAATACACCATTTTAACCAAGGCTTGATAACCATCATTAAAATACATCCTTCAAACCTTTTTGAAACGTAATAATAAAACAAAATGCTTTAATGGATACATCTATTTCATGTTTGCACCTTTTTTTTCTTTTAAATGTTAGTAAATCATGCAAAGCAGAAATATAGAGTACGAAAATAAAATGATATAGATTGAATGTGTTGCTTTACAAAGGAGATTAAAATCATAAGTATATGTGGTGGAAAATACAAATACTGGGTCTGGTGGCAAAGCTTTAAGATCTTTTGTCAAAGAAATGTTAAGTAATGGCTTTTAGCATTAGTGTTCTACATATTCATCAATATACAGTACATAATTTACATTACAATACTTGTCTGATGGGGAAAAATATTCAAATAATGTAAATCTTGTTGACAGTGAAACAAACTTGTTATTATTTTAAAGTTATATTGTGACATACTGTAGTTGGACTGTAAAAAGGCTTACCTGATAACACAGTAATCATACCATTACGAGTAGCATTGCACTTGAAGTCATGCATCAGTCAGTTTACAGTGAAACCACTGCACCATCTTATAATACTCAACATCCCATTTAAGTGTTTAAGAGTATTTTGCAGGCACTTACAAAGCATGGTTTAGGCCTTTTTTTTAAATATATGTTCAAGATTAGATGCAAGTTTCAATATGGTCCACCTTTTTAAAATAATCTGATGAAATAAGTAGTATGAGCAGTATGAGCCAGTGTGTTTGTGTACTGTTGCATAAAATGATTGATTACAGTGAAGGTCACAAGTTAAAGTAATGCCACAGGTCTCTGGAAGACATCTGGAGATGACATGAACTGACATATCTGAAACATAAATTCAACATTGAACAAGAACATTAGACTTCAGGACTTCACAGACAGGAAATAGCCACTAAATTGTGATTAAATGTAAATCTTAAATGTAAATGTTCTCTTAACCTACCTTGTAAAGTGTCCGGAAAAGCTGAGGCTTGTATGTGTTGGTCTTGAGATTGGATGTGTAAAGTCCAGAACTGTCAGATGGTGTTAATGGTGTCGTTATAGGCTACATAATCCTTGCATTTTGGGGATCTTGCTCTTTAAAGGTTGATTTCACAAGGTTAGCATGTTGCTGTAACTCCGAGTTGCATGACAGACATTTAGGAATGGAGCAGATATTGGCAGAGTATGTGGCAGTGTAGCCCAGCAGAGAAAAGATCTTGAAGCTTGGCGTTCTTAAAGCAGACAATCTTGTAGTTTATTCATGTTCGGGGGGGAGAGACTACTTATTCTGCTCTGCAGAGTGGCTTTATCTTTCTTTAGCTAACCTTTGTTATATTCAGAAATATACACATGTACAGAAAGCTTTCTTTGTACACCCAATTTGGTTCTCCTTAAAAATCAGGCTAATGGCAATGTTGTTCCGGTTGTAGTTTAACAAACTTGTAAATATAATCCAGTTTTTGGAATAGTAAATGATATTAAACTTTAAAAATCCCAAAATAAAATCAAGTCATGTATGCTTGGAACTTTTGCGATACATATTGTATATAATAAACAGCTCTTGCATATGCTGCCTACAGTACGGTAATCAGAAAGTCTGATAAGATAGAATAAACATAACTAAAAGTAAATGTGAAATATACAGTAAACAAAATTATTCAACTTGTAAAAAATTAAATATTAAAAGTCCAGTAACAACCACATGCAGAGCAGAATAAAGGTAGTCCTTATTCCACTAAGAATTAGGCATCTGGTGAACACTGTGGTTTTATAGTGTATCCTTCCCTTTGAAAACCATTCCTTAACTTTCAAACTCATCAGTATCGGCGGCTATAGCTCGGTGAACTGTAGGAAGTGGAAGAGAAGGTTGTCGTGAAACTGGATCCGGTAGCATCAAAGCTGCCTCTTCTGGAGCCGGACCTGGAACCACTTCTTGAGCCGGACCGTGACCCAGTAGCGGAGCCTGACCCGCTAATGCTATAGGGACTGTAGAGGCCTTTGCTGGATTGAGATGACGCTTCAAGTAGTCGCAGACCAGTTCCCTCCTCTACCATGCTTCTTTCCATAGCATCCTTGTAAGAGATCTTAAGCTTGGTTTTAGGGCACGTGAGGTATTTTGAGTATGCGCTAACATCTCGTAACTTCTGTGCAGTGCGTGCATCTAAGGTGCCCTTCTTTACAGCCTCGTCTATGGAGACTCTGCTGGTAGCCTCTGGTTCAATTAATCCACCAGTGAGATACTGGACCTCGAGGAATCGCTGCCCAGCCTCATAGTAGAGCCAGCCTTTCTTTAGAGCTTGTGCTGCTGACATTTTGGTTTTGGTTCTGGGATCTTCAAATCCATTACACGCCTTCTGGGCTAGACTGATGCGGTCCACCATGATTTTATCCACAAGCCCTTTGTTCATTGCATCTGCAACAGAGAATTTCTCTCCAGTATTTGGGTCGATAATACCTCCTGTGCAGGCCTGAGCTTCCAGCAGCCTTTGGCCTGTTATATTGTCCACAAGGTTTCTGTGTATGGCTTCTGTGACGGACACCTTCTCCAGAGTGTCTGTGTCTAAGATTCCAGCCACAGGGCCGGTTTCCTCTGTTGGGTCGTTCCATGTTGTTGCTGGTGTTTTAATAGAAGGTATTGGACTCATGGTGTAGGAGGAAGAGGAGCCAAAGGAGGATGAACGTGATCGGACACCGCTCATGTTTCCAGACAGCATGTCTGCAAACTCTGTGATGGACAGAGTTCCCGCACGGTACTGATCCAAAGCTGACTTGTCAATCAGGCCCTTTGAGATTGCATCATCAATGTCATACTGCCGACCAGACCTTCTGTCAATGATCATGGATTTCACAACACCATCCGATGAGGTGATGGTAATTTCCTCCCATTCACACTCCTGCTCCGCAAGCTCGAGATAGGTTTGGTGGTCAATGAGCCCTTTCTGGTACGCCTCATACACAGACATCTCTTTGCCCGTCTCTGGATCGACAATGACGACCCTACGTTTGCGAACGGAAGACTTGGATGATGTCTTCCTCTCACGCTTCTTTTCTTTCAGCAGCAGAAGAGCGAGGCCTGTTTCTGGGTCTGTCATACATCTCTCCATCAGCTGCAGGTAGGTGAGATTTTCCTCAGTGTTGGGGTCAAAGAAGCCTTTTGTGTCATCAGATGGGTCAGTGAGGATTTCATTCATTTCCTCATCGAAGAGGCCACGTTCATATGCTGTTTCAACGGGCAAGCGATGGCTCTCCTGTGGATCAATGATTCCACCAGTAGCAATTTGAGCCTCTAGCAGACGAATGCCATGGTCTTTCAGAATGAGGCCCTTTTTCATAGCCTGGAACAGTGAGATGATCTTGCCAGAGTAAGGATCTTTGTAGCCTGTGACGGCTCTTTCAGCTGAGTGGAGTTTATCTTTAAACTCTTGGCCAACAACACCCATCTTAACAGCTTCAGTGACATTAAGTTTCAGGTTCTTAATAGGATCGATTACATATCCTGTTGCAGCTTGAGCCTCAAGGAGCTCAAAGGCAGTACCTGGTCTGATCATGTTCTTCTTCATTGCTTGGTAAATTGACAGCCGGTCTTTGCTAGATTCTACATACACACCAGCAATACAGCTGGTACCCTCAAGGTATTTCTTCACGTCTCTGCTGACCTCCTCCACTGTAATGATGCCCTCAGTGAGTTCGTTGTATGTCTTTTGGCTGATAATCTGTGAACGAAGCAGCTCGTCCACAGTGATTTGCTTTCTGAGACCCTTGAAGAGAAGTCTTCTATCTGACAGTGAAAGTAGCCGCACACCGCTTTCTTTATCAACTCTGCATCTTTTCAGTAGCTGGACATAGGACTGTTTTTCATCTGTTGTTGGATCAGTGTAACCTCTCACATCCCCAGTAGGCTCAGACAGTCTGTCAAGTGTCTCCTTGTTGATGTATCCACGCTGCATGGCAACATCTGTGGGGAGGTGGAAGTAGTATTCAGGATCCATTAATCCTCCAGTGGCAATCTGGGCCTCCAAAAGCCTCAAAGCATAGTCCTCAGGAACAAGGTCTTTTTTCATTGCCTGGAAGAGAGAAATCACTTTTCCGCTGTATGGATCCTTGTAACCTGTAACTGCTCTTTCAGCAGAAAGAAGTTTATCATGAAGCTCAGGGCCCACAAGCCCCTTGCGTACAGCTTCGTCAACTGTTAAAAGTTCATCTTTCACTGGATCAATCATGAATCCTGTTGCTGCTTGGGCCTCGAGGAGATTCAAAGCAACTTCGGGCTTAATTTGTCCATTTTTCATAGCCTGATAAATGCTGATCTTTGGAGGACTGTCTGACATGATTCCAGCAATGCAACCAGTACCAAAGAGGTACTGTTTGACTGATGGCATTTCCATTACCTCACGAATACTCATCTTTTCTTGTTTCAAGAGGTTGTATGTGGTTAAGTCAATAATTCGAGCACTGTATAGCTCCTCAATAGTTACTCTTCTTCTGATTACATCACATGACATGCTCTGCTCTGACTTCAGAGTCTCCCTTTGATCAATAATTTCAATGATGATGATTAGCATTCTGTCCCTTGTAATTTGCCCCAAGCGATACTGCTCCATGAGGCGGCGTCTCTCCTCTTCTGGAAGCATATTTGAGTTCATGACTTCCCAAATGGTCATAGTCTTTCCTGCAAAACTCTTATGAGGAATCTCAATCTGAGTATTAGCCAGATCTGTTTGGGCTTGCTCCTCTGTGTACTGGTAAGATTTCTCAACAGGAGCAGGAGCTTCGACCTTTGACAGTGGCAGATAGCACAGACCAGAGTTGGGATCTCTTACACATTTCTCCAACAACTGCTTGTAAGTAACACTTTGATTTGTGTTGGGATTGGTGAAGCCTTTAACATCACCTGAGGGTTCATTGAAGGACTTGGACATTTGTTTACTGAAACAGCCACGCTGAATAGCCACATCATTGGGAACACGATGACTGCTGACTGGATCAATGATCCCTCCTGTAGTAAACTGAGCCTCCAGGAGAGGAATAGCATGCTCCCTCAGAACAAGCTCTTTCTTCATGGCTTGGAACAGAGAAATCTTATTGCCTGTATAGGGATCTTTGTATCCCGTCACTGCTTTTTCAGCTGAGAGAAGTTTCTCATGAAACTCTGGGCCAACAACTCCATCCTTCACAGCATCATCCACTGAGTATTTCTGATTTTTGACCGGATCAGTTATGAATCCAGTTCCAGCTTGGGCCTCAAGTAGTGCAAGCGCAGTGTTTTGTTGCAAAACATTCTTTTTCATTGCTTGATATATGCTTAACTTCTCATTTGAATCTGCCATAGTGATACCATCAATGCGGTCTGTTCCCTGCAAGTACTTCCGTACCATATCAGTTTCACTGACTTCTTTAGGTGTCTTTTTACCCTGTTGGAGTTGGTCAAATGTGGCCTTATCAATGATGTTGGAATCAAGCAAAGAGCGGGCAGTGACTGGTGCCCTAAGGCCTTCAAAACAGGCATCTTCCTTTGTTTTGTCTTCTCTTTCTTCAACCATTGTTATCACAATCGTTATCAACCTTTCAATTGTGACCTGCCCCATTCTGTACTGGCGAATCAGCTGTATTCTTTGCTCCTCAGTGATGTATTCAGAGTGTATTATCTCCCAAATTGTGACTTTTCTTCCTTTGAAAGGGCCATAATCCAGCTCCATAGTTTTCTGGTTCAGAGCCTCTTTTGTCTTGGCCTCTGTAATCTGTTTGTCTTCTTTTGGCTTTGCAGCCTTCTTGGAAAGCGGAAGCAATGGGAGTCCAGTTTCTTTGTCTGTGACACATTTATTCAAGAGCTGAGCATAAGTGGAATCCTCTTGTGAGTTAGGGTCATAAAACACCTTTGTTTCATCAGTGTTTTTGTTCAAGGTCTTGCTGATTTCCTCATCAAAGTATCCACGCTTGTAGGCAACCTCATGTGGGATGCGATAGCTTTTAACAGGGTCAATGATTCCACCTGTTGAGAGTTGTGCCTCAAGCAGACGAATGCCCTGGTCTTTCTTTATGAGGCCTTTGTTCATGGCTTCAAACAAAGACACCTTCTTTCCTGTATATGGATCTTTGTAGCCGCTGACAGCTCTCTCTGCCGACAGAAGTCGTTCATGCAGTTCTGGTCCCACAAGACCCGACTTAACAGCTTCATCAACAGAGACCCTCTCATTTTTGACAGGATCAATTATAAACCCAGTCGCTGCTTGTGCCTCAAGAAGGTTCACCACAGTTTCTGGTGAAAGTAATTCTTTCTTCATAGCTTGATAGAAAGGCATTTTCTCTTTGGTTGGTTCATTCAACAGTCCAGCAATGCCTGGTGTTCCTTGTAGTGCCTTCTTCACAGACTCCATCTCAGAGATCTCTTTAGCTGTTATTTTGCCATTACTCAACTTGTTGAACAAGTCTTTGTTAATGGTTTTAGACTCTAACAGTTCAGTGGCAGAGACTGGAGCTTTCAAACCATTAAACACATTTTCATTATTCTTCTCCTTGTCTTCCACAACAGTGATGACAATTTTGATAATCTTCTCCACTGTGATCTTGCCGGTCTTGTACTGGCGAATCAATTCCCTTCTTTGCTCTTCCGTGAAATATTCTGAATTTATGACTTCCCAAATAGTGACAGTTCTGCCTTTGAACCTTCCAAAAGGCACATCAACCATAGATTTACTCAATATTTCTTTAGTCTCCAGATCTGTGTATGTTTTTTCACTTTGAGCAGCTTGCTCGGTTACTGGTAAGATCAGCAGTCCTGTCTCTGCATCCTTGGTGCATTTCTCCAGTAACTGTTTGTAAGTGAGTTGCTCTTGGGTGCTGGGGTCAATGAATAATTTGCAGTCATCACTGGGATCTGTGAGCTTCTTGTTCAGCTCTGCATCAAACTGACCCTGCTTGTAGGCAGTCTGAAGTGGTGCTCTGTGACTATTGATAGGGTCAATGATGCCACCTGTTGCAAGCTGTACATCAAGGAATTTAGTGGCCTGGTCCTTTTCAATAAGTCCCTTCTTCATAGCCTCAAAGAGGGAGATTTTAGCACCAGTATAGGGATCTTTGAAGCCAGTGGCTGCTCGCTCTGCAGAGAGCATCTTGTCATGGAGCTCAGGGCCTATTAACTCCTCCTTAACAGCCTCATCTACAGAGAGGAGTTTATTTTTCACTGGATCTACAATGTAACCAGAAGCTGCTTGAGCTTCCAGGAGCATTGTGGCAGTGTTAGGAGTAATCTTTTTCTCTGTCATAGCCTGATAGACACTCATTTTCTCTTTGGATGGAGTCAAAACACCTCCGACACAGTTCTGACCCTTAAGACATGATTTAACCTTATCGGTCTTGCCAAGTTCTTGCACAGAGACTTTGCCCTTTTTCAATTTGTCAAATTCCTTTTTGGTCAGGACACCAATGTCATGAAGCCTTGCAGCAGGGACTTTCTCTCTAATTCCATCAAATGCTAAAGGTGATTCTCTGTCTTTCTTCGCTGCGTCCACTTCAACAGAGCCGTTGAAAACTTTCTTTGTGGTTCCCACCATTGTCATGGCAACCAACTGCTCCTCAGGAACTTCGTCAGTCTGGACTTCAATTTCCTTCGTTTTGGATGCAGCCTGTTTGGAGGCAACCTCAAAACTCTGAAGTTTCTCTCTGAGCTTTTTATTTTCGTCTCCCAGGAGTTTTTCTTGTTCAAGCCTTTTCTTTTCAAGCCCTTCCATTTCTTTCTGCTTGTTTTTCATCTCAGTTTCAGCCCCCTTTTGTTTCTTTACAGCTTCATCCATAATGGCCTGAAGTTTCTTCTTCTCCTCTTCCATTAGACTCAGCTGACGTTCTTGTTCATCTTTGAGAGCTTTGGCCTTGTTCACTTCATCCTCAAACTGTTTCTGAAGCTTCTTTTTCTCATCTTCAACAGCCTTTTCTCTTTTCAACAGCAGTTCCTTCTCTGTGAGGAAGGACTGCTGAAGAATGGCCTTCTGTTGCTCAATTTGTTCTTGTTGGGCATTTGCCATCTATTTGAAAAAAAGAAGAAATAATTAGTAAAATGTTAATGAAATTTTCACAGCTTGTAACTTAAAGAAATATTTAAAGTAACTTAAAGGTTCAGTGTGTAGGATTCAGTGGCATCTAGTGGTGTATTTGCAGATTGAAACTCAATCGTTTCATCCTTCTAAACTATGGTGACCACAAAACATGTGAAAAACATAAATGCTGCTATCTAGAGCCAGTATTTGGATTGTCCCTGCTGGGACTGCGGACCTGCACATAAAAATGTCTTTCTAAGGTAACAAAAATACAGCAATTCTTATATTTAGGTGATTGCACACTAATGAAAACACACCTATGGATATTATATCAATAGTCTGAATATTATACATGGGATCTTTTTAAAGGAATGTTTAAAGTGAGTTCCAATTTTGGAAATACACTTTCTTGCACAGAGTTGGATCAGAAGATTGATCCCACTCTCATATTCGTGGGCTTTATAAAGCTATAGCCAGCAGCTGACTCAGTCTGAAGGTAACAAGAACCACCTACCAGCTGCTCTAAAGTTGATTCATTTGTTTAATCAGTACAAAGACCGAAGTGAACTGGACAGAGCCAGGTTAGCTGTTCTCCTGTTTCCAATTAAGCTAACCATCTCCATGCAGTAGAGTCATATTTAGCACACACACGAGAGATCGTTTTTTTCTTCCATCTATCTCTCGGTAGGAAAGCGTATGAATAGTTCCCCAAAAGGTCCTTCAGTGTTTTTACTAGTAATCTTTTTAACTCTGTAGTATTGTGTTTTGAATGACATTCATATAAATTGCTGGATGTTACTTAAGTCTCTGCAATTTAGATTAAATGTCACACGTGCTTCCACAAATACTGTAGTTAGTTTAACAGGATTATGTTAATTGCAAAGGGTTGTATAAATTGACTGACACTGTTAAATTCATATAAAATACCTCTTTAGATTTTTTCTGCAGATCCTCAGCCTCTTTTTTCAGTTTCTCCTTCTCTTTTTCAAGGTTAGCAATGGCTTCCTTCAAGTCATCAGCCTCTCTGGTGCTCTGTAGCCGCTGTGTCTCCAACTTCTGCACTACGGTTTCTGTAGTTTGTTTTTCTGTGTCTTGAAGACGCGTTTTTGCTTCATCGGCTTGTTTCTTGAATTTCTTGGCCTCCTTTTCAGCCTTTGCCTGAGCCTCACTGAGCTCTTTCACCTTCAGTTTCAGTTTCTCTGCTTCAGCTGAAACTTCAAGCTGCCTCTTTCGCTCAGCCTCTAGTGATTTTTGGAAGTCCTCTGTCTCCTTATCAAGGCGCTGCTGGATCTGTTGTTTGTCCTCTAGCAGTTTTTTAGCTTTTTCCTGTGCCTGGTTCTTCTGTTTCTGGAGCTCCTCTGCTTCAGCTTTCAGTTTTGTAGCCTCTTGGATGGCCTGCATTTTCTCCTTTAGCATTTTCTCTGAAAGAGACCTCTGTTCAGCCAAGTCAGACTCAGCGATCTGTCGCTGCCTGGCTGCTTCCTCAGCTTCCACACTAAGTCTGGCGGCATCCTCCGCCAGGCTCTTCATTTTCTCGGCCTCCTCCGCTAGTAATTTCTGCGTACTATCTTTGTCTTTCTGCATCAGGCGGCGGTTTTCTTCCTCAATCTTAATCTTAAGTTTCAGGAGCTCGTCCATCTGGATCCTAACTTTGGACAGTTCATCCTCCACCTGTGCCTTTTGCTTGACGGCAACATTTACTTCGCCTTTAACTCGCTGAAGCTCCTCGTCCAACACAGCCTTCTGCTTATCGGTCTCATCCAGCTGCAGTTTAACTACTGAAAGTTCCTTCTCAACCTGAGACTTCTGCTTAAGCGCTTGTTCTGCTTCTTTTTTGTGCTTGGCCATTTCTGCATCAGCCTGCTTTTTCTGCTTTAGAGCTGCTGCCTCAGCTGCCGCTCGCTTGGAGGCCTCCTCCACTGCTTCTTTCCTCAGTCTCTCTGCATCTTTTTGAGCTTTGGCTTGTTTTGCAGCTTCGTCCTCTGCAGCTTTCTTCAGTTTTTCAGCCTCCTCTGCTTTTTGACGGAGCAGGGCAGCCTCTTTCTCTGCTTTCTCTTTGGCTTTCTCAGCTGCTTCTGCCAGTTTCTTAGCATTTTCAAACTCCTCTTTCATCTTTTCCTGAGCAAGACTGTCTTCTTTATTCTTGCTGAGAACATCTTGGGCCTTCTGCTCTGCTGCACTGCATTTCTGTGCTGCCTCTTTGGCCAGAATGACCTGCTTCTCTACATCTTTGGCAGCCTTTTCTTTCTGTTTATTTGCTTCAGCAGCTTTCTTTTTGAGTCGTTCAACTTCCTCCTGAGCAGCTTTGCATTGTCGAGCTGCCTCTTCTTCTGCTGCAGTAATCCTCTTCACCTTCTCCTCAGATTCTTTCCTCTTCTTCTCTTCCTCTGCAGCAAGCTTTTTCAGTTTCTCAGCCTCTTCCTCAGCTTTGAGTTTGCTCTTCTGTGTCTCCTCTGCAATACCCTTCAGTTTCTTTAATTCCAGCTCCAAATCAGACTTGTCTTTTGATGCTCTCTCAAAGTTGATCTTAATGATGTGAATTTCTTCTTCAACCACCTTCTTTTGCCTCAGAGTTTCTTCCACAATAGTTTTTTGTCTCACTAACTCAGAATCAGAGGAACTCTTCAGGTGTGTGATCTTCTCTTCTATGTCTTGTTTATGCTGAGCAGCCTGATCCTCCAGCAGCTTTCTCTGATAAGCTTCATCCTCAGCTTTTCTTTTCAGTCTTTCATTTTCTGCTTCTTTTGCTTTAAGAGCGATCTCAGCTTCAGTCTTCAGACGGGTTGCCTCGTTGATGGCAGACAGTTTTTCTTTGAGTATTTTTTCAGCTTCAGCTCTCTGCCGAGCGGCCTCGTCTTCTGCGATCTGCCTCTGCTTTTTTGCCTCTTCAGCAACTGATCTCAGTCTAGTTGCTTCCTCAGCGAGTTGTTTCATTTTCAGTGCTTCAGACTCGAGAAGCTGCTTGCTCTTTTCTGTGTTCGACAGCGTCTGTTTCTCAGCTTGAATCTTCATCTGCAGAAGAGCGTCCATCTCGCTTCTGACTTTAGCCAGCTCATCTTCCAGTTGTTTCCTCTGCTTCTCAGCAGCATTCACCTCATTTTTGAGACGCTGGAGCTCATTATCCAACAGGCCCCTCTGTTGTTCAGCATGTTCAAAGTCAGACTTCAGTCGTATACATTCCTGTTCTGCAGACAGCTTTTGCTGTGCTATCTGTTCTGCAAATTTCCTCTGTTTTTCCAACTCTTTCTCTGCATTATCCTTCTGTTTAAGAGCAGCATCTTCAGCTTTAGCCCTTTTCTTTGCATCGCGCTCCGCATCAACTTTCTGCCTCTCGGCTTCCTCCTGAGCCTGGCTCTTCTTTTGAGCTTCCTCTTCAGCTTGTAGCCTCAAGCGGAGAGCCTCATTGGCTTTCTGTCTCCATGTTTCAAGCTCTTTCTCTGCTTGCTCCCTGGCTTTGTTGGCTTCCTCCTGTTGTTTCCTGAGTTTTTCAGCTTCCTCCTGCAACTGAAGGACGGTGCCCTGCTCTTTCTTAAGGGATTCCTCGAGTTTTGTTGCCTTCTCATTGAATGACATGGATTTGCTTTGCAACTGTGTGGCAGCAGACTTTTGTGCCACCTCCTCTACTACCTTAATCTGCCTCAGTTTCTCCTCCTCGGCCTGTTTCATGCGCCTCTCTGCCTCCTCAGCTTGCATTTTGAATTTCTGCAAGTCATCCAACGCTTTCTGCTTCTGCTTGGCGGCCTCTTTTTCTGCCTCAGATTTACGTTTCAGCTCATCTTCTGCATTTTTCTTTTTCTGAGTCTCTTCAGTCACCTGCTTGCGAAGCCTTTCTGCCTCCTCCTGAGCAGCTTTCCTAAGCTTCTCAGCCTCACCAGCCCTGTCTCTGAGCGTCTGTAACTCAGTCTCAGCTGTGGACTTCTGTTTTATTGTTGTCTGTAATTGGATTCTAATTATGTGGATTTCCTCTTCAATCTTTGTACGGCTGGCTAATGCCTCTTCTAGCTGCTGACTCTTGGACTTGATCTCCTGCTCAGAAAGACTCTTCAGATGATGTAGCTCCTGCTGGATGTTCTGCTTCTGTTTCTCAGCATCCACTGCGACGTCTTGTCTCTTGCTGGCCTCTTCTTTCATCTTCAACTTTAGCTCCTGGGCCTCTTGTTCTGCTTTAGCCACAGATTTAGCCTGAACCTCAGCCAACTGTTTCTGTTTATCTAACTCAGCTTGTATATCTGCCATCTTTTTCCTCTCCTCTTCTTTTAGTTTTTCAGAAGCTTTCTGTATTAGTAGAAGCAAAGAGTAAAAAGGAATTGAGAGAATGTTAAAGGTGTTAACACTACACAATAAAACTTTCAATACGAAAGTTAAAAAAAACATGTAGGTACATGAAAATGTAAATACATGAGAATATGTTACAGCTAGTAATCTACAACAAATACAGTTATTTTAACTAGAGGGGAAGTAGTGTATTGGGAAATGCTTGTCATGTTTATTTAATGTATGGCACACAGAATGACACTTTACTTCACAACACAGAACGACACTACACTTTACTTTCATGCAGCTGAGGTATTTTAATTGATCGATGTTTTATCTAATCTGTGTAATAAGGCTTGATCACGTTTTACACAATCAGTATTGTATATTATGGGCTTGTTACTTGTGTGTAGTAGTAATAGCAAACTAGTAGTAGCAAAAGTATCGTCAGGGTGTGATAAGTGTGTTGCTGCAATATTTCCACTCTAAAGGAACATGCAGAATTAAGTCACCATTTGAGGGTTGGAGTCGTGTCTCTCAATCTTTACATTCTCAAAATAAAACAGCTTTTTGTAAAATGTGTGAAGAAAAAATAGGCAGGGAATAAATAATAAGCAGCATGCAAGAAGTACTGAGCGCAGTAGGAAAGATACCAAAGTCCTCAACAGCCAAATAATTTAAATAAAAATGATCATATGGAATTGCATCAAGTAAGAATTCAACCAGAATATCCTCACTATGAAGAATAGCAGTGATGCAGCAAACACAGATTTTATGTAACGCACAACACAAAGTAAGCTTGGATTAAAATGTAAGGGACAAGACATAAATCCAAGATCAAGGTACACTAATTCTGACAACAGCAAACACCAAGAGATGAGTTCTACTCTTTAGTAAGAATGGGCGATGCGTTGTGAGATTACACAAGTGATTGACACCTAAAAGGAAGGTCCAGAACTTTAGAGACCTGTCATATCAACCTGTAGTTAAGCTCTGGTTAACACAGTTATTTCTGGCACCAGCCTCCTGTATTTATTTCATCAATCAGTGGAGAAGAGAATCAGAGCTGAAACGAGTCAATTAATCGATCTTTCCAGTAATTTTAAAAGCAGAATTAGTGAAAAATTTAAAATTTTCCGATTCCAGCTTCTCATATGAGTCACCTTCAGCTCTGCAAATTAGTTTTAAAGTTGTAGACTATAAAAGTAATTAAATAAAAATCAGCAGATTAATTTATAAAAGAAATGATCATTAGTTGCAGCTCTAAATAGTACTGTCAAAAATCCCAATAAACTTTTTAAAAAAGTGCTTTTATGTCACATTATTATATTAAAACAATAGAAATACATATAATATCTTGCAAATTTCACTAAAAGTTGACATTTACACTAGCAGAGCATAAAATGCTAACAGGAAGCTGATGCTCAGTTCTCAATGAATTTAGAAAGGTCTCCAAAATATCCTGAACCTTCCCTTCACTGCAGACAAGGGTCTGATGTAGAGAGGAATGACATGAACTGAAAGGGTCTTTATTTAAATACCTGGTGGCTTTGGGGTTAATTCATCTCTTAAGCGTGTGATTAATATTCATCATGACAAAGCACTGGCGAGCAGGTCAAAAGGATCAAACACAATAGAAAGTTAGAAAAGAAGAAATGGGGAGAAAGTAAAGGTAAGGTAGATTGAAAAATAATGTCTGAGAAGGCAGGTAGCCAGGCTGAAGCCTTCAAATCACAAGTGTCGGTGATTTCAAGAGGAAATAAAGAAGCAAATACTAATAATCAAAAGATTGTCGGAGAAGCAGTTAAGCAGTTGAGAAATGTGACTGAATTCAGGGCTGATGCCTGCAGCCAAATCAGAGTCTTATGTAGAGACTATGTGACATGATTTGACTAAATACACAGCGTAGGGGAATGAGAGACATATACTGTAGTGGGGATGTGATGTGCTGAAACACTAGGATGAAACAGTTTGCTTCACCACTGAACGCTGTCCTGTAACTCAACAGATTCGGACTCTGAGTTGGAAAAAAATTATATTTTTTTGTGCCAACATTTTGGAAGTATTTTAATGACAAATGATTTCCCATACATCAATCAGTTAACAGGTAAGGGTTGCGTTGTTTGTGTTAGTGGAGGTTTTTTTTGACAGAAAACCTGCTGCCGGTTTGTCCTTTAGAGTTTGTGTGTAATTTACCTCTTCATCCTCCAGGCGGCGCTGTGTTTCTGTGATGAACTTAATGTACTGGCTGGTGAGAGTCATCAGCTCACTGTAGCGGGTTCTCAGAGTAACGTACTGTAAGATATGCAGTGCCAGGGAGTGGTTAACGGTTTATTTACGTGACTTTAAAAAGACATTTTCTATCAATTTCTCACGTTTATATTTAGGATTACATTTTTTTCACAGTAACAATAAAACAGGTAGCAGACTCATAATCACGTTCGCTCTTCTCAGCTGATGTGTGATGGACTCGTATAACCTACCTCTTGAATGATATCATCAGATGCACACTCCATTTTGGGTTTCTTTAAAGGAGAAGCTATGGGATCCTGGAGGGCTTTGTAAGTCAAAATCTGGAACTCGTAATCCTTAAAAAAAAAGAGAAGAAAATAATCTTAAATCAAACTAGAAAATCAACTTTTTCCTTTTTGTTGTAAAGCTACATAAATATCAGTACATACCTTTACAGAATCAATGTAAGCCTTTGCATTTTTCTGGCAGTTTTCAATCCTGTCCTTGTTTTTCTCAATCTCTTCCAGGAGTTTCTGTAAATAGAAATTAAAATGGAAATATTTCATGTCTTTTTTTTTTACATTTTCACAGTGTATTTCATTGTTTTTCCACAAAAAAGAAAAGCCACAACTACTAAAATCAGTTTTCAATGCACTCTTACTACACCTGTACCCTTAGTGTGACCACCAGAGGGCACAATGACCTCTCTTCCCTTTACCCCCATACAGCTCATTCTGTTCCTTTACAATACCTTCTCCTCTGCCAGCTGCTCCTTGAGAGCCTTGCTGTCACCGATGGGCACGGCTTGAATTTTCTCCTGCCGCTGCCTCGCCTCTCCGAGCCAGTGGATGAGCCACTCGTAGCTCCCGTGGTAGGAGTTCATGTGACGCCCGAGGAGGTCAAGCTCCCGCTGCCTCAGGTCGATCTGAGCAAACACGGCCTGCCAGCGCTCCAGGAGGCTGTTGACCAGCTGACGGTAATGCTCCAGCTCGGCGTCGCGCTCGCTGTGGATCCTCGTCATCTTGTCGTTGATAGCCGTCGCCCTCCTCAGCTCGTCCTGCAGGCGATCAAATACCACCTGGTCTGCCTCTGCTTCAGCAAGCATCGACTGCCAGACACAAAAAAGACGTCATCTCAGGCAGATCAATGAGGTCCAGTTTAGGAAGAAGCATGGCACAGGTTAAAGGATCATTTATGGCAAAATATAAAACAAAATCTGGACCAAAAAAGGAATCTCAAGGAAGTAAAAAAGTGTTGTTTCTGGCAAATGGGTCTTACTTTTTGTCTATACAGTAAATAATCTTGTGAAACATGTTTTGCATTAGAAAAGAAAGAAAATATATCTAACTTTGTCTTGTTAAGCTATAACAGCTAATGCTGAGCTAAATTTAACCAGGAACAAGTTACAACAAACCACTTGTACAACTTCTCAATTTAAGAGAAAGTCGTCTCGTCCCAGTGTCGTAAAGAAAGCAGCTATTTAGTTTCCGTGTTTTAATAAAAAATTATAAAAATAAGAAAGCTTCTGGTGCCTTTACTTAAGACA
>NW_023340268.1:4457861-4485639 GCF_004916995.1 Morone saxatilis
TTTCAGTGGTTGGATTTTTATGCTAGTTTGAAGAATTCTTGCCAAGCTAAATTGTCTTACCCCACGAGCAGTTTTGTTTTGCTCAATACAAATAAATCTGATTATATTTAAGAATATTTAGCTTGTCTCTAGAAGTGCTGTATTGCAGTGGATACACTGATTGTATTTATGAATGAACTTTAAAGATGTATTCAAAAAGAGGAAATACCTTCAGCTGACTACGATGGTCCTCCACCTCCTTCTCTTCAGCTGGCACTTTGCTCACATCACGCAGACGAGTCTCATAATTCTTGAGCGTGTCTTCTGCGTCTTTAGTGTTTCTGATCACCACATCAATGGTCTTCAGCCTGAAACCAAACAGGTTCGCGTTTTTAAAAAAGCACAATAACAGCTAGAAATTCACCAGGAAGCACTCAGAGAATCACAAAGCCTCACTTGTCCAGGTAGACGGAGGACAGGCCGTAGACGTGGTCCATCTTCTTCAGCGTGATGTCCAGTTCGGAGCGCAGCATCGGGGCGGAGCTGGACTGCTGAGGAGACGCCAGAACCTCCTCAGTCTTCTCAGTGATTGAGTTCAAGTCTTTCTTTAAGCCCTCCAACTCAGACTGGACTTTCTGTCATTGGAAAAAAAAAAAGCAGACGATTTAGTGAACTAATATTTTAGCCAATAATATGCATATATTGCAATATTTTATCAGTAAAATCAAATTAGTTAGTGCGTCAGACACAGACTGAGTAAGCACCGATATGCCAAAAACACTGTTGCTGTCGTTACCATTTGCTCTGCAGTCTTCAGGGCGCAGGCTTTTAGTGGCTCCTTGTCCACAGGCTGTCGGAGGCGTGTCACTGTTCGATTCTCGCAACCCTCCAGCCTCAGACGAAGGTCTTTGATCTGCGTCAGGTAAGTCTTGCACATCGACTCATCTTGCTCTCCTGGTTGGATCGAAATAAATTTATATACATTATCGTTTTTAGCAGAGAGCACAAACTCCAGATAAATGAGCTGTTTGTTAGTCTGATTCTTGCACTGTACGTAAGAGATATATGAAAACATGGCATACTCATAAAGGTACAGCATTAGTTACAGGATCTTATACTTATTATTACTTAATAGAGACATTTTACACAATCATCGAGTTTTTGACTGAAACCCTAAAAATTCAAAACTTCTTTGGAAAAAATAATCTTAATAAACTACTGGTGCTTTAATACAGTTGCTCTAAGTCACATATAACACACACACAATGAATGTACTTCTTCATGCTTGATTGGTTCCGTGTTGATCATCTGTCACAGAGGTTAATCTATTGATTAATTGATTCAATAATTCACTGATAAAGAGAGGAAATCAGCTGGCATTAATCCCATGCACAGAGACAAGAATGCAACAATGAGTGAAAGTAGGGGGAAATACCAAAATCAGTGAGGATGATGATGAAGCTGATTGAGTTAATGAATGAAATGGAACATGACAGCACAACAGCCCTTGGTGCAAACACACATACACACACACACAGAGTCCTGTTCAGCCAATCAAAAGCTCCTACTGCACATCTGGTGCTGTAACTGAAACACCTTACCTGCCCTGGGTGGCACATAGCCTGTAACGTGAATCCAACAGTCAACTTACACACCAATGACCATGACTGAATGTCAACACAAATGTCTGAGAAATGATTCAATGAGAAAATACTTTGTCCAACTTGAACTTCAAACAAAATAAACGTGTCCTATAATTGGTATCAGACGCTTTCTGGACCTGTTTGGGTGACGATAAAGTGGTACATGAAATATAATAGCCAGTACACACCTTGTTCCGCAGAGCTGACCATTGTGTTGTAGTGCTGATTGGCTCTGTTGTAGTTGGACTCCACCTGCATTCGGTCCTCGGCACCGAACATCTGGGAGTCCTGGCTGTCTCTCAGGAAGTCCTGGTAGTGCAGCTCCAGGTTCCTCAGTGCCAGCCGGTACTCCTCCACCCTCAGGGTCTTAAACTATAAGGGAACATGGATATTAAACATTATGAAGACACCAGTTCAACACAAAACTGAGCCTTTATTTAGATTAATGATTTACAGTATATTAACTAGTAAAGTATATGTTAAGGAAAGTATTTTCTACCTCTGTAGCAAATAATCAGCCAAACTTAAAAGTTCTTTTGTCCTTTTAAATTAAACTTATAACCAGATACAATTAACATAACCACTCATCAGCAAATACATAAACTTTATCCACTATCATTGTTAATTTGAAGTCAGTTTTCATACATACTGTGCACAAATAAATCTGATTAAATGTAACAAATACATGTTTCACATATTAGGTGAAACACTTAAACTAGCCTTCATCTGAACTGAGTAACTGAAGGTGAATTAATCTGTTTCCGCAAAGTTCACAGCAGCTATTTTGACATGAAATAGTAGGGTATTTTTTTTTAAGGGTCTGTTTTATTCAGGACAGGGATTTTAGAACAACTTAAATGTGAGTGTGTGTTTATTTCTCTCTAATACAGTAATGTCCTGTGTTGTTACCATGGTGATGTTCCAGGATTTGATGATTTGGATGTCTCTCATCAGGTACTGCCAGGACAGCAGGCTCTTCATGTCCACAAACATCGTCTGCCACATTGTCTGCAGCCTCTGGAGGTTTCCATCCAGTCTGAGGAAGGAGAAGTGGAGATTAGTGGAGATCGTGGATTTAGATTTTATCTCATTTAAAAACACTCCGAGGCAACTCTTCGCTTACCCAGCAACACTGTTCACAGCGTCCTTGTTGGTGGGTGGAACCAGGAAGCAGATAGAAGGCACAGACGACTCGTTGCCTTTATCATTCAGCACCCTCCACTTGTAGGGCTGCGAGTTGTTCAACAGAGCGCATTCATCTCCTCTGTGGACTGTGATCTGGAGGGAACGTAAAAGCTCATGTGTGACTGAATTCTACAACTGGATAAAAATATTTAACCAAAAGACTGAGTTAAATAATTATTTGAATGGAAAAACAGACACCTACCTCCATCTGTTTGAAGTCGCAGACTGCCTGGACGGGCTGTTTGCCCTTTATGGCGGTCGCAGGGTTACGTGGTTTCAGCTGGACGATGGTCTTGGCTCTTCGCTTCAGGCCTTCCAGGTGAGTTTTAAACTCAGTCAGTTGCTCTTTCTCATCCTGTGAAGAACACGGGATTCAAATAATGATGTTTTATGGTGTCCTGTGCAGAATTTTTATTGTTGAGCTTCACTAGGAAAGCCTTTAGAAACAGTTATCTCTCTGTGGACTCTTCCACAGTATAATAATAGTATCCAGATGTGTTTGGTAAGTAAACAACACAATGGTGAATAAACATACAGCTGAGTCCTGCAGGAGATCTTCCAGCCGTGTGACCGTGATGGAGCGGTCGCAGGTGTACTTCCTCTTCATCGTATCCTGCATCTTTTTGATCCTGTCCTCTGCCTCCTTCACGTCAGAGAAAAACTACACAAGGAAGAAAAGTGATGAGATTCAGAACTTGTCCCGTACAGACAGCAACAGTAAGGACAAACAAAAAGGGTGACAGACTGAAGGACAGTTGACCTTTGATAAGGTTAACAAACATACCTGGAAGTAGGCAGTGTTTTCTTTCAAGTGGGTTTCGATGCAGCAGCACAGCTGGAGGATCCAACTCCACTGAGTCTGCAGAGCTGCAGTGAAGGCCTGAGGAGGGAAGGGAAGGAGGAGGACAAATGTTTAAATAAAGATTTCTACAATTTGATTTAGTGTTTGTAGACTGTAGTTAAGTCAAGTAAGTCCTCCTCCATCTTAAATGATCTTACCTCTAAAGAAAAGAGCTTTACTGACTTTAAATTTAAGATGACTAAATGGCTGAAATCAATCCTATCATGTACCCATTACACATTAATGCAAACACTAATGTACTGGAATCTTGTTTAGTCAATATATTGACTTCTTTTCTCGTTTCCTGCCAATGGACTACAGATGTATATTTAGCTTCATAGCTAAACTCTGGTGCAGTAGCTGTGCACTGTCCTAGTCAAACAAACAAACACACAAACAAACCTCTACAGTCTTCCTGGCAGGGTGTCCGTCTCTCAGCAGTTTGTCTCCTGTGGTCTGCACACTGCTCATCTTCTTCTCCCTGAGCTCCAACTCTCTCATCAAACCCTGCTCCCCAGAAAAACAACCAGAATCACACCATTATCATCACTGCTAGAAAGCGCTGAGTAAAACCTTATTAGAACATCACACTGTTTCTATACCGAGTAGTTTTCCTTCTTGGCGGCCATGTTGGTGTTTCGTTCACTCCAGTCGTAGTTGACCTCCTCCTCCTCTTTCTCGTTCAGCCACATCAGCTCTTTGGTGGCTGCAACGACGAAGGCGTGAAGCTGGTCCAGGTAGTGCAGGCGGGCCTTAGAAGCGTTCTGCAAGGGAGGAAATAACGTAAGATGTTAAAGATACATTTTGAGAGACAGAGGAGACTAAAAGATGGCACCATGGTACATTTCCATGTAGTTTTTCCTGACTTAATGTTGCAACAGCTCAGTCTCTACTTGCTTGCTTAAGTTGAAAATAAATGTCTTTATCCAGGAGTGCAGGGTTCACCAGGTTAAGACCTTTTTATTGCTACATAAAATGCTATTTAATACCCGCTTCATGATCATACCAATTGAGTTGTAATGAGTCATTTTGTTGTATTTAGGAGACTTTTATGTAACTTACCAGGAGCTTGCCGTACTGCAGCTCCAGTTTTCCCAGATAGTCGCGGTAAGCAGCTTTACTGGCAGGTGAGATCTGACTCTGGATCAAGGAGAGACAATAAGAAACATTAGAAACGTGAGTCAAGCAACCAGTCATTGTAATAAATAAAGAGATGTTAATCACTCTATTCTAATATTGATATATTCTTATTTTGACACAAAATACTTAATATAAAACAGAAAAGGGAGCTACCATACCATCAAAATAAAACATCTCTCTGCTCCATCTGAAATACTTCATGTCAATTGTGGAAATATAATGATATCTGGTGTCACTTTAAAGAAGGTGAGAAACCGTATTGGTACGAGAAATCATCTATTGTCACCATTAGTAAGAGGTTAAAAGATAAATGCGACACATATAGTCACATCTTAAGTTAGCTAATGTTAGTAAATGTTTTCTAACATTAGCTATCAGATGTAACTAAGTTAAGATTTAATGTAGCTAAGGCTTGCTCAACTGTTATTGGAGCACAGAGCAAAAAGGGGCGGGAATTAGAAAGGGTCAAATATGCAAATACTCTGTTGTTATTTTTTTCTTTTTGGAAATCTAAATCAATAAAAACAATGTTAACACTGTTTTTACCTCATCAGCCTTTGCCCTCTCGATCTTGGAGCGGAACTCCTCCACGGACTGGTGCAGGCCACGGTGGCTGCCCAGCTGGGACTCGACAGTGGGCAGGTCGGAGCCCCACTCCCCATCATCCACCCGGCGCTGGTTCTCCTCCACCCAGCCCAGCAGGTCTTGGATGTAGCGCATGGTGACTTCATCCAGCTCAGGCCGCACCCTCATGGGGGCCTGCTGCAGGACCTGGACGGTGTGGATCTGAGTCATGGGGATCTGTGTGGTGGTCACACCAGACTTGAGTCGCAGGTTGTACTCACTGCGGAGGTTCACCAGCCTCTCGTGGAGACGATACACTCTAGAGCCGGAATACAGAAAGTCAGTCAGTCGATTAATTGATTAGTCGAAGATTTTATAATGTGTTAATTGTTTTAGTTTTCAAGAAAAAATGTATGATGTCAAAGCTTAATCATTTTAAGTGTCGCATTGAGTTTGAGTTTATTTATTTTGCACCTGCGATACATCTGCTCAGCTTGAAGGTGGCGTCCATCTTTGAGCAGCTGCACATCGTTGAAGAGGAAGCGGATCATTCCTTCTGCTTTCTCCAGATCGGCCTCCATCTCTGCTGTGTGCTGAGCAGGTTTCCCCGAGCTCAGCATCCTCACATCCTGCAGCAACACAGACAAAGAAATTACAGCTCTGCATCTGTCTGTAACGGTTCCTGGTAAAATCATATTGATTTGGTCTATAATAAAATTAAAATAATGAAAGAGAAAGGTTTGTGTCTCACCGTCTGCAGCAGAGTCTCCACCTGGTTGAGCTGCTCCTCACACACACCCGACTCCATCTGGACCTTACTGACAACCCTTTGAAGTCGCTCCAGCCTGCAGAGGGAGAGAGGGGAGGTCAAAGGTCAAAAGGCACTTTAAACAAGATTACCTGACAGTTTTCAAAGTGATTAACTAAAGTAAAACCCGTCTTAAAGTAAATCTAAACAAGTACACTGAAGAAATGGAAAAAAATGAAAGCACTCACTCCGTCTTCTCACGGAATAAATACTTTAAATTGTATCCCTGATGCATGAAAGCCATGATCGAGCTCTGTCTAAAGATGATGTTTTTCAAAACACTACGCAGAACTTTTCCCAAGTCCTTGAAGAGCCAAAAATCAAAAGCTACGCCCTTGCAAGCCTTGTGATTAAAATACAAAAAACAAAATGATTTATCAAATGACCATATTATTGTCAGCATGTTTCCGTGGAGATGGTTGTCATGTGTTTGCCCTGATACGACTTTTACTTCCCGGCCCACAAAGCCAACCCAGTTTAATTATATTGCCAAAGTGGACTTCATCATTAGGAAATGAGTCATCCTCGTTCGTCACACAGAAACCGTTGATGATTCATATCAGGCTTGTGGTTTTTGACCAGTTTAGTTTCCTAAAAATATGTCTGTTTATTTTGGCAACAGAACCTGTGATGAGCTTTAGATCGTGGTTTACTTACCTTTCAAATTCTGTCCTGAGGAGGCGCTCTCTCTCCAGTATGGCGATGTGCAGACGACCCCATTCCTTCTCCACATCAAAGGGATGGTAACCTGGCGGCACTTTGACATGACCAGCCTGAACTGCACCCTGCAAAACAAGAAGAACGTTTCAGAGCTGCAGATAACCGTTATCTTCATTATCAGTTTATTCTCCCAATTTTTGTCTTGCACCAGAGTTAGCGAACAGTTTATTTGCATCTGTTGTTCCTGGGCAGGCAACACAGAACGGTAAAAACATAAAACAGGACAATAAATAAGAGTCCATCAGTGTGAGATAATAAATAGAATCAATTAATTTTCAGTTATATTTTAGAAATGTCAGAAAAAACTGAAAAATCACAATTTCCCAAAACCTAAATGAACATATTCCAAAATCCTAAAAAAAACACAGTTTATTATTAAATATGACAAAAAAAGTTACACAATCAATTTTGAGAAGCTGTAAGCAGTGTTTTCTGCTTAGAAAATGACTGAAACAATTAATTATCAAAATAGTCCCAGATTCATTTCAACTTGAAGAGACACTCAGCCCTTTTGGGGGTTGTCCACTTAAAGTAAAACAATTACTTTTGATCCCGTTGTGATAAATTTGTACATAAAGTTTTTAAGGATGTTTTACATTGTTATAAAGCCAGAAAGGGCTTAAGGTAGGCAGACAGTATATCTACCTCTGCCATGCATTGTTTATTGTTCTTTTTAAAAATGACGAGACTCTAATCTGTAGAGTAAAGTTTTCACACAGCGTCAGTGTCCCCGGGCATCACAGTGGGTGGTAAAAGATTAACTGTCAAGTGAATTTGTCCTGGTTATAATTATTCCTTAAGGAACATATTGCAAACACAGCCCTACAGTACAAAACTACCCTTCAAAACATTCTGCGGACAGCTCAATTTAATGAGGACACTCACCTCAAAAGACTTGAATATGTGTTTGGAGCGGTTCTTGTCTGCCTCTTTTGCAGGAAGCTCTGTTTCCTTAAACTTCAGAAACTGACGCCAAAGAACCTGCAGATCAGAGAGTTTATCATCAGTTTCACACATAATTATTATTCTGCTGTTTACACTTTCACAAGAATTAAAGCCAAGATCCACTCACCTCAATCTCCTCATAGCTGGTGGGGAACTTCCTCTCCTCAAAGACGAGGATGTGGTGTCTGATCCACTGCAGCAGCATAGTGACCAGCTCATAATACTCCTGCCAACGCAGCTCCAGCTCCTGAAGCACAGATACAGACAGTTCAAGTCTACATAGATGATCTTGGACCCTTTTGTTGCATCTTCCACGCTACAACTACTATGTAAAACGTCAAGATGATCAACACTCCACAAAATCACTTTATAGAGATCCAGAGGAAAGATGGACTGATGACGAGGAAGACTCACATTGGCTTTGACGCCATCCTGAACGTCTGGTACCCTGGGCATGACATCGTACATGGAGGAGACGTATGTGATGATGGATTTCTCATCTGGATGGGGCACATCCACATCTGTCGAGAGAGGAAAAGAAGGCATTTGAAGTCAGTCCAAGAGGAATGTTGCCTGTGTCGGGGCTAATAGGCAAAAAAAAAAACATACACACAAGCTCAAATACTCCCTGAGTAAAGTGTTCAGGGTGATATTTAATATGTCAAATTGCTCCTGTGTGTTTTCTCTCACCCTCGGGGTCCAGCAGTCTGGTAACGCCCAGTTCTCTCTCTGCCACGCTGAAGGCCTGCTCTAGATTCTCCTGGTTGCTCTGTCGGTACACTTGACTCATGTCAATCAGAGTTGGCCTGCGGACAGAGAGAAGAGTGAGTGGAAATGGGTGAAATTATACTGTCATTACTGCCACTCAAAGACTGAAAATGTCATTGAGAAAAAAACTCATTAATTTCTGACATTTACTAACATTACTTCTATGTTTTTTTTTACAGAGTCATAATTTCATATGGACGGCTGCGAGGTAAGAAACATTGTGCATATATTTAATATGTTAAGTTGCTGGAGGCAGTTGGATCATGTGTAGTGTGTCTTTCCTGATACCAGAAAAGGCAAGCAAAAACAAGAGTCCTCACTGCCAGAGAAGCTTAAAATTCCCCCATCATTTTATACACAAAGAAGACACACGCATTACCTTTGGGTGCACTTTGCCAGGACGATAAATGCAGTCTAATAACATGCAGGCACAAGCACAGAGCATCTTATGACTCTTAGGGCATCTCATGCCCAGAAATACCAAAGAGAAAGACTTACAGTGCAGTAAATTCTGCACATTTAACAAAGCTTTCCAAAACAGAAATTTAAACAAATATTCATACGCTTGCACAACTCTCTGGTTGTAGTATTCTTTGTGTCCCCGGACTGGTTCTCTCTCCACATAGCAGGCCTGTCTGTAAGATAGTCTGTCCCTGCTCAGGTGGATGATGTGAGCCTCTGATCCTGATTCGTGCTCCTCGCTGTGGGAGCCCCGACTGGAGAGGGCCCCAGGGCTGTGGGAGCCTCGGCCCGAGTCGAATGAGTGCTCGGCGGGGATATCCTCGCACAGCATGATCACCCGGTCCTCCAGGTCACTGACTGAGCCCGCTGTGCTGCTAGAGGCGCTGTTTAAACGCTTCTTTCTGGAGGGAAACTTCTTCTTTAGGCTCAACATTGTAGCAACGATCAAGTTTGCGGCCGAAGAAGGAGTCCAAGTGAGTGAGGTTGAAATGTTTTCTTTTGTTTTTTAGCAAGAAGTTATATGAAAGAATATCAAATCTATGGCAGCTTTAAGATCAATTTCATCCTGGCTCAAGTCCACTGGTGGTTCCTGATCGTATCCTGATCTTTTCTTCTTGTGGCTTTCAGTCGATCATTGCTGCAGCTGCAGCTGTCTGCACGTCCTGCTCCTGCTCCGCCAAGAAAGAATCTATTGCAGAGCGGTTAGCGTACCTGTGTTTTGCTACAACCTGCTGAGCCTCCAGTGAGCATACCTCCAGGGCAACATTTTCTCAGATTAGTGTGATACACCCACATCATCAAAGAAGATGCTCCCTCTTTTTCACAGCAAATGATGCCAGCTCAGGTTGTACATGTTGTTTTTGTGTCGTGAGGTGAGCGATCCTGCAGGGTTTGTTTGTCTGTGCAAGCGCAAAGACTTATTAAAGTGGCACTCCACCCAAAATATAGGGTTTGGGTATGAAATGGGCGTCTCCTGCAGGCTTGAAAGGTAGCAGTTTAAGTTTGTTTTCTTATTGGGGAGGGCAAACTGGAATTCATGTAAGTTACAACAGAGTGTTATAATAAAAAGTTTCACTGTTTTCACAAAAAGTATCAAAGCATCTATAGAAACTTTTTATCCACCTCTTGCAGCTCTTTTTTTGTGGTCGATTTGTTTAATTTTTAATGCAACAGTGATTGTTTGGAGCATACTGAGCACACAGAAGGACAGTAGAGGAACTGATTACTGTATGCTGCAGGAGACGTTAAGGAAGCTTCTATAATTTAGAGCTGCAGAATTAATCAAAATATTATCGAAATCGCAACATGGGCAAAATGTGTGACAAACAGCATTATAATGAAGTACTGTAGAGCCACAGAGACTCCCTGGACTACAAATCTTGTTCTCCAGATGTAAGAAAACATGTTTGTTTGGTACAGACCCCCCAAAAATGTCACATCACCATGATTTTTATAGTTTTTTTTTTCAGTGAAAATTAAATTTGACAGCTGTGTGAATCACTTTGTTTCAGATTCACAGGAGAAGTTCTGGTTGTTGACGATACCTCAATAACAATAAGAAATGTCCTTATTTCTGCTTATAAATATATTATGTTCCTTATGACTCTTTATATGCTGCTTATAAATATGAAATAGGGGATTAAAGTGTTACCAGAGCGATGTCTGGTCACAAATGAATGAACTGGGGAGTTTAAGACTGACTGATTTCATATTTATTTCTGCTGATTTTCAATAACCTGACAACAACTTCTGCCCCGACAAGTCAAGTTTGCTGCTGCAAAACTCAAATATGAATTTGGCATTCCTGTCTCTGAACATACTGCAATAAATAAAAAAGGACACAGCAACATGAAATATGCTGAATGTCAAAGGGAGGACCTTTAACTGTGTGTAAAAAAATCTATGTCCTACGGTGGTACAAGATCTCAAGTCCAGGCAGGTTTTTATAAATCAGAAAATATTTCTGCATGGTTTAAAAAATGCTTCGGTGCAACACGCCTCCATGTCATCAGTACTTAGATAATGCTTCTGTGTGACTGGTTGTATAGGTAGGTTTAATCACATTTTCCATCATCATCAAATTAAATTCTTAGTCCTCTCTTTCTTGTCTTCTATATAATTTGGTAGCCTTCGGGCCTGGCTCTAACCTCGATCTACTGAGGATCAGTGTCTCACCTGTGTTTGTGTATAATGGCGTTGAAGAGCTT
The DNA here is from genome assembly GCF_004916995.1 of Morone saxatilis. Lineage (NCBI taxonomy): Eukaryota > Metazoa > Chordata > Actinopteri > Moronidae > Morone > Morone saxatilis. The sequence goes on from NW_023340268.1 coordinate 4,469,124, forward strand.
GCCATCCCTCCAGTTGGTGGTAAAGTTGTCGCAGCGCAGGCCTTGGTATCCCTCCACCATCCTCTGAGACCAGAGCAACAGCTTCTCTTTGGCCGTCATGTCGTCCGACTGGCCATTCACCTGAATATCTGAGATCTGAAGGAGGAGAAGGAGCAACTAGTCAGCGATATCGGCGCAGAGTGAGCAGATAATAAACCTGCTTCCATTTTATTTTTCTTTAAAGATAAATAGAAGCCTGTGCGCTGTAGCCCTTTTTAGCTGCTTTTTGGGGTGGGTTGCACAAGCTCTGGATCCTTTGAATGCACAGTGAACAAATGCATCTTCCAGATTTTAATGTAAATTATAATATTAATATTAATATTGTAAATATTTAAATAAAAGATAAAGAGGCAGCATTAGGACAGCTGAGAAGTTACACAACTCACAAAGTAGAGCATTTCTTAATCATCATACATAAAGCTTTGATTATTCTCAAAAGATTTTCATGGTAAAATTACTTTTTCTTTGATATTGCTGTATTGAATATCATTGAAGTGTTTGGTTGAAGTGCAAGAAAACTTTTTTTTTTTCCAGTTTGCCTGCTGATTTCTTCCAGACTTGAGATGAATCACATTTTAAAAACCTCAACTAACAACCACCACTTTTACTTGAAGGGCGCATGAAATCCATTAAACTCACTGCTTTGGAAAGAACCACAGACCCTTTGTGATTATAAGGCGAGCAAAACAGAAATCATGAGAGTGAAAACGTCTATGAGTCACTGATCTTACAAAGTTATACTATATGTTCTTAAATAAAACTGTGTAACTGAGTCTCTGCAGGCAAATTTCTCTTTTTTAAGAGCTACGAAGAAAAGCTATGAGTCACAAGAACACACCACAAAAAAAAATCCCTCAATATATTCTCTTTTATGAAAGAAGACAAAATAAACCACACGTATAGTCAAAACAAATATCTTTTAAGGTGTGTTGTGTTGACACTGAGGGACTTGACATTAGATGTACCATTTGATTTTGCAGCTGGTTGAGTGGCTCTGTCTATTTAGTATTAATCTGTCACCCAGTCGTCGCTGTCTGTGCCGTATCTATAATCAGATGTACAAAAGGTACTTATGAAAAGTCTTTGGTGTTTGTTTTGGTCTGCTCGATGTACCGGACGGGCGGGGCTCTCTGCAAAACGAGGCACACGTTGTAAAAAGTTGCAACAATCACAGGAAACCTCTAAAGTTTACTATGTTTTCTTAAACTTTCACTATTTGACTTGTCTTTATACAGAAAACGCCACCAACTCAGGGGTTTAAAAGAAATATTTGCAACTTCTATTTGAGTATTTGGTTTCTGCAAGTCACAAATATGTGGGTTTTACCCAGAAATAAGAGCCCCAAAAGTGAGGTAAATCTGCTGTGTATTAGCTGAACATGCATGAATTAAAAGTTGCACTTCCACTCCTGATAAATAGTCATAGCTTCTTACTGGAACAAGTGTGGCTTTATTGCCACTATATACTATTTTCACTGGTTTTAGGTATGCTGATGAGTCACAGCAGAACTAACAATTTCACTTACAGGCATTTTTTTTTTTTGCAGGAAAGGGTGGAGGAGGGAAAAACGAAGGCATCTCTTCCTTCTGCTATTTTCCCTCCAGAAGGGAAACCCTGGTGCTTTCAGTGTGGACGTGGGCTCAAAGTGACTCAGAAACTGAATGGAAACAACGCCCTCGCAGCCTCGTTTTAAGAGTGCTGAGAGAATCCCTAACTCCCTCTCTGTCACGAAGCGGGCCCATTATTTCTACCAGTCACCTGTGTATTAGTGAACTGTGAGCTGCACCTGGGGAGCTCAGAGGAAATTCACCATTGTTTGTGCTGACTAGCATGTGCCAAAACAAAGAGATTATGGGTTTGCTTTGAAAAAAATAATAGCTGCCTGATGACTATGTGAATCCACATGCAAGTTTGTTTTGTTTTATCACTTCAGACAATAGTTGACTTTTAAAACAAGCGGTGGGAGATGATTTCTTTTGCTTCCGCTGCAGTTTCTTGCAATTTTTGAGCGAGTCCTGAGCCGCCACGCCCACATGTCCTGCCAGTTTTCTCGAGGGAATCACTGAGTCACACGGAGCGAGGAAAAGGATCCCACATCCACATCCCAACATAACCATCATACTCATTATAGCATCAAGGAATCTTCATGTACTCCCACACTCTTTCTCCCAAAATCTACAAAAACCATCTGCTAAAAGAATATCCAAACATCAGGAACGCATCTGCCCATTGACGAATGCTTTCCTCCGATGTGGCCATAGGTGGTACAAGCAAATTTTATAATGTTTATGTTTGAGAATAATGTTACTCTGTTTGAATGTAACCCCAACATTTAGATCTAACGGCAACCTATAGAGCTGCACAGGAAGGACCATAGAAAATAGTAAAAAAAGGCTTGAAGTTGGCATGTGAACATCCTTCTTTAAAAATGAATGAATAGCTTTTTTTTCAGTGTTTAGTCTTTGTACACTCAAGGACAGGAGAAGCGGTGGTAGTTGTATATAAGAGTCTAAGTGCTGCCAAATGTTCAATAAAGCCCATTTGGAAATGATTGCCTGTTGGACTCCACTCTACTGTAACTGCTGTGTCAACATCGGCCTAAACTGAGGCTGATGATTGAGCCCCAAAGAGGGAACAGCACTCTGATTTTCCTTACTGTGCAGCGGAAGCAAACTAATCACAATGTAATGAAAGCAAACTGTATAAAATGCATGTTACTCAAATGATGGAAGAATTTGATCTTATGCAATTATGCGCAAATGTGCAGTTTAAAAAAGAATAAACACCACATTTCAGTTCAGGAAATGTGATTCAGTTCAACAGTTGCTTCTCTTTGAATACATGCAAAATGCAAGTGAATGCAATTTAAATAATGAGTGATTGAATTTTTATCTCCAATACGTTCTTTCAAACCTCCTAGTTAAAGCCAGTTAATTTATAGCAGAACTATAGAGCCTATATAACTATATAAACGTGTCCTACATTACCTGGAAGTGAAGGATGATGGTCCATATCAGCCCCAGGGTCAGCTTGGGGTTTCCATCTGCAATGTCATCATTCCTGATGTTGACCAGTTTGACCTGAAAGACGCACAGAAACATTCACTGAATGGTCAGTTTCAAGTTTTCTGAACTGAAACCAAAGACAGTAAATAAATGCAGCTTTGATATATTAAACATGTGATTATTTCCTGACCTGTCTGTGTTTGAGAAAGTCCAGGGCGATCTGTACATTCTGCAGCTTGTGGAAGCGCATCCGGCCTTTCTCCCGCGGCTGAAAGAGATGAGAGGACACCGAACATCAGGAGGAGGGAAAACCCTGTGAGGTCTGAATGATCAACAAACAGCAAGACCCCATGACTGAGGAACAGGTGTTTCAGTGTCCAGCAACACCTCTTGTGTTTGAAACAAAGATCTATTCTACTGTATAAAAATCATTCAGTCATGGTAACTTAAAACTGAAATACAGCAAATTTGAAGCTTGATTCAAATTCTGCGTGGTTGTGATCGAAGCGTTTGGCCAGACGTGACCACTAAAATGACCCTGAAATGCATTAACAGACCAGCCAGGATGTCTGCAGGTGAAAGCATGACAATGAATGATACACGGTTCTCAGTGACCAGTCACAACCCTCATTTTCTACCTACAATCAGCTTCTTCCTGCACCTCATGAAACACCTTTAACTGTGTTAAGATTGTATCTGTCCCGCAGTCCAATCGAGCAGCAGCTAGAATTTCTGAACCTGCAGAGGAAAGATTTACCCCGGGAGTGATGGCCATGACATGCATTGGTGTTCCACATTTCAAGCTTTGAGCCAGTATGAAGCAGAATTAGTCAACATATCAGCTGCCAGTGATTATTTTTGGCTTTAGCTTTCAGTACATTGAGGGAACCAAATACTTGACCCATGACAACTCAATTTTAAAAAGGACCATACCAGCGGTTTGGATGTTTAGGCCCTTAACTACAACTTATGCAGACTTTCAGAGCATAAAATAACCAAAGATTGATTTCATACTTTCCACTCACTCAGCTACGTCTCTATTCAATAAAGCTCAGTTTAAATAAATTAAATTAAATTAACCTACACAACATTTATTCATGTTTATTTATGTTTTTAATTAAAATTATATAATAATTTCTTGGTGGTGCAGCTACACGCAGGAACTATTTTGTCAAAAACGTCCTTGTCGGTGCGTTTCGTCACTGACGAAAAGGATTGTATTCATGAACCTTGTTAAAAAATAAAACCCAGAATATTGTCAATTCTTGGATTAATGAGAGTTTGTTTTGCAGCTAATTCTAAAAACTCAATCATCCAACCTTCCTCAGATGTATTTTTTTAAGGGTTACAATCTTCCCCTTTTAATTAAATCTTTGTGTTTGAAAGCTCAAATTCACATATGAAAAATCACAACCATAAAATGTCTGTAGAAATGACTCCTATAAAACCTATACTTGCAGTTCTTAGCTCCTTACATGACGCCTGACTCTGCGAGCTCACTGATAAAATGGAAGAGGACGATGTTGATACAAAAAGGGACAATACAGGGAGTGTGACTGTCATCATGCACAACCCAGAAGCCACCTGGGGTGGTGACACATGCCACGCCCGAGGAGGCGGCCAGCCACAGTCCAGGCGCCACTCACCAACCGCACGTTCCTCACAACGTCACGTTCCCTCGGCTACCACAGCAAGTGCATCGCAAGAGAGGAAGGCAGAGGCAAAGGGGGGAAAGGTCAGGGCAAAGGTCAGCAAACAGGAATTAGATAAAGGAAAAACCAGGGGTCAAACAAGTCAGTGCAGAAAGGTTACGAGATGGAAGCAAAGAATGAAAATTAGTGTTTTAGGGCTACATCACCAGAAGGTGTGTTCCCAGAAAACCAGTGTTGATAAGTAAAGTAAAAGAGTGCGCATAACCTCAGCATGTTCTGAAATGTCCAAAAATTTTGAAATAATCAAAGTCAACGCATGCAAGAGTGGAGACAGAAACCCACCAGAATAATATTTGAATCAGATAAACCATTAAAGCAGTTCACGTTACAACAAGGAGACTGGACAGTAGAACAAATGTGACACCAAATTAAGTCTCAAATTAGGCAGTAGGACAGAGGAGCAGGGACAGTAAGAGAGGTCTGGACAGGACAGGGGGTTACAGCAGAAGCAGATGTCCTAATGTCTGAAGGTCAAAGGTCACCAAAGCTCACCAGTGTCTCTCCAGAGAGCACCTCCAGCAGGGAGATGAGGTTGTGTCCATCCCTGAGGTCCTCATACAGGTCAGTGATGTGTCTCTGGGCCTGAGGAGAGAAGAAAGGAGACAAATGTTTTTAAGTGATATATTATTGATGCACAGAAGGAAATTACTTTTTCATTCAGCATCAGTGGTGAACCACTTAATACAAAGAGCACTGGAACTGCTCACCACCTCAACACTAATAGGGGAAAGGAATTTCACACTAGGCACAGACACATTTGACTTAATCCCTTAAAGTCACCTAAAAATAAATAAAGCAACTTAAAGGGAAGAACCTGCACACGACACTGAGGGACTGGAGTCTGCTGTCTGCCTTCTGCAGTGGCAACTGGGTCCACCTCTGGGGTTTCTTTTAAAAGATTCTTATTTTCATTGTTTTGGTTATAATTCCTACTGGCTTAGGTATCGATTTTGTTTTTTTGGGGGCTTTTTTATGCCTTTATTTTGCAGTGACAGCCAAAGATAGGCAGGAAAGGGTGGAAAGAGAGAGAGGGAACAACTGGAATCACTGGGCCACCATGGCAAGGACTCAGTCTTAGTACATGGGGTACCAGGTGAGCTACTAGGGCACTAAAGTATTGTTTGGCACACTATATTAACAATGCAAGCAAACACACATATTATTTAGATTAACTGCTTACTTAGAGGTGAAAATGAAAGTGAGAGCAGTAAAAGTGTGTCAGTGTATCGTCCATACATGACTATTGGAAGTACAATAGGTCAAAGTTTAACCATAAAGTGAGTCTCCAAAATCTAACAGATGTTTCCAGTGACAGATTGGGTGATAAATCATTTTAATATTTGCTATTTATATGTAATTTTCTCTTCCTAACAAGTTGTTTGGACCCTTTTTGGTGATTAGAACTATGAAAATAAGACCCGACGCATGCCCGTAACTACTTTACAAACTTTACTGTGTTTGTAAATGTACAGAACATTGCACTTTACAGAACATGTAAAGACAAGTTGCACTGCAGGAAGACTCTTACAGCAGCTAGAGAAGAATCCAGGTGTTAAAATGAAGGGAAAAAAGGTCAGAAGTCAGCAGCTAAGGAGCTCAGGTCGTTTATGGTGGGGTGAGAGAGGGTAAAAATGTTAACACAGACATGCAGGAAAGAAACGAATGTGTGTCCACTCAGCACTCTGCTCACAGACAGCACCTACCTCTGCCTTCCAGTGCTGATGGGGAAGGATGAGAGGACAGGGTGAAGGATGGAAAGAAGAAACAGTTTGATGAGAGAAGATATAAAACTGCAGGGACTCGTGAGGGGACAAGAAGAACAAAAGACAAACACGCAGACGCCGGTGTGACAGACGTTAGACAAAGACAGTCTGTCATTTTTGTGTTGTCGGATCAAAACTGTTTCCAACTGTCTTTCATTATTCCTTTTGTGAGTGAAAATCTGTTCCTGCTTTGGTCTGGAATGCAGTCAGATACTTTAAACTTTAATAAAACACAGAATGTGGTTATCGTTCTCCGTAATCTGAAGAGAGATGTAAAACACACTACAGTAGATGGCACTTTTGAGCCAGATAACCACAGTAAAGGGAGCGTTCCTGGCCTCATAGTTTAATCCCATGACTCTGTTGTGAGCATGAGTCCTAATCGCCTCGAGGGCAGCCAGATCGCCGACCCGCTCCAGTCTTTTGGACCCAAATCTGAGGGATTTTCCGACAAAGAAACAACGACTGACGACAAAAGCTTGTGAGTCATCTCGTGTCACAGGACGCACATGGAGGGTGGCGGACATTCCTCACAGTCTAACACACACGAGTTCCTGTGTGAAAACAAGGATTCGTTAACATGAACGTGCCGGTTGAGCAGCAGTAAGGAACACTTCAGGTGGAGCCATGCTGTGCTTTGGTTTAACTGAAACACATTCCCTGAAAATATGATTAGTGACTTCTTGTAACTTCACATTACATGAGCTATTTGCAGGGTAGTTTTAAATACTTTGTCTTACAGAAGTATCTCCTCTCACACAAACTCAAAAGATAATTCATAAATTACAATAAAAAACATAATAAAATAAAATTTGTATTGATAATCTATCAAAATGATTCTGCCTTTAGCCTTATGGTGATATTTAATCACTAGAGCTTCAATCACTGTTTTTTAACATTTTGTAGATCAAATGATTTATCCATTAATAATTAAGAAAAGAATGTGCAGATGAATCAATAATGAAAATAATTGTTAGATGAAGCCCTAATCAAGACCTGAAAGCAAAACAAATAAACTCGATGAGCTGAATGAGTCAGCAGAATTGATTATCCACCAGATAAATGATTGTCTTTGCTAATAATTAAGTAACATCGGCAGCTTCAACTGATAACTGTCTAGTGACAAATAATTTCAGCTCAAATTAATTGACATGGAAAATAACTGTTAGTGTTCAGCTGCAGCCCTTTACACCCCTTTATTCTGCACTACTTAGACGAGGGGCTTGTATATTACACATACAGTAGAAAGTGCTTCCATTTTTAAAGGTCATGGGCCAGAACGCTTTACATCTTACGGTATCATGGCTGCAGACATATTTAGCTCTGGGCCCCACAGTCAGTGTAGGAGTTCGGCCCTGGAGCTTCCTGTTCCCCCTGCAGAGCCCTGAGAAGCCGCCCTGGTAGTCTGGAGCCCAGATGTGAAACCTTAGTGAGCGCGGCCCCCGATGCCGCTGCTCCTGAGCACCAGCTAAAGCGAGGCCAGGTGTTCGTGACTCACTCCCTCACACGCACGCAGTTAATACAAATAGCATGTGTGGACTTTATTGTGCAGAGAGACGATTTGTGGAATTGTTTTCACCTTTTTGATGAAAGGAGCAGGAGGGGATTTGTAATCTGATTTGGCTTCATATTCTGTTTCCAGCTCACTGTTGTTGCTTTAAGGTAACATTTTCTATCAGTGAGACTTCAGTTGGATAGTTATCACTTTTGTCTAAATTAAGCTACTGTAACTAGGTGGCATATGAAAGTAACTACTGGACTTTAAGGCCATTTAAGGACAACTGTTTCTCTCCAAGTGAGCTGAAGTGGTTCACTTTTTTTAGTTTCATAATATAGCCGCATTGTACGTTTCAATGAAAAAAAGTATGTGTTGTTGAAGTGGGATCTTACCTTCATCAGGTGCTTGTTGACCCATTTTGTGAAGGTCTTTTTCTGAACTCGGTCCCGTTCATCTGTGGAGAGACAGATCAAACAGAAGCTCCGTTAAATCAACGTGTCATTCCAACTCCAACTCGAGTACACTTAACACTGAATTACAAAAACATACAGGTTTATAAATGTCTGACCTTCCAGCAAACCTCTGCTTTCCATTAATGTCAGCATGGTATGAAAATCAGTTTACAGAGACATAAAACTTTATTGAGATAAATAATCTATTGCTGTAAATATTTTATAATCTTTATTTTTTGGTGAAAATGTATTGTATGGTGCATTTAATAATGCTTTTAGATTGGGCTGTTGGAAAAATGGTGCATTCAAAAGAGACTATCAATAACCTATGATGTCAATTTGGTCATTTCTTGTGTTAAAAAGTTGCTGTATGGCCACCAATGCAACAATAACACAACTTAAAATGTTTACTAAGACTGATTACCTATCTCAAGTGAGCTCCAAGTCTCTGCAAATTGATTTTGTTCACATAGTGAAAATGAATGGAAATCAAACAAAAACTACCACGTAATACACAATAAAACACTGAATCCCACAATCCCAAGATTTACTTTATGAGGGGTCCTGACCCATGAGTTGGGAACCACTACTTTAGAAGATGTTTGGCAGTAAACATAGTTCATATTTAATAGTCTAAAAAACATCCCAAACCAGAGTTATGGTCCAACATCTGATGTGACCCTGCGGGGAAACATCACTTTTCCCAGAGTTACATAAAGTCTGATAAATATTTGTGCTCCAGAGCTCAGAAACCACGGCACAGAACATGTGACGTCAACAGAGGTTGCAGAAGATGCCGACAGTGACACAGAAATGTACTCCCTCTCATGGTGGTTTAAAATCTGCCCGAGAAACATGTCAGGTGAAACACGAGTAAATTACCCGACATCCCTCAGATTAGCACCTCTACATGAACACGTTCCAGCTTGCAAGACTATTGCGGTTTTGTTTTTGATTTCACAGTCGGATTATTACAAACAGGGATCTAATATAACAGCAGGTACTGTGTATGTTGTGCAATGTTTCCCCTAAATTTGACCAACCGTGCAACAAGTCTGAAGCAATAACAACCAAAAAGAACACTTTCACCTCTTCACTGATGTGCTTCAATGAGTGACCGGGGTGGTTGTCAAACACAGAGGACGGTGTGATGAAACAAAAGAAGTCTGTCTTTGAAGAAAAATGATTAAGATTTAACATAATGTGATTTTTCAGTCTGGCGAGACAGTCATTATGCGTGATTGTTTTTATCAGTCACACAGCATAGGGAGCTTGATTACATTATCTGGACAAGGACTGAGATCAAAGCTCATGTAACAGAAGTGATCAGATGAAAAAGGGAACAGAGAAACCAACGCCCAAATCAGAGTGGCATTATGTTGATGACTCAGAGACACGCTTGTGACTGTTTCAGGGTCTAAAAAGAGAAGTGATATAAACCTCAAAAGCAGAGAAATTCTAGTTTCTAATTTGATCAGGAGCACATGACTTCTGCATCCAGGTTGAATAAGTCTGATGAAAATAGAAAAAAAAGATCCTGTAACAAACTGCTGACGACCGTTATGCCAGCCGCTCAGGACACTGTTGTTTCTTCAAGTCATTAAAGACAATGTGAGGAATCAAGGTCAGACAGCAACTGAAAGCTGCACTTAACATTCCAAAACTCAAACCAGTGAAATACACGACACGGGAAAGCAAACTTTACTGATCCCTCTTACAAATAATGTGTTTGCTTGGCTGAGTTTTTGTAGCCTGGAGCAGCAAACTGAGCTGTGGATGTTTCCTTTCATCCTCTCAGTCAACAAAACCTTTAAAATGAGGTGCAAGATATCAGATCTCCTGAAAGAACATGATTGTTGCGTGGCTGCATGACATCTGCACATCACCCTGTCACTGAATAATGCAGCTGTAATGTCACACACAAATACTTTTATCACCTTAATGCATCTGATAACTGCATTAAAATACATTGGTTGAGTCATTTTGCAAGTGAAGTTATTTTTAAAATGTCTCTGGTCAGCCTTTCTTCTGACTCAGATCAGAAATTAATTTCTGAACCAAAAAAAATATATATAATATGAAAGCAAGTCCTGTCAGACATCTTTACTACTCAGTCTGTCTTTCGTCTCAAAATGGGAGTCAGAACAGTTGACCAATAAAAAGAGGAAAAGCTGTGACACATGAAGGGGCGTGGTCGGTTTGATAAAAGAGGAGGCAGAAGACCACCGCAGACGAAAGCAGATTCTACATTTTAGACAGTGAACTACAACTTCTTCAAAACATTGACTAGTTTATAAAAAGGACTTTCAAACTGGTGCGATGGATTCAATCAAGAGCTGAGAGAAAAACTCTTTAAAAAACTGGTTCTATTTCTAAATCAGTAAAAGAGAAAATACAAAATACCTTTAAGCCAGTACAACTGAAACAATGTAAAGAAGATGACAAACTCTACCTTTCCTGTGATCCATGGCCCTGAGCATCCCCTGGTAGCAGGAGTCCTCTATGAAGACCCTGTCACTGCCCACACTGTCAGAGGAGTAGTTTCTGAATCTCTGCTCCATCGTCATGCGGGAGTTATCTCAACGATACAAAACTAAACAGAAGCCTCTACAGGTTGAGAGGCAATGCTGTCTACTTCTGAAACACTGCTTCACAGTGTGGGATCCTGTAGTTAAGTGGGAGTGTTCAAGCCACTGATTCAGTTCCTGAACACAAGTCTTACTCCCTTCTTTCCTCCCTTTCTCCGTTTGCTCTCTCTGACATGCTATGCTCCTATTTCTTTTTCTTTTTTTTCACCAGCTCTTGCAAAAGGCCTGCCTGCGGGCTACAATGTCAGAAGCTGTCATTTACCACAGAGTGGTCTATGGAAGGAGAGAGAGAGAGAGAGAGAGAAAGAGAGAGAGAGAGAGAGGGAAGATTCTCCAACCGACCCAGCCCTGTTATGTGCTATGAACACCCCGACCCCACCCACCAAAACCACACCTCAACAAAAGACCCTCACTGTGCACCCAACCAAAACAGACCTCTGCACTGATTATATCTAAATGCAAAGGTTAGGTAACATCTGTGTGTCCCAAAGTTTGTTTACAGTTGCACTGATTCTTTCTTACTTTGGATACGACGAGTAGTTTGTTTTTTGAATCTTTGAAACCATCAATATAGACAATATAGTATATACTATGTCTGTAATTTTATAAATATTTATGTTCATTTCACTATGAACATAAATTACTTTTTATTTTGAGTTTTTTATTTATTGGCAGCAGCAGAACTTTTGAGTGCAATGCTGTGTTTATACAGCTGATACTAAATATTATCCTTACACAAAATCCAATAACAAAAGGTTTTCCAAACTATAAAAAGGTAACTAAAATGTTCAAGTAAGAAATCTAACGCAGGTTTCAAGCAATGGCTCCCATTGTAAGAATGTAAATTAATCTACTGCAAAAGATGCTGGAGAACTGTGAGCAATAATGCAAAATATAAGCAATTTGTTCCTTTACATTAATACAAGCATGGTCCATCTGGTCACTTTTAACAAGAGCATCAACTAAACTGCCAACAATGACAATGTGAGATAAACATCAGAGAAAGGTTAGAGGTCAGCAACCAGAAACCCCCTGCAGATGATCTGCTGAAACACTTCAACAGGGCTTTAACCCGGGTCAGCTTACTGCAGGGAAGACACAAAAACCCTGAAGTCAAACTAACTATCGCATGAAACTTAAAAAGACTGCACAGATCACCAATCAAGACAAGGGGGCATTCCCTCATTTAGACCGAGCTGACTCCGCTGGAGCTTGTTAACCCGAACTGAACTCCACACGCACAAGCTAGCAGTCACCCACCAGCGTGTGGTCGGAGCCACACAACACCACAGAGCCCTCAATGAAAAGCCTGTTCCTGAACACAGAGGAGACCATGCCAGGAGGCGGTGGAGCCAGGCAGTGGAAACAGCGTCAGCCATTTCTCGACATGGTACAATCACAAGAAAAAACCTCGAGCATGAGCGCTCCTTCCTCCATCAGGACACAATTACGGGGGAAACTGGTATCGAGGGGTTTAGTTTGGGTAGATGAGGGAGACAGCAGAGTCTGTTCTTGGAGGGGGAATGGAGGGGTGTTGTCTACAGGAGAGGATCCATTAGCAGGAAGAATAGAAGCATTTAAAGATCTCTAATGAGAACAACCTGTGAGACCAACATTTTTATATGGAGCATTTGGTTTGGACTACTTCTTAGATGAATTTCCATTCCTGAATAAAAGCTTCTGTGAAGCCAGAAACACAAACCGACAAAAAAAAAATACATAACAGGGGAGTTGGCTTTCAAAAAACTCTTAATAGAGGAACCACACTGCTGCAGAAAATTAACACAGACACAAAGCAGCTATTGTGGCTCTGTGTGGATTGACTGAAGGGTGTGTGTCTATGTGCGTGAGCAGAATTGTTACATCTGCTTCTTTTTCATGCAATAAAACTCTCCAAACAGCTTCTGCTCAGCTAATATAATAATCTCTTATAGGACCCTGAACAAAACACAGCACGGCGTTTTTTGCAAGTTAGGCCTTCAGGCGCTCTCAACTTGCACCTCCACTCTACCACGTACACACCATATAGCACCTAAATACCTGCAGCACCTTTCACCTTTGGGAGCATTAATTTTCCGTGCAGATACTGACATAAGACTGTAAAGGAGACAGATTTTTGGGATGCCTTCAGAGGGAGGTAGCTTGTCTGGACTTGAGAAATGGAAGCTGCTGATATTACACCTTCACTAGACCTTTACTCAAACCTTATAGGCTGTGTATGTGTTAGACATTTAATCCTGTGATTTAAATTTTGACTTGCAGTCACCAAGAACAGAGAGCAAAGATTATGTAGCATAATGTGTCTGAAAAGTCCAAAGGCTCATGCACTGCATTTTTTTAAATATTCACTTGAAATGGTTTTCCATGCCTCTCCGCATTTTTACTATTATTATTAGTTTAAGCAGCTCCTTAAACGCTGGAATCAGCATCCTAAATTTCTGCTGATTTAGAAAGATCATGATGCAATCAGACTGCAGTAAGACTAGTGTTGATTTATTGACTTAAAACCCAATTTTCTATAATGTTTAAAAAGCAACAAAGAGGCACAAACAGTTTAAATCTGTAGTTCAATCAACCACTGTCAACAACATACACACAGTGCGGTATTGTGTGGGTATTTCTCCTCTCCTTGTTACTGATAACATGCAGAGATAAACCCGAGCAGTGAGAGCTGATAGGAGTTTTATGATGAAAGTTCTGCCGTGAGAAGCATGCAAGTCTATGCATTCCTCCTAAAGGCGCGCCCGCCCTCCTCACAGACACGGGGAGTCGCCTCTCTGCGATAACACCACCTCAGCCCCGAACAAATCTGTGTTCATCTGTGCAAGTGACAGCATGCGATGTGAGTCCTGCTGAGGACAGGAATGTTAACTAACACTGCATAACATCTGGCTAGCAGGTCCTGGTTTATGATGGAGGGATGATTGTATGTATAGTTGGATGGTTCAGGGAGGGACTTTGCCAAGGTGAGGAATGGAAGCCCCAGGGCATTATGGGACAGATCCAAACTGGAGCTGGCAATGAAGAGGGCATGAAAACATGCACTGCCACAGAATAAGACAGAGCTTTGCCTGTTATTATAACGGTGAAGAATTTATTCCTTTTCAAAACAAACTCAGGTGCTGGTGGGCGGTGAACCAAAGCTTTGGGAGATACAGGTGGACAACAAACTCCACGAACCCAGACAGCAACAACATTGAGGAATTTCCTGGGGCAACGTTCCCTTTAAAGTTGTCCTTGAAGCTGTCCACATTGTGTTTTTCCCTCCACAACTATAAAAAGCTGATGACACCCACTAACTTTTGCAATAGTAGTATCATTTTTACTGAGCGCGTATTCAGAAACACATGTAATTAGCCACACATGGCGCTTACAATCCTGTGGTTATGAAAATATGAGGACTAGATAATTGCTGGATTTATGTCCTTCAGCTGTGACAGCCAAGGCCAATTAAAGAGAAGACGAGCTTATTGCTCAACACTGTTTGTCTCCCTCTTCTGTTGGAAAAGCTGCACTACAAAACAAAGAGAAAAGCCTGAATATGTAATATTATCTGACTATAATCCACTTTAATGTCTAGTAGCTGAAAACCTTCTTGGCTCAGAGTTCAGACTACCGTTAGGAAAAGCTCAGTGTCCCTCGGGGGCCCTGCAGTGTTGACTTGCTGTCATGGACAGTCACTTTTAAATGTGGGAAGAGTGATTTGTGAGTGTGGTTGCCATGACGACATGGCAAAAACACAAAGAAGCTGCAAGGCCATCAGAGCACTGTTTACAGTGGAGTGGTTCTGGCCACAAACCTCTGGAAGACTCCTAGTTTAGGAGAGAAAAAACATTTCTCACAAGAATTCCAACTTTATGGAAATACAGACATTTAGAAGATCAGATAAATTACTGATAATGTTTGTCACACATTCAGAGAGAAAAATCAGTAGGTAAACAAACATTAATTAAAATATCTATTCACTTTAATTACTCAGGTTGAGCCTCTTAACACAGTTATTGATGTTAGTGTATTCAGATATCAACACCGTGAACACGTCAAGAGGCGAGACAGAGCAACAGTGACGCAATCAATATCCTTTTTTATCAGAGATCATCAGACACTTGATCTTTAGACTACAGACCCCTGTATGAAGAGTTTGTAAGATAAAGACCATCAAACATCATTAAGGACTGTTAGTGATTATTCTGATGTTAAATCTAAACTAAAACTATTTGGTTTATTAAATGTCAGAAAATAGTGAAAAATGTTCCCAGAGTCAAGTTTCATATTCTAATTGTTAGTTTTTTCCAGTCTAGAGTTCAAAGCCCCAAAAGATTAAGTTGATCATTACCAGAAAAACCACATTTGAGAAGCTGAAACTGGAGGATTTTTAGCATTTTCACTTAACAACTTCCAACTATTTAGCTCTACATTACAGTACAATCAGCTCTTTGGTGGGGGGAAGTAATGATAATGCTCATATATAATATTTGTGTCAAATTCTATAAAAGTTAATAAGAAAGTAACAAAATAATAAAAAAGTAACAAAGCTTTTCTCAGAGACCTCCTCGGCCGCCCACTCTTTTTGACCCTCGGGGCTTGTTGTCCTGTGGGTGGAGGCATGGAAAAGGTTAACACCATCACCATCAGCACCCCAGCAGCCCCTCCCAACCAGGACCTCCTATTACAGTCGCTGAGAGATGAGACAGCGGCTGAGCGCTCGGACCTACCTGCGCAGCACATTCGGCTGTACAGATGAGACCCCACTTCTCCGCAGCTCATTTCGTGAATGTAATTATTCCGTCGATATAACATTTCCCGCTCCATCCCGCCGTACCAGGACGGCACAGCAGCGCGCATCGTATCCTCCGCTCCGGCCATCCCGGTGTGTGTCTGCGCCGCGCGTAAACGCACAGCGCGGTGGACTTTCCAGTAAACGCCCCCCGACTCGCCTGTTTCTCCTGAGTGCTACCAGCCCTCAGAAAACTTTTCTCTCCGCTCAATCCGAGCCACATGGAGGAGAAAACACACACACACACACAGGGTCGTGTCAGATTGCAGAGTCTTTGTCACAAGCCCAGCCCACTTTGTGTTTTGTTTAGTGAGATGAGCTGGAGAGCGCTCCGCGGCTCCATCCCGCTCCGCCGTGCGTGGCGCGTAATAACGATTTGTGCCATTAAAGCGCGCCTGGGAGGGACATCTCCGAAATACACAGAGCGGAGGGTTGTATATACTGCTGAGGAGTACACACTGCGTCTCTATTTTAGAGTGCGTGATGTCTGTGCCGCTCCCAGGATTACATAACCCCCCAGGCCCCCTAATGCAAAGCAGAAACTACAGTCATTTCTGGGAAGACACGTCTGATGTAAATATTACAACCAGTCGGTTAGTATTCACCGAAGGGCACAGTGCAGATTTGACGGCGTGCATATGCATCGTTTATAGTCCGGCAATAAATCATCCCCCCCCCCCCC